>NW_027172710.1:2097500-2666593 GCF_018151085.1 Drosophila tropicalis | reverse complement strand
AGCGTCAAATATTGTCTGCACCAGGACATAGCCTGTTTCGCGCGAGCCCAAGCAGAGCGCTGTCCACCTCCCGCCCGACCGACCGTGGGGCGCAGCCGCATATTGGACGGCACGATCGCGTGGACAAATACAAATAAAACGGACAAACTATTAAAAATATGATTAACTACAGCTAATTACGAGCTAAATGTGCTAAAATAGAAGTTTTCACAAGGGAAAGAGAGGCTTCTGATCTAATTACGGGATACAGAAGATTGTAATCAGAACATAGGACTCGAAAAGGTTCATGCAAAGAATAGTTAAAGCTACAGTGTTTTAAGGATAGAGGAATAAAATTTCTAGTAGGTCTACGGGGTACAGATAGGTTTAACTGGTTCTGTTTAAGAATAAACATCGTGTTTATCTGAAATGGCTTCACCAAATCAGATTGAACAAAGAAATACACAAAACACAGAAGAAAAATAAGTCATAAAGATTCCTATGACAATTATTGCTTAATTCCAAAAACAAAAACATGCATCCACACTCTGTGGAAAACACTTAAGATTGTAACAGCAGCGGAGTATCAAGTAACCGACGCTGAGCATGAAATATAAACAATTTTCAACCCCCGAAAAACGTGGGTCATTAGAATAAGATATTTTAAGAACAATTGTTACCTCCTAGAGCCTAAGATTCCCTTTATAAACTCCATACTTTTGTTAATAAAATCAGTTCATATTTTGAATTCAACGAATGAAGATTGGGTTATTCTTCTCCTCCGGATTCCCTATTCATTTTGGTCCTTCGAGCCGGATGGATCATTTTGGTCCTTCGAGAAAAAAGGAATTCTGTAGTTTTCCCCCACCAGTGGTAAGAGACTCAGAGAGTGAATCAGCTCCTTAAGAGTTTGAGATCTAATGCAAGTGTAAATGCTTAGACCAGCTAAAGGTAGCAAAATAAATAACTCTTGTTTTCCCCCACCAGTGGTAAGAGACAGAGTATAAAATAAAAGCAAAATATTATTGCTTAAGAAATTAAAAGTGCGTGCGTTCGAATTTAAAGGCAGTTTGGCTAGCGGAGCAACTGTAGTAATTTCGGCGGCGGAGTGTTTTTGTGTGTGGCGTATTCGAAGCCCTAATATCGAAAGTTTAAAAAAAAAAACATCCTAGCCTATATATACACTATAGGCGGTTTCAAGTCGACTGGCAACAAGAAGCAGATTAACAAGGCAGTTGCAAGTCGGCAACAAGAAGCAGATGAACGACGCATTTGCAAGGCAACAGGATAGTTGCAAAGAAGAGGCTACTGAAGAACAAGGAAATCTGGTGCACTGACCGGCACCGGTACCGCCTGAGCCCATAGGCCCTGGACATCAGCAGCTGACAACTAGCGTGAAAGGCAGGCCGTCTTTTACGCCTTCGAGGGAGCATCAGCGTGCCAAACGGCGACGACCAGCTGATGCGGGAAAAACAAAAAAAGCAGTTGCAGCAACCGAGATTGAAGTGAACCGATAGTGCTACAAAGAGCGCCCAACAAAAATTAATAGTAAAACTGTGCGCTGCGTCGCATAATTTTTTTAATGCACTGCGATGCATATTTTTTTTATATAAATTATAAAACAAACTATGTACAATTGTGCGGCATTAAAGCTGTTCAATTAGAGTGTGGCCTGAAAACCACACGCAAAACTAGGCAGGGATATATGTAAAAAAAAAAAAAAAAAAGTAATATACATTCATATATTCTAAGAGACAAAGTAGGGAAGTTTAAAAAATAATACCCAAAATTGGTGATAAAAAAATATATATAACAACATTTTTAAGAAAGTTGCCCGTTAAAAAGTCAAGACCAAAAAGTAAATATACACAAAAAAAGTGAAAATTTTCCATATACTTAAGTAAATACATATTAACAAAAATAAATAAATATATTGTCACATACATATACAGACACCATATAAAATGTTCCCTACCAAAATTGAAAAATTGTTAGCGAAGCAACACGACTTGCATAAAAGGGTGAAGAAGATAGAAGAAATAGACGCTAGTAAGTTCACTAGCGAAATTCTTAATGAAGTAAGAGACATACAGAAGCAATGGATTAGTTACAATAACCAAATGCTAGAGAGTGGAGCAACCGAACATATCTATTTTACAGATGGAAAATATGAGGAAGGCTTAAATATGATTAATAGATTAATAGCCAAAGGAGAATCAATCAGGCAGGGCACTGTTGATTCAGAAAACATTGAAGCAGATGCAATGATGTTAGAGAATTTTGAAGACAGCAGCGGAGAGTCGCGGGGAAACGCGACCTCCAGTAATGAGAATGCTAAGGTTAGCCAGGAGAAATTGCAAGAAAAGGTCCGTCAGCTACAGCAATATTTGGACATGGTGAGCAAAGATTTACGTACGATAGATAATAGAACAGGCGAAATGTATGTTAAAAAAATAAAATTCTTGTTCAGGAAGGCACAGATGTGTCAGGCTTATACAGTTGAGTTTATAGGTAATGATACGTTTAAAGAGGTCATAGAAGAATTAGAGTTCGACCTTCAGAATACCTTGGTAGCATTAGAAGAAAAAATAAACGATCAGAAAAGTTTGAAAGTTGAGAATGTTACCGTGAGGGGCGAACTACCGGTGTTGCCAAAGATTCAGGTACCCACATTTTCTGGAGAACCTAGAGAGTGGGACCTGTTTGTTGAGTTATTTGCAGAATTAATTGAAAAAAGAGAAGATTTAAGTCTTGCTCTTAAGTTTAATTATTTAAAATCCGCGTTAAAAGGCGAAGCTAAGAGCATGGTAGCTCATCTATTGTCAGGTTCAGCTGACAATTATAGTGCCGCTTGGGAACTGTTAACCAAGCGGTATGAAAATAATCGGAGGGTATTTTCCGAACAGTTAAATCATATCGTTGATTTACCGATGATCGACAATGAGTCCGCAAAAAGTATAAAGGGAGTGATTGACATAGTTAATGAGTCAGTGCACTTAATTAAAATTAAAACAAATTTGTCCGATGAAGTGGACATAATATTTGCACAAATACTACTTAGGAAATTTGACAGAGATACTCTACAATTATATGAGAGTCAAATTAGAAAAACAAGGCAGATACAATTGCTATCTGATGTCATGGAATACTTGGAGCAAAGATATTGTTCGCTAAGTGCCATGAGCAAAGAAGAGAAAAAACCGTTACAGAAAACGTCGGGTTCGGTGTTCCAAGACAATTGTCCGATTTGCAAAGTTGCAGGGCATAAGGCGTATAAGTGCTATAAATTTAAAGGTTTGACACCCATGGAAAGGTATGAAATGGCCAAAGAAGTACAGATTTGCACAAGATGCTTGTACCATTCAAGCAATAAAGTATGCACAAATGAAATGGTCTGTTCATTGTGTAGTAAGGGACACCATACCTTACTCCATTTTGAAGAAAAACAGGAGAGAGTTAATACTTGTGTAACGGCACAATCAACACTGTTGGCTACAGCTCTAATACAAGTAAAAAATGTAAATGGAGGATATAAGACTCTAAGAGCCCTTATTGATAGTGGTTCACAGAGTACCATTTTGTCTGAAAAGGCGGCTCAAATACTAAATTTACATAAAATTAAACAATATACAGAAATAAGTGGCGTGTCATCAATAAAATCCAAAAAGTCAAAATATAAGGTAAAAATAGATGTGAGGACGCGGAATCCACGGGATAAACTTCTTAAGGTTGAGGCAATTGTATTGCCAAAGTTAATGAAAGCTCTTCCATTAAAAAGGGTAAGAGTGGATATGTCAAAATGGCAATCCTACGTACTTGCTGATCCTACCTTTAATAAACCTGGTAAGGTTGATATAATAATGGGGGTAAACGTATACACCCAAATCATAAAAGAAGGAGTTACAAAGATTGATGACCTACTAGGTCAAACTACTCAATTTGGTTGGATCGTCTCGGGATGCAACAAATCAAAAAGTAATAAATCTGTAGTCGCAACAACAATAGATGTCACAGGTTTAAAAAAGCGTTGGGAAAAGAAGAAGAATGGTAATAGTGAGGATAAATACAAGACATTTCAAAACAAACTCAACCACAAAACTCAAGATCCGCACTTGACTTCCCCGGCAGGACCTCACCTTAGAGGTAAGATAAAAGCTGAGGTAAAAGAAATAATTTTTGAAAGTAAAAAAGAAATAAGTTTATGTCCCCCGGCAGGACCTCACTTTGGAGATAAAGTAAAATGTGGGGAAGAAAAAGTATATATCCCAGAGCCAGTACAAAATAAAAATCTTCAGATGGCAAACGGTAAATTAAATAATGATCATTTAAAAAATAGTGTCATAATAAATTCAGGTAACAAATTGTCCGAGTCTATAGTACAAAAAAGGCAGATATTGCAAAATGTTCATAAAGGGGCAACATTTAAACAGAATAAACGCTCAAAGTTCAGCTATCAGCGAAATGTCAAAACGGTGGAGCAAAAGCCGAGAGGTAGAAGTTGTTGGTCTTCAAAGTCTCCACCGTATAAAAAGGCTAGAAGTCAACACAGTAATACAGATCAGGAGTGGGTAGATATCCCGAAACAAAAATTGTTACGCATCGGGTGATATTAGTAAACCAATTTGGTAAATGATACAAAATAATAGGAAGTCAGTTTATAAGAAGGATAACATTGATTTGCTAGGGTTAACTTCTCTCATGTAGCTCGTCATGCTTCTTTAACAAGAGTTATCTTACTAATGACAATATTAAAATTAATTTGTATAAGACAACTAACTATTTAAATCAAAAACCAAAACGTCACATTTGGCGGCCCTTTGGCAGAATGTTTAAGAATAAACATCGTGTTCATCTGAAATGGCTTCACCAAATCAGATTGAACAAAGAAATATACAAAACATACAAGAAAAATAAGTCATAAAGATTCCTATGACAATTATTGCTTAATTCCAAAAACAAAAATAGCTGATACAAATTCATATTTCAAGTATGGCTCAAAAACCAAACAAAACATGCATCCACACTCTGTGGAAAACACTTAAGATTGTAACAGCGGCGCGGTATAAAGTAACCGACGCTGAGCATGAAATATAAACTATTTTCAACCCCCCAAAAAACGTGGGTCATTAGAATAAGATATTTTTAAGAACAATTGTCGCCTCCTAGAGTCTAAGAACTCTTTTATATACACATACATTTTGTTAATAAAATCAGTTCATATTTTGAATTCAACGAATGAAGATGGTGTCTTAGTTTGCGGTGCTGAAATCCTCTTCATTTTGGTCCTTCGAGCCGGATGGATCATGTTTTGGTCCTTCGAGCCGGATGGATCATGTTCGGTCCTTCGATAAGAAAGAACTCTGTAGTTTTCCCCCACCAGTGGTAAGAGACTCAGAGGTTCAATCAGCTCCTTAAGAGTTTGAGATCTAATGCAAGTGTAAATGCTTAGACCAGCTAAAGGTAGCAAAATAAATAACTCTTGTTTTCCCCCACCAGTGGTAAGAGACAGAGTATAAAATTAAAGCAAAATATTATTGCTTAATATTTGGCTAGTGGAGCAACTGTAGTATCTTCGGCGGCGGGAGAGTTTTTAACCGATCTTAAAGGCAGTTTGGCTAGTGGAGCAACTGTAGTAATTTCGGAAAACGGAGTGTTTTGGTGTTTGGCGTTTTCGAAGCCGTAATATCGAAAGTATAACAAATATATTGAGTGTGTATGTACACTAATATCGTTGCAAACTCTGTATGTAGTTGCAAGTAGGCAACAAAGATCAGCAGCAGAGCAATGAAACAGTTGCAATTAGGCAACAAAGGATAGCAGAAGAGCAATGAAATAGTTGCAAGGAGGCAGCACGTTAGCAGCAGAGCAACAAAAGGATAGTGCCAGGTGGCCGCAGGAGCAGATCGGAGAAACGAGCGGAGTCCGAACGAGTTTAAGGAGAGGCGAGCGGAGGCAAAGCATGGTTTTCTAACAATTTAAAGGTCGCTTAAATCAAAAACTAACTGCATACTATAAAATAAATTCCAAAACGTCACATTTGGCGGCCCTTTGCAGAATGTTTAAGAATAAACATCGTGTTCATCTGAAATGGCTTCACCAAATCAGATTGAACAAAGAAATACACAAAACACACAAGAAAAATAAGTCATAAAGATTCCTATAACAATTATTGCTTAATTCCAAAAACAAAAACATGCATCCACACTCTGTGAAAAACACTTAAGATTGTAACAGCAGCGGAGTATCAAGTAACCGACGCTGAGCATGAAATATAAACAATTTTCAACCCCCGAAAAACGTGGGTCATTAGAATAAGATATTTTAAGAACAATTGTTACCTCCTAGAGCCTAAGATTCCCTTTATAAACTCCATACTTTTGTTAATAAAATCAGTTCATATTTTGAATTCAACGAATGAAGATTGGGTTATTCTTCTCCTCCGGATTCCCTATTCAGGTTCAATAGCTCAGGAGAGTCTATTTCACCTATTAAAAGTTTATGAATAAAGATAGCACCAAGCATTACTCTACGATTAATTAAAGAAGGAAGATTGATTAAAAGAAGCCTACTGGAGTATGATGGCAAATTGACATTGCGATCCCAATTTAGACCGCGAAGAGCAAAAAGCAGAAATTGCTTTTGAACAGATTCAATTTTACTTTGGTGCATCTCATATTGAGGTGACCATATGCAAGATCCGTACTCTAATATAGGACGGATTAAAGAAGTATACAGAATTTTGGTTGTGTACGGATCGTCAAACTCTTTTAACCATCGTTTCACAAACCCAAGAACATTCATAGCTTTACTAACTGTAGCAGAAATATGAGGATTAAAAGTTAATTTATGGTCCATAAGAACACCTAAGTCATTGATAATATCTAACCGCTCTAAGGCAGTGTCGTTAAGATAATAAGTTGCTAAGTATGGAGTGCATCTATAAAAAGACATAACTTTACATTTAGAGCCGTTAAGGTTTAATAGGTTTCTTTCACACCAACTCTGAAGATCATTAAGATCCGATTAAGGTAGGCTAGAAGATGATATGTCTTTAAAACTGAGGTAAAGCTTGACATCATTCGCGTACATAAGCACCCGAGAATGTGACACTACCAATGGAAGATCATTTATAAAAAGAGTGAATAGCAATGGACCCATGGTACTCCAGAGGTCACTTGGATGGTCTTAGAAAATGAAGACTTAAAGAGGTACCCTGAGGTACTCCAGAGGTCACTTGGATGGTCTTAGAAAATGAAGACTTAAAGAGGACCTTTTGTGTACGCTTAGAAAGATATTGAAGAATCCAATCTAGCAAAAGGCTGGGGATGCCAAGTGCGTTTAATTTATATAGAAGCAGAGTATGATTAACGGAGTCAAAGGCCTTGCTGAAGTCAGTATAAATGACGTCAGTTTGCACGGCAGTCTTGAACCCTTTGATTGAGTGAGATGTAAATTCTAATAGGTTAGTAGTTGTCGATCTACGTTTTTTAAACCCATGTTGGGATGACGAAATGATTGAACTACAGAAATGCTGCAATTGAGATGTTATTATTTTCTCAAATGCTTTGGGTATGGCAGACAATTTAGAAATACCCCTATAATTGGAGGCTTCGGACTTCTTCCCCTTTTTATGAAGAGGAATAATATATGATTCCTTCCAGATAGGCGGGAAGGCGGAAGATGTGACGGACAGTGTAAACAACTTAAGTATTGGCTTACATAGGGCCTCCGCGCAAAACCTTAATACGCAGCCTGGTATTCCATCAGGGCCAGGTGCATATATTGGTTTGACGGAACTGAGCACGCTAAGAACCGAACTTTCATCAAACACAGGGTCTAAAATGCAATTAGACGATTGCAAGTGATGAGGATAAGGAGGATTTGCTTGATAAATCGAAGAGCAATAAGTTGTTTTGAAAAAATCAGCAAACATGTCGGCAATTGCCTGATCATTGTCAGCTTTATTGTTTTCGAAAGACAAGTAAGACGGGTGCACCGATGTCTTACGTTTAACATTTACAAATTTATAAAATTGCTTAGGATCGCGAGAAAACCTGAGTTTACATCGCTGAAGATAATCCTTATAGCACTGTGAATTCAACACCATAAAATTTGATCGAGCAACTACATATAGGGAAAAATCCGATGCTTTACCGGATTTTTTAAATCTTTATAACATCTCGATTTTACGTTCTTCAAGTTACATAACTCACGTGAGAACCAAGGAGGTCTATCAGACCATCCTAGAGTCACACGCGGGACACAAACATCAAAG
The DNA here is from genome assembly GCF_018151085.1 of Drosophila tropicalis. Lineage (NCBI taxonomy): Eukaryota > Metazoa > Arthropoda > Insecta > Diptera > Drosophilidae > Drosophila > Drosophila tropicalis. The sequence goes on along the minus strand of NW_027172710.1, from coordinate 2,658,339 downwards.
AACGACTCAAGAGTTTTATAGAAGACAGAAATGGCAGAGTCCATATCCGTGCAAGTATACAGATATGACCAATCATTAGCTAACAAAAGTTTTTTGAGTTTAGTAAAGTTTGTCTTGCGAAAACATCGGGTTGGCGGTATCGAGTTATTTTATTTAGACATAACCCCAAAAGGAAGGTCAATGGTTACATCCGGAGTTGGATGAAAGTTGTCTTCGGGGATAACTAAGGGATCAGTCCTGGAAATATCGCAGTTGGAAGAATCCAACACAAATACCAGATCTAGTGATCTGTTACGACTATTCCGGACAGGATTTATTTGAGTTAGGGACAACTCAAGCAGACCATCTATGAAACAATGTGACAAGGAGGGCAACAGTAATAAAGAATCAAATGAGAGGGTCCAGGCAATCTCAGGTAAATTAAAATCTCCCAGAACAACGAGCAAGTCTTTGTCAGAGAGATATGAGGATATAAGTTGAATAGCTTCCAAATGGTGAGTGTATACTGCCAAGTCGGACTGTGGTGGAATATACGAACTAGTAATATAGGCAGAAAAAGAATTAAACGAAATTTTAACACAAACAAATTCAATCTCCTGATTGGAGGACTGGACAATTTGAGACGAGAACGCCGAGTCAACAGCGATCAAAACGCCACCACCATTACGGATAGTCCGATAATGTCTATATATTAAATATTTTGAGGAGAAAATTGAAGCATCAGCAATATCAGGCTTCAGCCAAGTCTCAGTAAAGGGAAGAATATGAAAGTCAAAGGCTATACTATCTACATAGAGTCTAGACAGTTTAGACTTTAGTCCCCGTACGTTCTGATAGGCCAGAGTTAGGGACGAAATTAGTTTTTTGACTCGCCAACAGGTGCAGACAAGCCGGAAGGAACGTTATTCACAGAGGCAGGTAGCAAACTAATCGGAGGCCGATTCTTCTTTTTTATTGTATACTCTTTTACAACAAGGTGTTCCGGCCAAAAATCTTTATGACATATTTGGCCAAAAAGATCTGGGGAGACACCTATTTTAAAGGACGAAATGTCCCGAGTATATGAGAAACGGAACTTTTCCACCGCAATGTTTGGTGCTTGAGCTTTGCCCTGGATATAGGCTATGACTTCTTCAGAAGTAGTATTGGGATCAAGCCTCGAAATAAAAATTTGCTTTTTGGGTGGAACTACAACAAGGGAACTAGGAATACTAGGCACAGCTGTAGCGGCTACAGCTGTAGCGGCTACAGCAGACGCGGCAGCAGCTGAAGCAGCCAGCACTTTACTAGCTCCTCTTGTAACTACTTTATTGGCAATATTCCTGGAAACGGATGTTTGCCCGGACGGTTCGGAAACTACAACCGATATCGTGTTAGTAGGTGGGATACTGTCTCCAGGGGAAATGGGAAGAGACTCCACACCTACCAAAGGCGGACTCTTAAACGATATCAGCTGCTGTACATTTGGTGACATAGGGTCAACTGGTAGAGACGAATGTGCCGACGGACTGAGGGACGTGCCCTGAAACCTGGCCCTCTTGCGCGTCGGAGATTCAATCAAAAGTTTAGAACTTCTGAATTGAACCTCCATCGCCAAAAGCTCCTCTTGGAGCTAATGAACGCCAGCTGACAGGGTTTTAAACGCTTCCCCAGTCCGTTTCATAAAACTTCGCATCTCGAGCTCCAAACCACGACACGAATCACAGCCCCATTTAAGGCCGCCACCCTGTGCAATACTGTCCCGCACCTTGACTGTGTAACCAGCACATTTAAAGTGCATTACATTGTCACACAGCCAACAGTAAAGAAAGTCTTCACTGGTCTTGCTGGGATTATTGCAATTATATTTGCAACAGACAGACATTATTAAATAATTGATTTATACAAAAACAAATTATAAATCAATATGTAAATAAAAAGAAAACTGTATATGTATGTATGTAAAGAGAGACGTATACAAACCAAGGCAAAAGCTAACTGCAATATGCAAATTAGAAAGAGAAAACAAAAAGAGAGAATATTTGTACTTATCTGTATTAAAACACACAACAACAAAAACTTGTCACAAGCGCGAAGATAACGGCCGCGAGCGCGATCAAAAGAGAAAACAAAAGAATAGAGAGCACCAACACCACACAAACAAAAGCAAACTATGAACTGTAAATTGAGAGCGCGAGAGTTTTGATTATAAATTTATATAAATGTTTGTAAATTTAACGCAAACTTCGCGATGAGTAAAGCGATTTATTAAGAATTAGTAAGGCAATGAATTTAAATTGAATATTATAAATTAGCTTCACGAAAGAATGAAAAACAAAAATTAAGCGAGAGCGCAAAAAATCACGACCGACTTCGATGAGTGACAATATGTTATTGATATACAACTCTTAGTTTAGTTGTAAGACTAGCTTCTTTTACTACTGCTTGATGTGGCAGGTAGTAAGTACCTTCATCCTATTGTTGCTACTATAGACTTATGTCCTTTTGATTTGGTACATCCAGATACCAAATTGAGTATTTTGGTCTTGTAAGCCATCAATCTTGGCGGCTCCAATCAAGCTAACCAGGTTTACTAAAGGTGAAATCAGCCAGCACGTAAGACTGCCATTTAGACATCCACGCTTTAATGGAAGAGCTTTCATTAATTGCGGCAATACAATTGCTTTAACCTTAAAAAGTTCTTTTTCAGAATAACGCTTTTTTATTTCAATATTTACCTTATACTTGGACCTTATAGTTTTTGTCGAAGACACTCCACTTATTTCCGTATTTTGCTTGATATTGGGTAATTTTAAAATTTGAGCGTCTGCTTCAGATTAAATGGAGCTCAATCAAGGCTCTTAAAGTTTCATAATATCTACAGCCAACAGTGTTGGTTGTACCGATACACAAGTGTTTACCATCCCCTTCCATGACATAAGATAACATTAGAACTTGCCTGGTTTTTCTAATCTGACTCTCAAATAAAAATTTCAAATTTCCGAAGTATGAGTATGTAACGGTTTTTTATCTTCCTTTCTCATGGCACTGACTCATTAACTTCCTAATTAAGTGCACTGACTCATTAACTAGGTCAATCACTCCCTTTATACTTTTTTCAGATTCAGTGTTGATCATCGGTAAATCAATGTTGATCATTCTTTTTAAGAATAACGCTTTTTTATTTCAATACTTACCTTATACTTGGACCTTCTAGTTTTTGTCGAAGACACTCCACTTATTTCCGTATTTTTCTTGATATTGGGTAATTTTAAAATTTGAGCGTCTGCTTCAGATAAGATGGAGCTCTGTGAGCCACTATCAATCAAGGCTCTTAAAGTTTCATACTATCTACAGCCAACAGTGTTGGTTGTACCGATACACAAGTGTTTACCATCCCCTTCCATGACATAAGATAACATTATAACTTGCCTGGTTTTTCTAATCTGACTTTCAAATAAAAATTTCAAATTTCCGAAGTATGAGTATGTAACGGTTTTTTATCTTCCTTTCTCATGGCACTGACTCATTAACTTCCTAATTAAGTGCACTGACTCATTAACTAGGTCAATCACTCCCTTTATACTTTTTTCAGATTCAGTGTTGATCATCGGTAAATCAACGATCCGATTTACCCTCCGATTAACAACTCTCAAGCAGTTCTATAATTGTCAGCTGATGATTATTCTAATCTTCATATTTCATGCTCAGCGTTGGCGACTTGATATTGCGCAGTTGTTACAATCTTAAGTGCTTTTTCACAGTGTGAGATTGATTTCTCTTTATATGTATTAAAATCTATGTATTTAAAATAATATCTTATCTGATGATTATGTTGTTGACACCTTGTAACGATCCTTTCTCGTCTCTTGGGATATTTCCAATATCTCTTGGACTAGGTTCGGCACAACAAAATTTATTTTGTGCCCTGGTGAAATTAGAACTCGTTTATTTGGTTAATGGTTTTAAAGCAGGTATTTATTTATAATATCTTTGGGCTGGGTATGACTAATTTCTCTGAAGAAGTCTCGAACTTGGGCAGCGTTGACTATGGTGTGGGTCCCTTGCTGCTTGCTCCAGTCCTTCTCTTGTTCCTTGTGTCTCCGCTAGCTATTATTTCAGACTTGTAATGTAGATACTTTGACTTGTATCTCCTTCTTCAGAATATCTCTGGAACGTTAATTGGCCTTAGAATAGATCATATGGCCTTTCTTTTACGTTTCCTGGCGAATCCTCAAGATTCGTCTCACTCCCGCTTTCGTTTTTCGGGTGTAGCCGATTTTCTGGGTTACGCCTACCACGTATCTTCCCGCTTGGACAAAATTTGTCAGCGGTTGCTTGTGGTTCGATCGGCCATACTTGTGTTTGATCGTATATCGAATGCCTCGATTGAGTTCGACCGGTCCCAATTGTGCATGCGCGTATATCGTAGGCTTTGATCGTGACTCCGATGGTTTGTGTGTCGACTGTATCTTATATCTAGACCATTGCAGAATTTGGATTGTGTTGCTGCTTGTTTGTTGTGTGGGACATTATTATTAATTATAATGTTCCTCACAACCTTTCGCCAATGTTGTCCGCCAATCTACAGTACGACAGGTAGATTTTGCCGATAGTTCGCTGGTAGCTCGCCGTTTCTTCGCCTCGCCTCCGGTCACCTTTTCTCTGCTACTATCTTGTTGCTCTGCTGCTGTTTATTGTTGCCGACTTGCAACTACATATAGTGTATATATACACTATTTAATTTTGTTTTTTACTTTCGATAATAGCTCTTCCAGTACGCCACACACAAAAACACTCCTGCCACCGAAATTACTACAGCTGCTCCACTAGCCAAACTGCCTTTATAATCGGACGCACGCACTTTTGTTTATTAAGCAATATGTTGCCTTTATATTATACTCCGTCTCTTACTACTGGTGGGCGATATCAAAAGTCATTTTATTTTGCTATCTTGAACTGATCTTGACAAAAATGAATAGGGAGTTTCAATATCACAACCAAAAAACCTAATCCTCATTTGTAGAATTCAAAATATGAACTGATTTCATTTATAAAAGTACGAAGTTTATATAGGATACTTAGGCTATAGGAGGAGACAATTGTTCTTAGAAGATATTATTTTAGTGAGACTTAAACCTAAGTTTTCGGGGTTTAAAAATTATTTTAATTTTTGGTACGGCGTCGGCCACTTGCCACCCTACCGTTGTGATCTTTTAGGTTAGTTTAAAATTACACGTGTTTTTCCACAATGTGTTTGGCTGATTAAAATTCTAGTCATATGCTAGTTGTTTGTGATAAAAGTACAGTTGTAATATATTTTGTTTAATTTACCTGATTTGCTTGGGCCTCTTCAGAGGAACAAAATAAATACTTTTAAATGCTTAAAAGGAAACTTTAAAATAATTTTATCCTAGTTTTAATTTAATGATAGTAGCAACTTCTAGTTTTTTTTTTTTTACAAATTTTAAAAAAAAAGCAGCCGAATATGTAAAGACGATTCCGCTTCTAAACAATCAAAATTTGGTTCGTTATGCTATCGACACAAATTGTGACTTACACAGCATATGTATATTGAAGATGCGTGCGACTTTAGCAGGCTAATATAGCAGCATTATTAAAGTTTAGTTTTATAAGTATTCGTATAAACAAAACACAAAGTTAAAAGCTTACTTAACAACAGTAACAAACACAAAAAATTGAAGACAAAACATTGTTATATTACTTACATCCATCACATTCAAACTAAAAAATCTCTTTCTATTTAGATAAAGTTGGTTGGCATGGGCACGCTTTATTATTTTAATGTGTGTACCATCTACACCCCGTTATGCATATACAAATTAAGATGTTCGGTCTGTCCACTGCTCCCTCATGGATTGATTAGGATGAGATACGATTAAGTATCTGAGTCACCGTCCTTGTGAGTCACCGTCCATAAGAAGTAAATATGCAAGGAGTATGGTCATGCTATGAGCTCTTGGTCAGATGCTGTGTCAGCGTATTTATGCTTATGCTTATCGAAGCTGCAGCTGCACAGATTCCTCTAAGTACGGAGGCAGTTCGCTAGATTGTTTGTTAACTTCTACCTTTATAAGTTCATTGCAGTCTTCGGTAATACATGACTCTTGGACAAATCTTTGCAATTTAGCAGTTGACTTCCTCTGGTACTGGCAATGACCAGCTACGACGAGGCTACAGAGCAAGAAACTTACGAGTACTCCGATCGCGAACCAGACCTTGGGGGATCCGTTGGATGTCATATCCTAATTCAGCTCCCTGATGGTGTTTAGGTTGATTTCATTCATTCGCTGTAGCAGACTTAACACATGATCGGGTCCCGTTATATGTAGCAAAGGGGAAGCCGGAATGCCAGGAACCTTGCTTATGGGCTTGTTGTGGTTGACGTACATGGTCCCGTTTATCATAGTGCTTTTCTCAAACGTTACAAGATTGGTTCCGTTGGCGTGTAACGTAGGGCCATCATCTACGCTGATGCTCGCAAGCTTGTTGACAATAGTTATCCCTTCGTCAACCCTTGTAATGGGCTCCAGATGACTGGAATGCGTACGGCATATAGCTGATTGCCCTGAATGTAGTCATGCTTAGCCAGTTTACAAAATGTTACGTGATTGTTGGAAGCGCATTCTGTGACCGCCTTCACTCCGTCGTCGCATTCTGCCACTATGTTGTCGTGTATCTGTAGTATGGTGTCCCCATGTATCACAGGGAAAATAATGACCTTCTTACATAAAAGTTTAATTCTTGGGTAATAATGGAGACTGTTGTGAACTGTTCGGTGAAAATTAGATTTTAAATCTTCTTGTTCAAAAATGACTGGGTTTATTTTATCAGATTTGGCAAGCGTGACAGTAAGCATAAGGTCCTGAATTTCTGTAATTACCATTCTATTTCGTGCTAGTAACGTTTCGTATAAGTGTGGGATTTCGGTGATTTACCACTTCTGGATTTTATTATTTATAAATAAAGAACTGGATCAAAATTTATTCAAATTGTCCTTATGGACCACCCTCCCCTTAATAAGTACAGACGTTCCTAGGTCTGCTTGTACGCGTCCCTCAGAACACAAAGGGGATAATTTGATTCCCAATCTTTTTTTTGTTTTTAATGAATACCTTGTCACCTACGTCAAATACCATATTTTGCCTATCTGTGTTGAGTTGATCTTGCTGGGCTTTGTTTATTTTGTCTTTAATATTTTCCCGCAAACCAGTGTGTTGTGCATAGATAACGTTATTTGCTTTTTTTCTGAAACCGAATGAATTGTTTTATTATATTCTATTGCTGCTCTTACTATGATTTGAGTCGTATCATTGAGTTGTTTATCAATTTTCATGCATCTAGCTATCTTTAGCAATGTACTGTGGAATCGTTCTACGTGTCCATTCGAGCAGCTATGTCTACTTCGAATTGATTTTTCAACATTGAAGTTATCGTCTCTGAATTAAACGATGCTTTGTTGTCACAATAAATTGTCTTTATTTTTGGAAAAATATTGACTAACTGCAATATGGGGATAGTAATATCCGTTATTGTTCGGGCAAAAAGCGTTGTACAACAGCAAATTTGGAAAACTTGTCCACGCAGGTCAGGAATAGCTTGTGGTCAGTGGAGAATATATCAATATGCAACATATCGCCGGGATAAGACGGAATGGGCGTTTCCCCAAGGTCTTGTTTTTTTGGGTGAGGGTCGTACTTGGCTGTAGTGCAGATTTTGCAATTTAAGACGATTTCATTGGTTCATTTTGCCTTTTTTGGAAAATATTACTACCGAAGTATTTGTTTGATATTTTCTTGTGCCGCTCTATAAGCGCGATTATGTTTGGTATTAACTATCTGAATTTGATCATCTTTGTTGGGTTTATCAGTTACCAATTGTATTTCATCTTGTAGGGCATTTACATTTTGCCGCGATACGGCATCTGCCACCATGTTTTCTTTCTGTGGCTTGTAATTTTCCAAAAGCCCACACTATTGCCAACAACTCCCTTTCATTAAAGTGACTCACTTTGCTTTAATAATCTGGATATCATTGTTATTGGCCTCCCTCCCTGAGACAACACTGCTCCAATCCCGTCGGCAGAAGCGTCGGTTGTGAGGTCGAAAAGTTTTTGAAAGTTCGGGGATATGAGTATGACATCTTCTGATGCCAGAATGTTTCTCAAGCAGTCAAAGGCGTGAAGTTGCGATTCGTTAAAGTCAATTGGGACCTTTTTGAATATGTGCTTACTTACTTTTCCATTTTCACCTTTCAGTATGTCGTTTAAGGGTTTCGGGTTAATAAACGCCTAGTAATAACTAGTAAGATCCAAAAATGATCTTAGTGAATAGATGATCTTTGGCTCGGGGTACTCCTGAATTGTATTGGCCTTTTCGGGATCAGTTTTGGTTCCCTCACTGGAGACGATGAAACCCAAATATTAGACGCTTTCTTTAAAAAATGTTGCTCTTTCTTTCGACAATCTCATGTTGGCGTATAGAAGTTGGAGCCAGTGTCAATGTGTTTGACATGCTCGGCTTCACTTTCAGATAATATTAGCACGTCATCTACATATACATATTTTCCCGATTTGTGCCCTTAGAACATCATCGATTGCGCTCTGAAATATGCTTCCTGGATTTTTCAAAACAAAGAATTGTAAAGACCGGATTCCATTTGAATAATAAATTGAGTAGTCGAACATGTCAGTGTCGCTTTGTGGTAATATTCCAATTGATTTTTATTCAGAAAATATTCTTTTGCTTAGCCTATGTTTACATATATATTCTTATAGTATGATATATGTACATGAGATATGAGATATGTACATGCTTAATTGTATATTTATGTGAATATGTTTATGTGCATACATCAATGTATACATATAAACATATTCATGTACACAATTATATTTTAATGCGTATATGTTAACTGTTTATACTTGCATACAAGTTGAGCTCATTGTATTGAATAATTCTTTGTATGAATATACTACACCTCCCTTTTTTAGAGAATAACGTAATATTATGGAGTAATTAATAATTATTTGATAATTGTGTAAAGATAAAATAAAGGTAAGGTAAAGGAGTATATTAGAAAAATTGTGTTTTTTTTTTTTTTTGTTTAGTTCGTGTCTGGAGAGACAAATTTTCTCTATTCTTTTGTTTTTGACATACTGTTGAATTGTATGTATATATTTTAGATGATTTTATTATAGTAGTTGAATCCATAAAATTCTTTTTTTATTTTCCTTTTTTTTTATGTAAAATTACTTAAGTATTATGAAATTATAAAATGTATGTTTTTTTTTTATATTCGTTATTATTTTTACGGTTGATCATTCCGATTTTTATTTTATAAATGGTTTTAATCTGTTTTTATGAACTTTCTGGTTCTTATTCTTATCATCTGCTATTAATATATTATCATTTTCTTCTATACTCACTACCTTATTAGGCACTATATATTTAGCATGTAGTTTATGACCTATTTCTTTTCTTAACAGGACTTTATCTCTTATTTTTAAATCAAAATCTGAAGTATTTTTGTCGTAGTATTTCTTATTCTTTAAATTATGGTTTTCTAACATTATCCTAGCTCTTTTATATGCTATTTCTATTCTAAATTCTATTTCCTTAGAGTAGTCGTCTAAATTGTATATAGGATCTATTCTATCTATTTTGTTAAAATCTATGGTAGTCTTGGTAGTCTTCCAAATACTAGTTCGTATGGACAATATTTATGCACTGCCGATGGTGTTGTGTTGTAACAAGAAGTGAAATATTGTATCCAAGCATCCCAATCGGACTTATCGGCTATATGTATGAACGAATGTATTCATTGAATGTTCTAAAGTCTGGTGGTGGTATGCTGTAGATGTTAGATTTTTAAACTTCATGTACTTGCATATATCTGTTATAATCTGATTTTTATACTCAGTTCCCATGTGCGTAATGAGTGTTTTCATTGGACCGTACTGTAGTAAACAATTTTCGAATATAGCTTTAGCTACATTACTAGCACTCTTAGATGCAACTGGAATGGCTATTAGGTATATTGTCAGATCGCATATCAATGTGACAATATACTCATTTTCATTATCTGATTTTGGTAGCGGACCTATTGTGTCCACTATAACTTTATCAAAAGCCTTCGCTGGTGTTTCTGTTATTATCATGGGGGTCTTCGTATGTGTCGTCGTTTTTGACACCTGGAATTTATGACATCTCCTTATGTACTTTTTGATATGGCGTCCCATATTTTTCCAATAGTAGTGTCTTCTGATTTTTGCCAGCGTTCTGGTAATGCCAGTATGACCTCCTTGAATTGGATCATCATGGTATGTAGACAGTATTGCTTCTTTTTCTTTTTCATTTTCTATTAGGGTCATCGTCTGGAGTAGCACTACTCTTAATGTTTTCAATATAGTATTGCCCATATTTTTAAAAGAATCTTTTGAAATAATTTCAAAGATCTTTTCGCTCGGTGCCACTTTTAGTTGGCTGATTTCAACTATACCGGCTTGCATATCGAGAATTTGGAAGAACTGACCTAAGTCGAGAATTCCATTGGTGTACAAATCGCTAACATCAATTCTTGCCATAACTTTCTTTCCATATTTCAGTGAACATTTACATTCTGTTATTCGCAAGGTCACTACTATCCGAACCTCGTCATTATTGATGTCTTCGTATACGTTGGGCCTAGAAGCATTTTGAAGTTTTTGCCTTGCAGTTTTTCTGTATACTTTGTTCCCTGGTAGTGACTTTCAGGACTTTTGTATTCATATCTTTTAATTCGGATATAGTTATCCGCGATAAGGCGTCTGCCTCTCATATACTCTACTGTAAAGTCGTACTCTTCCAATTCTAGCCGCATGCGTGTTAGTTTTGAACTCGGCTTGACCATGGAGAATAAATATGTTAATGGTCTATGGTCTGCTCGCACTGTGAAATGTTGTCCATATATATATGGTCGAAAATATGTTATTGCCCAGTGTATTGCTGCTAGCTTTTGTTCTGTACTCTTGTTGCTTTCACCTTTAGTGAATGCTCTTGATGCATTTGAAACTGGAAGCTGGAGTCCATTATAGTTTTGTGTTAAAACTGCTCCACATGCTTGTTTGCTTGCATCTGTGATTATGCTAAATTCTTTGCTAAAATCTGGATACTGCAATAGATTAGGTTGAACAAGCTTTTCTTTTAAGTATTGGAATGCATTTTCGCATTCTGCTGTCCATTCGAATGGAACATTCTTTTTACATAATCTTGTTATGTGCCGGGAATATTTGGCGAAACTTTTTATGAAACGTCTGTAGTAATTGCAAAATGCAACGAAACGTCTAGCATCATGTGGGACTGGATAATGATGCCAAATTTTGTGTCGTCTGCCAAGATTCCTTTGTCTGTGCATTTGTGAGCTAGGAAAGGAGCATTTTTCTGGATGCAGTTTTAGATTGTTTTTTCTGCAAAGTTCAAAAACATCTATTAAATTTTTAATTAAATGTTGTTCAGAACAACCAATAACAATTAAATCATCCATATGGAGGAAAGCTTGGCTAGGCTCAAGCCCTGAGAATGCTATTGTCATCATTCTCTGAAATGAATTAGGTGCTATTTTTAGCCCGAAGGGTAATCGTGAGAAACGATATGAGCCATTGCTCGTTGGAAAAGACGTTATATCTCTTGATTTTTCTTCTAGTTCAATTTGCTGAAAACCTGACATTAAGTCAAGGCAAGAAAAATATTTTGCTCTTCCCAATTGATCAAGAATATCATCCATTCTGGGGAGCGGAAACTTATCTGACAGCAATTTTTTGTTTATTTGACGATAGTCAATTACTAACTGCCAGTTTTTTCTTTAGATCCCGAAAGGGTTTTCTTTGGGACTAGTAAGAGTGGGCTATTATAAGGCGAAACAGACGATTCAACAATACCATGTGTTGAGGAACCAATTGTCATTTGACTCGCATTGCTATACGCAGCAAAGCAAAGACTCATGAATGATCTTGCACATCTCACAATGCTTTTGTTTTTGTATTTTCTCTTAAGTTTTCTAGAATATACTGGCGTCAGTCTGGTATGCTCTGTCTCTGTCACTCTTTATAAACCTATATGACCTACGTAGTTGCGTAAGAATTGAAAATTTAGTAATAAGCAAGCAAACGAACGATCAAGACGTGTTCTGGCAGTGGCAGACACAGTTCAGTGAAGTTTAAGTATAAATAAAGTTAAGTTCTTATGAGATATTAAACACAGTGGTTTATTGTTCATCATAATTTGGTCCTTCGAGCCGGATAGTTGGGCATTGTTTGTTTGTTACTCATTGCTTAATAATTTGTTGCAACGTGGTTGCAATTAATTGTTAACCTCAAAGTTAGTAGTCGATAGTTCTGGCCTACTATCGAATAGACAATCGCGTGCTTATTGGAAAAAGCGCGGACAAACGGTGGCGCCACTGGCCTATCGGTATCTGTTATCGATATAATCGACGAGATCGTGAGGGAACACATCTCTGAAAAAAGACGCGTCTTGAAATTTTTGGTCCACACAAGCAGTGGAGATTTCTTGGTATTTCATCATGGAGGAAATGAAAACATTCATAAAGGCCAGAGGAAGATTGAAGACAACCATTACCCGCATATATGGATATGCAGAGAATCCTGCACAGGATGCCGACGTCTTCGCAATTGACACCAAATTGGAAACTTTGTCCAATGCGTGGAACGAGTTCGTGAAGTCTGGCGACGAATTGGCCAAATACGACAAACTAGAGGGTTATGTGGACCCTACCGAAGACTTCGGGATATACGAGGAGAAATATGAAATAGCAAATGCCCGCCTTAAGGCTTTACGAGCTGCCTTGGCTCCGTCTGGCAAGTTGGAAGAAATCGGCGCGGCTGGTAACGATGGTTCGCTCTTCCAAGGAATTCTGCAACAAATGCAGAATCAACAGCAACAACTACAACTCCAGATGCAGAGTCAAATGGAACACCAGCAGCGTCAAATGGAACTCCAGATGCAGAGTCAACACCAGCGACGGCAAATGGAGCAGCAGCAACTATTGGTTGAGAGATTGCTCTCGCCACAGCAATCTTCGTCTTCGTCAGGCTCACAGTCGGTTGCAACAGCGGCACCAAGAGATTGTGAGTTACCGAAAATCAACATCAAGCCCTTCGGTGGAGATTACAAGGAATGGCATGCCTTTAAAGACCTGTTTGAGAGTACCATTCACGGAAAGACAACTTTAACGAATATCCAAAAGTTTCATCACCTTAAGTCATGCGTCATAGGAGAAGCAGCGATACTCATCCAGCATCTGCCCGTAGTGGATGCAAATTACGTCACTGCATGGAAATCATTGAGTGATCGATATGAAAAGCCCCGTTACTTGGTGAATTTACTGATGGACACATTCACCGCATTGCCAAAAGCTGTTGGGCAAAACTCATCATCGCTACGCGCTCTGACTTGCGGAGCCAGTGATGTTATTCGGGCTTTAGACGCTTCTGGACAAACGGGCCGTGACTGTTGGCTCATATACTTGCTCATCAACAAGGTTGATGAGGCTACCCGACGTGAATGGATCGACAAAAGCCAAGATATCGAAAATCCTACCATTGAAGAGTTGCTCAAGTTTTTGGACTCACGATGCGATCGCCTTGAGCTCAGTCAAGTTATCGATCATGTAGCGAGCAAACCGAGGAATGAAAAAGGAAAAAGGCAAGCACGCACCATGCTTGCCATTACAGGTAATTGTATGAAATGTCATAGTACTGAGCACATACTGTCGGCTTGTCCTCAATTCCAGAGCTTGACTGTCAAGCAACGTTACACCTTTTCGAAGGAGAAACATATGTGTTTTAATTGTTTGAGAACTGGACATGGAGTAAGCGCTTGTGGCTCGAAGTCTTCTTGCAAGTATTGCAAGCGCCGCCATCATTCTATGCTGCATTCTGAAGGCCATTCTACACAGCAAAATAGCTCAGAGCAGCACCAAGGCAACTCAGGCCAGGTTTCTGAGGAGTCACCAGCGGCATCAGCGATAGCAATGATGAATGTTACCAGACCCAGTAAGCCAAATGGCTAACGAAGAAGCACTCTACCTACTGCATTGGTACACGTCCGAAATTCTCAAGGAGCCTTGCTGACGTGCCGTATTTTATTGGATAGCGCCTCAGACTTGTCATTCATTTCGGAACGGTGCGTACAGACGTTGGGGCTTGCACATTCGCCATTTCGAGTTGCCACATCGGGCATCTCAGACGTCAAGGCGGGAATAACAAGAGGTTTCTGCTCTCTCCAGATGATGTCTCGTGTGTCGAGTCATTGCATCGATATTAAAGCTCACATTTTAGGAAAGATCACCTCACCATTGGCACGTGAAAACATTGATGCTTCATCACTGTCGGTATTTAAGGGATACCAAATGGCTGACCCTGACTTCAGAACTAACGCCTCAATCGACATTTTGCTGGGCAATGATTGCATTTGGTTAGTTCTCACCGGGGAGAAGTTATGCGATGGTCAAGGGCACCCTATTGCAGTTAACACCATATTTGGATGGGTAATCACATCGGTATACACTTCAAGATTGCAAACATCATCTACGTCATTGCTGACTACGGTTAATATAGATGGACTACTGCAAAGATTTTGGGAACTAGAGGAAGTTCCATCACACACAACTGTAAACAAAGAGGATGAAAAGGTCGAAACGCACTTCCGGCGTACCCACAACCGCAACTCGAATGGAAGATACATAGTCGATTTGCCCTTCAAGGAACAAAACCCACAATTTGCGGTTACATTTCAAGGAGCGAGATCGCGCTTTCTCGCAGTCGAGCGTCGTCTTATGAAGGACTCCAGCTTGAAGTTAAAATATACTCAGTTTATGAGAGAGTATATCCAGCTGGGTCACATGAAGGAAGTAGCGTCAGACGAAGACACAAGCGTATGTAAGAAGTCATTCTATTTGCCACACCATCCAGTCATAGGCGCCAAGCTGCGGGTGGTGTTCGATGGATCATTTCAAGATCGGGATGGACGATCTCTTAACGACGCACTTCACATTGGCCCATGTATAAAACGCAACCTCTTCAACGTTTGTCTGCATTTTTCGAATGCACAGATTCGTATTTTCTGCGGACATCGTCAAAATGTTCAGACAGATTTTAGTGGCCCCTGAACATCAGAATTTTCAACGAATCCTTTGGAGAGAAGACCCTGAGGAACCATTGAAGCATTACAAGTTGACCACAGTCACCTATGGCACGGCATGTGCACCGTTTCTGGCAGTTAGAGTGCTGGAACAACTGGCAACTGATCACGAATACGAGTTTCCAAGGGCGGCTAGGATACTTTTGGATGATTTCTACGTCGATGACGTACTGACAGGAGCCATGAACGAACAAGAACTGCTCGACATTAAGGAAGAGCTGATACTCCTTATGTCACGGGCACAATTGGAGCTAAGCAAATGGGTCTCGAATAGTAAACAAATTGCCAGCAACGAGGGAAATGAAATCAATTTCTCAAAGATGGCAGCAAAGGTGCTTGGGCTGCATTGGCGTCCTGGAGAAGACGTCCTAACATATAAGGTTTCATTATCGGAACATATGACTTGTACGAAGCGACAAGTGCTATCTGACACGGCACGCATCTTTGACCCACTCGGCATTTTGGCGCCAGTGGTGATCAAGTTTAAAATTCTTCTCCAAGAATTATGGCTGCTTAATCTGGATTGGGACTCGGAACTGCCAACGAAGCAAGCGCACTTATGGCAAACATTCAGAAAGGACATTTTCACGTTAAGGAACTTGAAGATACCACGATTTGTAGACAATCAACCCGATGACATCGAACTCCATGGATTTTCAGATGCTTCGTTAAAGGCTTACTTTGCTGTCATTTACAACCGTGTGACACACCTAGATGGAAGCATCGGAGTGGCACTCATTGCAGCTAAAACAAGAGTTTCACCATTAAAGCAGAAGTCGTTGCCACGGTTGGAACTTTGCGGAGCTCTACTATTAGCTCGTTTATTCCAAGCAGTAAGGTCTGGTCTGCGCCAGAAGGATGTTAAGATACACGCTTGGACTGATTCTACAATCGTTTTGTCATGGCTTTCGCATCAACCCTGTAAACTTAAAACATTTGTTGCCAACCGAACGGCAGAAATACTAGAGACCATACCACGTAGCGCTTGGAGACACGTCAGCACTAAAGAGAATCCTGCGGATTGTGCATCACGAGGCATGCTAGCGAGTGACTTAATTAACTTTGATCTATGGTGGAAGGGACCATCTTGGCTGCACGACTGTACACTATACTCAGAGACAATGAATAGACCACCAACTTGCTGCTCAATTCTCAAGCCAGCAGCAGAACTTGAGTTCAAAGCCAAAATCTTGACAACCATTTCCAAGGATATTGGGGATTCCCCTTTTGAGGTACTACTCGGAAGGACATCATCTTGGATCAGACTGGTTCGAGTGGTCGCATATGTATTCCGCTTCGTTCATCGAATCAAATCAAGCAAGTCTAAATATACAGGACCTCTAAAGTTCGATGAAGTTACCAGAGCAAGGAAGTTTTGCCTATGACAGGCACAAAATCAATTCAATGACGATAGACAGCTGCTTTTGAGGAAGCAATCGGTGGAGCGACGATCAATTTTAAGCAAACTATCTCCCTTCGTTGACGAAGACGGAATTGTACGTGTGGGTGGACGTTTGGAAAGGTCGCAATTGCCTGCAGATGCCAAGCATCCAGTAGTTTTGCCGAAACAACATCGCCTTGTGGAATTGCTGCTGAAACATGAGCATAAGGTCAATCTTCATCCAGGAGTTTCCGCAATGTTTGTGATAATTTGCCAGAAATATTGGATCATTGGCGCACGAAACCTTATTCGACGTATCACACATGAGTGTTTAAACTGTTTTAGACAGCGCCATCACACAGCAAATCAGTTAATGGCCAATTTACCGGCTGTTCGAGTGCGACAAGCCTTTCCATTTGAGCATACTGGATGCGATTATGCTGGACCTATCTTGTTGAAGGTTCACAAGGGACGAAACCCCAGGAAGGAAAAGGGCTACATTTGCCTGTTTGTATGTATGGTTACTTCAGCTCTTCATCTGGAGCTGGCCACTGATCTCAGCACCGACACATTCTTGGCGGCATTAAAACGTTTAATGGCTCGTCGTGGGAAGTGCTCCCAAATGTATAGCGATAACGGGCGCAACTTTGTTGGTGCAAAACGTGCACTAGACGAAATGGTACAGCTTCTCGCTTCACGCGAGCACAATGATGTCGTTTCAAAAGCCCTTGCGGATCAAGGCATCAAATGGAATTTTATTCCTCCATATTCACCACACTGGGGCGGTAAGTGGGAGTCGGCAGTACGCTCGGTTAAGCTGCATTTGCGACGTGTAATAGGAAACAACGTCCTCACCTTTGAGCAGATGCACACACTGCTCTCGCAAATAGAATCTGTCGTTAATTCGCGACCATTGTGCACAGCATCGGATACTGAAATTGCCTACCTGTCACCGGCACATTTCTTAATTGGCAGAACATATACAGCAGTTCCTGAAGACGGCTATTTGCAGATTCCGACCAATCGATTGAGCTACTGGCAGCATGTTCAAGCAATGCTTCAAGGATTTTGGAAGCGTTGGCATCAAGAATACTTGACATCGCTACAACAGCGCCCGAAATGGACCACCAAGTTACCAAACATTGCGATCGGTAAACTTGTACTCATCAAGGACTCTAACGCGCCTCCATCGGCATGGCTCTTAGGACGGGTAACTCAGCGGTTCAGGTTCTTACCAAATCAGGAGCAGTCACTCGCCCTATCACAAAGATTGCAGCCCTACCGGGTTCAGAAACGGAGTTTCAGGGGGGGGCGGGATGTTGAGGAACCAATTGTCATTTGACTCCCATTGCTATACGCAGCAAAGCAAAGACTTATGAATGATCTTGCACATCTCACAATGCTTTTGTTTTTGTATTTTCTCTTAAGTTTTCTAGAATATACTGGCGTCAGTCTGGTATGCTCTGTCTCTGTCACTCTTTATAAACCTATATGACCTACGTAGTTGCGTAAGAATTGAAAATTTAGTAATAAGCAAGCAAACGAACGATCAAGACGTGTTCTGGCAGTGGCAGACACAGTTCAGTGAAGTTTAAGTATAAATAAAGTTAAGTTCTTATGAGATATTAAACACAGTGGTTTATTGTTCATCACCATGTACAATTATCTTTCCAACTTGTCGCTGGATCTCGTCTATTTGGCTATGCCGACTCCGGTAATTTTTCACATATACCGGTTCATCATCCTTAATTTTTGTTTATAAAAATTATTTGTTGTGATTGGTTCGGTTTCAAGTGCAAACACATCACTATACTGGCTGCATTACTTTTCAAGTTCGTCTTTAAATAGTATTGGGAAATTTTTCTACAATTTATGAATTACAGATTCTTTTCTTATATCTTTTGTATTTTGAACTATATCGTAGTTCGAAAGTGATTCAAATTTTATATTATTAGGGCCTACTACTTGGAATTTATCTGTGGTATTTAAGAATCGGACAAAAGTACTTTGGGCTGTTGCAATAGTGTTTGCAACATAAACGCCCGGATTAATTTCCTGATTCGGACTTAAAATGTTATCTTCTGCTGAAGATAGTTCTATTTTGCGTACCACTTGGGATCTTGCTGGTAGAAGTGTTGAGTTATTACCAGAACTGAATGTTATTGGAACATAAATTGGGTACGTTAAATTTCGTGGTCTAAGTATAAACCAATCTTATGAATTACTGCAATCTAATTTGCAATTAAAAGTTTTTATGAAATCTTATCTTATTATTCCATCGCATGGGATTGCGAAATCTGGATGAAGCAGATGAAATTCGTATGGAATGATATATTTATCTGTCTGCAATTCAATTGAGACTAGGCCTTTGGAGTTTATTACTTCTTCTCCTATGCCTCGAATGTCTATAGTTTTATTTACTTGGATGTCATGAAATACATCAGAATTTTCTTTTATTACTGAAATGTCTGTACCGATATCAATTAAGAATGTTATTTTCTTATTTGTTTTAACATTCTTAAATGATACGAAATTATTAAGACTTAGTGTTTAAACATAATACAACTGTACTTTTGTCACAAACAACTAATCTACCATATGACTAGAATTACAATCAGCCACACACATTGTAGAAAAACCCTTGAAATTCTGAACTAACCCAAAAGATCACAACGACAGGATGTCAAGTGGCCGACGCCGTGTCCAAAATAATAATAATTTTCAGCCCCCGAAAGGTAGCAAAATAAAATAACTCTTATTTTCCCCCACCAGTGGTAAGAGACAGAGAATAATATTAAAGCGAAATATTGCTTTAAAAAAAAGTGATTGCGACCGAGTTAAATAAAGGCAGTTTATATCGAAAGTAAAAAAAAAGAAATATATATATATAAAATGCAAATCAGTGTATATACACTACATATGTATATGTATGTATACACAAAAATAGTTGCAAGTAACGACACAGTTGCAAAGAAGCAGCAAGGCAACAAGAAAGTTTCGAAGACGAAGAAGGCGACCGGAGGCGAGAAGGAGTAAGGAGAAAGACGAATCATCACCAAGCTATCGGCGAACACTACCCATTTGTGGACAAGCAGCAGCGAACAGGATCATCAGATAAGATATAAATTAAAATAGTCATAAGTACTTACATCAACCTACATATTTTATTATTGTCATTATATAATTATTTCGATATCCAAATATACACATAAGTTAAAATGTTCACAAATAAGGCTGCAAAAGTGTTAGAGAAGCAGGCAGAGTTACATACCAGGTTAAGGCAGTTAGAAGCACTAGATCCTAGAAACATAACTAGCAAAGTTTTAGAGGATGTAAAAGAGATAAGGAATCAATCGATACTTAATCACAAAAAATTGCTCCAGTATGCTCCAGATTTCGATCATGATTATTTCAGAAATAATATAAATGAAGAAGTGTTTACGAGAGTTGCCAAAGTTATAGCCACAGGAGTGTCAGAAAAACCAGGCACTAGTAAGCCGGTGTGCGTTGAGGCAGGAGAGCACATTACAGAAATGATTGAAGATAGCAAAGTAGAGTCGCGCGGGGATGCGACCTCTAGTAATGAGAACGCTAATGTTAACCAGGAGATATTTTTGGATAGAGCCCAACAGCTCTAGGAATATTTGGATAGAGTAGTCAAAGATTTACGCACGTTAGACATTTCAACAGGTAATGAGACATGCATAGTATATGTTAATAAGATCAATTATTTATGGGAGAAAGTTCAGGCGTGCCAGGTACTGACAAATAATGCAAGATTTAAGAATACTATGGATGATTTAGAATTCGATGTCCAGAATTCACTATCAGTGTTAGAAGTGAAAATGAACAATAGGGAAAATTGTAAGAGTGAGAACATTCTCACATAATCGTGAGAGGCGAACTACCGGTGTTGCCAAAGATTCAGGTACCCACATTTTCTGGAGAGGCTAGAGAATGGAACCTGTTTGTCGAATTATTTACGGAATTGATTGAAAAAAGAGAAGATTTAAGTATTGTTCTTAAATTTATTTTTTAAAATCCGCATTAAAAGGCGAAGCAAGGAGCATGGTAGCTCATTTATTGTCAGGTTCAGCTGACAAATATGGTGCCGCTTGGGAACTGTTAACCAAGCGGTATGAAAATAATCGGAGGGTATTTTCAGAGCAAATAAATCGGATCGTTGATTTACCGATGATCAACAATGACTCCGCAAAGAGTGTAAAAGGAGTGATTGTCATAATTAATGAGTCAATACACTTAATTAAAATTAAAGCAAATTTGTCCGATGAAGTTGACGTAATACTCGCTCAAGACATACTTCGGAAATTTGACAGAGAGACTCTACAATTGTATGAGAGTCAGATTAGAAAAACAAGGCAGATACAATTGCTGTCTAATGTCATGGATAGTGATGGCAGAATTAATCATATGATACACAATAATCGATTATTTTGTTTCAATTTGCGATTAAATATAATCGATTAATGACATTTAATTAATCTATTCAATAATCGATTATTCGATCAAATAATCGCTTAGGTGAGTGAATTTCAGCGCGAATTTTACAAGCCAAGCTCATACAGCAAACTATTTCATTACGAATTCAAGGCGAAAGAAATAGCGCCGACGCAAAGTAAAGTGTGGAAGTACTACAACAAAGTCAATAACAAAGAAGTGAAATGCAATTTGTGTGTGAAGCAAATAAAATACTGCCAAAATACAACAATAATGTTGCAGCATTTAAAACTGAAACCCGCCAAAGAGTTTGCGCACCTCAAGGTTAGTATTTCAGCTTTTATTTATAATAAACATAAATATTTTAATTTGATTATTTCTAGACACCGATCACACGTATTGAAGATACTGGAGATAAAGAGGAGGTGGTTGCGTCTACGTCAACAGCGCAAGATCCAAAGCCTGTGCAAACGCAACCAAAAATCCAAACAACATTTGCAAATGTAAATAGCTTTGCATTAGGGGGCTTTAAGCACGACGAAATAACTAAGATTATAATGGAATTTATTGTCACTGATAATTATCCATTTTCTATGGTTGAAGGTAATAATGAATTGAATATCATAAGTTATGATTCATAACTATTATTGTAAATTTAGTAATACTAAATTTAATTTTAGGATCAGGATTTTTAAAAATGATGAAAAAGATTTTTCCCCTCTATAAAGTTCCTGTACGCAACATCATTAAATCAGAAATAATTAAAATGTATGACTTAGAGGTTGCCAAGTTTAAAAAAATGGTGGGTGAAATGTCAGGATTGTCATTAACCACAGTCATATGGACTGATAAAAATTAAACCAGTGTAATTGGAATTACTCTACATGGCTTATTTAAAAATAATCAAATCAGTGCCACAGTTGGAGTTTTTAAATTACCAGAAGCCCACACCGCAGATCACATCTCTAACGTGTTCATGGATTCGTTGGAGAGCTTTTCCATTGGAAAAGACCAAATTACGGCATGGTAACAGATAATGATGCAAATATTGTTAAATCAATGCATGACAGCTTTGGAAGATCGCGCCACATCCCTTGCTTCGCGCACACTTTAAACTTAGTGTGTGTGAACGCACTGGAGTTTCCACAAGCAGCGGAGGTGATTGCCAAGTGCCGGAGTATTGTAGTTTGGTTCAAACGCAGTACAAAAATCGAAGGAGAATTTGCTAAAGCTACAATAATCTGCTGGCGTCCCAGAAGGAAAAGCATTAAAAGTAATTTTAGATGTCAAAACTAGATGGAACTCGACATTTTATATGCTGGAGCGTTTTTTAAAATTAATACACTACATTGGCCAAGTAGTATTAAACTTTGCGGAATCTCCAGAAATGATTTCAACCAAGGAAAAAAACGAAATAGTTGAAATGATTTCATTGCTTAAGCCAGTAGAGGCTATGATTACTCAAATAAGTAGTGAAAAATATGCTACATTGAGCCTGGTCATACCGATTGTACATTGTGGACGCCAACAAATAATGAAGGTGATCTGCAATACAACCACTGGCAATAAACTGAAAACAAATTTACTGGTTCAATTTGTTCGTCGTTTTGGAGCAATGGAACAGTCGTTTTTGTTGGCTGCATCAACTTTGTTAAACCCCCGCTTCAAGAGAATCCATTTTCAATGTGCTCTTGCCTTGGCTTCAGTAATGAAAAATATACGGAGAGAAATGGCGACTATAGCCCATGCAAATGAAAGCCAAGACAGTGTTAGTGATGGCTCAGTTAGTAGTGAAGTGGAGTTCGACTTATGGGCCCACCATAAATCGTTGGCACATAAACGCCGCAAAAATAAAGCGGAGTATTCCGATGTCCAAGACGAGCTGAGCTTTTTCCTCAACTCTCCTGTTTTGGAGCTGAAGCGCAACGTCATTGACGAGGAAATGAGATCGGTATACCCAAAATTGCATACAGTTGCACAGCTCTACTGTTTTCTGCTTGGTACATCTGTACCAGCTGAGCGCCTGTTTTCAAAAGCGGGAAATACGGTAACAGAAAAACGGAACAGATTAACTACGCAACATCTAAATAAACTTCTGTTCTTAAATTCTGTTTTAAATAAATAAAAATTATAATGTTTTACTACTTACAAAACAGTTTTGAGTATATATGAATAACATTTTCTGTTTTCTTTACTATTTTAGCCATAAAATATATAAGAAAATGTAAAAATCATAAAAAAGTAAAACTATGAAAATAATCATTAAAATAATCGATTATTTTCATTTTTTGCGATTAATCGCGGTTAATAATCGCAAGGAAAAAAATAATCTTATGATACAATAATCGATTAATTTATTTTTTTTGCCATCCCTAGTCATGGAACACTTGGAGCAAAGATATTGCTCGCTAAGTGCCATGAGCAAAGAAGAAAAAACGTCGGCTACGGGGTTTAAAGATAGTTGTTCGATCTGCAAAGGCCCCTGGCATAACGCACTTCTGTGCTATAAGTTTAAAGCGCTAACACCTAGCCAAAAAAGTACAACTGTGTACACGATGCTTGAAGCATTCAAGCAACAAGAGTCTGCTCATTTTGAAGCAGAGGACACCACACGTTACTCCATTTTGAAGAAAATCAGGAGAGCGTTAATACCTGTGTAACGGTATGAACATA
The DNA here is from genome assembly GCF_018151085.1 of Drosophila tropicalis. Classification (NCBI taxonomy): domain Eukaryota; kingdom Metazoa; phylum Arthropoda; class Insecta; order Diptera; family Drosophilidae; genus Drosophila; species Drosophila tropicalis. The sequence continues at coordinate 2,634,627 of NW_027172710.1, read as the reverse complement.
TGTTTTTCAGAATAGCCTAATACAACTAAATCATCCGTGTATAAAAAGGCATGAGATGGTTGCAGTCCGGAGAAAGATAAGGTCATCATTCGTTGGAATGATGAATTAGGGGCTATTTTTATACCGTATGGTATGTGTGTGCGTTAAGTCTCTAGAGTCTTTATCCAATTCAATTCGGTAAAAACCCGAAGTAAGGTCGAGACAAGAAAAATATTTGACTCTGCCTAGTTGATCAAGAATATCATCTATTCTTGGCAAGGAACATTTGTCTGCAATTAATTTTTTATTTAAGCTTCTGTAACCAACCACTAAACGGCATCTTTTATCATTTGTCCCCGGGAGAGATTTATTTGGTACTAGTATGTAGTATTGGACTGTTGAATTCGGATGCTGAAGGTTATATATGTATGTATGTTTGGAAATTTCTATTTTATGTGTGTGTGGAATTCTATAATTTTTTATATACGCAGGTTCATCTGATTTAAGTCTTAATTGTTGTTTATATAAATTATTTGTAAATATTTTATCTGTTTCTAGTGCAAATACTGCCTGTTGCAGGGGCCCCTTTGGGTCTCTGTGGCATTGGATTTTTTTTCTCTTTTTCTTAACGGCAGGATTAATTTGCCAGTTATTCCTTTGCCAGTATTAGGCAGGATCTGTTTTGCCAATTAGGCAGGATCGCCATGTAATGAAAGCCGATGATCAGGCTTATAATTGATTCTTTATTAATAAGTTTGGGCCGTTATATAGGCCAAGGTTATGCTTACATTGCAATCTAAGCTTATGCAGTGGGGCCGTGTGCAGGCCAACATAACTGGTCGTCTTGCAATGAATATGTGAATGGCCTACACTGAGCGTGTGTGTACTTATGGACAAATTGAACATACCACTATGGTGTACCGCACCATACAGTGTAGGCCTTATCATAAGAACACGACACCGTTGCTATATCTATATTACAACTTAGATCTTTTCTCCACACAATCATCTGTTTGAATTGATCGGCAGGGCTTATCCATACTTGACGGTACATTTTTCCAAATTTGCGGTGAAAACATATTTGTGTAATTTAAACCGTATGCTGAATTCCCAATCGCTTAATATTATTTTGAATGTAACCGATCTTATGTATTTCATTATTCTGGTATTTACGGTGCATAGACACACCTTTTTTGCCTGATGTAATATCAAGCGTGTGGTGAAATCAGAATGTACATATGTATGTTGAGTTTGGTTAATTGCTAATTGACCAACAGAAAACATCACATTTTTAATTTTTAAGCAAAACGAACCAGCAAAGTTATTTTATGTATCACCATAAATTGGTCCTTCGAGCCAGATTTTGATTCTGCTTGGGATAGGCAATTCTGCTCAAGTTTAAGATGATAAAACTAAAGGCAACACGCACCATGCTAGAGTCCAGTCTCAGGGGATATAGTGGATACTATGATGATCAGACTCGACACCGTGTGGAAAAAGTTTAATCAATCCACAGATGATATGTATGTTTGATTTTCAAGAATCGCAATGTTACGTAGATGAAGCACTAAACCGCACAACAGCATTTAAAGGACCTAGGAAGATTGGTTAACTCAGCAAAAGCAACTAACCTCAACGGGAGTTCTATGAAAGCATGAATGTTAGTGAAGTTGCCTGTTCTGCGTTAGGATAACAGGTCCAGTTGCACATCAAGCCTTTTGGTGGCGACTATGTGGAGTGGCCAGCCTTTAAGGACATTTTCGTGTCTCAAATGAAAGGTATATTGTTGACCTTCCATTTAAAAATTCGGATGTTAAATTCGAAGACACTCTTCAGGGTGCAGCTTCTCGATTTTATTCAGTAGAACGTCGACTTCAGAAAGATAAAAGGTAAAAGGAAGAGTATACAAAGTTCATTTTTGATGAGGCAGAAAAAACAAGTGAACTTAAAAAACGAATGTTTTTGGCTTATATGGATTTCTCAAAAGCACCGGAATTATCAACCAATTGTGTGTAGAGAAAACTCAGCTGAAGAGTTGCAGAATTACCATCTTTGTACCGTCACCTATGGTACAGCCTGTGCAGCGTTTTTACAGTGGCCGTCAAGAGTGATTCAATGTTTGCAACTCTTGCAGTTAAACAGCTGCTGTATGAATATAGAGCAAGCAAATGAAACAAAACTTATATTAAAAGTTACTTAGATTATTCTTAATAAAATAAGGCAAATTAGACGACGAAGGAGCGAAGACAACAGAAAAGCGAGATATAAAACAAAAACAACATGCATTGACTCACTTTTGACTATTCCTATTTTTAGGTTCTTCTTCAATAAATGCATATTAATTTACAGTTATTTTGGGGAATGGTTTTTCGCTTTTGATATATTCATATTTGTAGACAAATTTGAAGAAGTAAAGTCTTTTGTAGTTTGCACCGGGTACCTAATAGTTGCAAAATTGATTAAAAATTCGAGAATGAAAAAAATTTCTAAACCCGTTGAGGACAATATAGTGTGCCTTTCAGAAAGAGCATCCTCTTCGCGAGCAAATTCCCTCTCTATAAGTCAGGCGACAGTCATTAGAGTAATAAAACGGCGTGGAATCAACAACCAAAATACATCCAACGGACGCCCACGACTGAGAACTGATAGTGATGCACGCCTAATGATCAGCCAAATTAAAAAAGATGGTCTTATGACACCCAAGGATGCTGCCAAAGCAATTGGTAAGCCGGTTAGTGAATCTAGTGCAAGAAGGGCACTTCGAAATATCGGCTACATTCCGATTGTAAAGAAAAAAAACGTCAAGGCACGTCTGCATTTTGCCAAAATGCATCGGTATTGGACCATTGAGGACTGGAAGAAGGTTATTTGGTCAGACGAGTCCAAACTTAACCGATATCAGTCCGATGGAAAGAAATACTGCTGGATAAGGCCGGGAGAAACCATTCAAAGGCGACATGTCAGCGAAACTGTGAAACACGGGGGCGGGCACGTTATGGCATGGGGATGTTTTACTTACTAAGATTACCTAAACATTTTGCAGACCAATCTTGGCAATTTTATTGACAGATGCGCTTATGGTACAACAGATCTTACATTTCAGCAAGAAAATGACCCTAAGCATACAGCTAGAATTGTCCAATATTGGTTATCTAACCAAGAATTCAAGCTGATGAAGTGGCCATCACAAAGTCCTGACCTCAATCCAATTGAGAATTTATGGTCAATTGTGAAAAGACGGTTGGGACAATATAAAACAGCGCCAACAAACCTGGAGAGCTTATGGCAACGCGTGGAGGAAGAGTGGACAAAGATTCCTCAGGAAATTTTTCACAATCTTGTGGAAAATATGTCCTCTCGAATCTCCGCAGTAATAAAACATAAGGGACTTTGGACAAAATATTGAAAATTAGAAAAAAAAAGTTTCAAAAAAGTTTGAAAAAAGTCAAAACTGGCTCAATGGTTATTATTTTTGTTTATTAATTTTTGCTGAGAAGCTTGAACAATATCGAATTATTTTTTTATATGGATTTGTTAAGAATTTAATAGAAATAAAGTAAAAACCAGAGGGCCGGGGCTAACTTCGACCGCGTCAAAGTTTGTATTCCCTTGCAACTTATTTTATAACTCTTTCCTTACCTATTAGCCATCAATGTGGAAGAACGTTTTATCTAAAAAGGCTTATGTTTGCGAAAGAATGGCCTACAATCGTAGGAAATAACGAAGATATTGATCATAGTCACCCGATCTAACGATCGGTAACGAAGTTATTTACAAAAGTCACTGTTTTCGACCGATCGTTCCTATGGGAGCTATATGATATAGTCATTCGATCTTGATCAAATTTTTATAAGCGTAATCAACTCTCTAATATTAAGTTTCACCGTAAAAGTATAGAAAATAACGAAGGTATTGAACAAAGTCACTGTTCGTGACTTTGGGGTTTGTATGGGAGCTATATGATATAGTGGTCCGATCCGGCTGAATCCGAGATGTACAACGCCTGCAGTATATACAAGCCTACGTGCAAAATTTCAGCTCAGATCCAGACGGACGGACGGACGGACATGGCTATTTGAGCTCGTCTCGTCGTGCTGATCAAGAATATATATACTTTGTATGGTCGGAGATGCTTCGTTCTATGCGTTGCACACTTCTGACCAAAATTAATATACCCTTTTTGCAAGGGTATAGAAATTTGGTTGACTTTGGGTTGTTTTGGTTTTTTCTGTGAACGCTCAAACGTCAAATTGCAAACATTGAATCATTTTTGACGGCCACTGTAGCTGTACGTGTCTTAGAACAGCTTGCCATCGACCTACAGGATAAATATCCGGCTGCCAGGATTCTTTTTGAAGATTTTTATGTGAACGATGTCCTAACCGGAGCCAACACTGAAGACCAACTCTTACGTAACAAAGATGAGCTTATTCCAATACTGACGGAATCGGTCATATACTCTCGGATAGTAGGTTTCACTTATCGCTGCAAAAACACGTGTCGCCCCACTTAAGCAGCAATCGCATCGTTTGAGTCGTATGATCGCATCAATTAAATTCGCTTGGAAGGATCTAGAAAGCACAGCGTAAGCTTGGTTTGATTCGACAATTGTGTTAGCATGGCTAAAACATTTGTCAGCTAGCTTGAAGACGTTCATTGGCAATCGTACTGCCGAAATTTTGGAAATAATACCAAGATACCAAGCAGAACCTCGCAAATTGCACAAGTTTACTCTCTGGTGGAAGGGTCCCGACTGCCTGGCAGAGAGACATCTTAACTTAGGTAATGGAAATGATAGACAAATCTCTAATTTAATTTCAGATGAATACAAAACGGAGTTAAAAGCTACAGAACGAGTATTCCCCACTTGAGAAACTTATTGATCGTGTTTCTTCCTGGCCGAGACTTGGCGTATACCTTACTATTCATTCGACGAATAAAAAACCCCCAAGAAAGGTCAGACACTCTCGCTGTAACCTATAACGATTATAAGGCCGCTAGGAACCTATGTTTGCAGCAAGCTCAAGACGAATAGCATGAAGAACGAAAATCATTACAGAACAAAGGATGTGTGCCAAAAAGCTCGAAGCTGTGTAAGCTGACGCCAATAATTTAGAGTTGTCATATTAAGCTAAGCATCCGCTCATCTTACCGAAGAAGCATCGAATATCTCACCTGATCTTGGAACACGAGCATCAACATAATTTACACTTAGGAGTTTCGGCACTCTTTATCATTGTTCGGAAACGTTTCTGGATAATGGGAGCCAGGAATCTGATTTGAAAGGTAACTCACAACTGTTTAAGGTGCTTAAGACAGCGAGCACATACCAGCAACCAATTAATGGCAGTGAGAGTTCGGCAAGCATTTCCGTTCGAAAATACAGGCTGTGATTATGCTGGCACAATCATGACTAAGGCACACAAGGGAAGAAACGCTTTTAAAGAAAAATGATACATATGTCTCTTCGGGGGGTATGGCAACCTCAACTTTACATTTGGAGCTGGCACTGATACGCTTTTGGCGGCTCTTAGACGTATCATTTCAAGGCGAGGCAAATATGTGACGATGTTCAGCGACAATGGACGTAATTTCGTGAGAGCCAAACTAGAGCTTAATGACAAGATAGCAGAGGCGTTATCGATCGAATGCATCAACTGCATAAAGTTCATACCGCCTCACTGGAAGGCAAAAGGAAATCGCATGTGCGCTCTGTAAAGCTTAATTTACACCGAGTAATTAGCCACGCCGCTCTTACATTCGAACAAAGGCATACGTTGTTAACGCAGGTGGAAGCAGTGATAAATTTACGACCATTGTATACCACCTCCGATACAGACGTTGGATACCTCTCGCCTGCTCACATGCTGATCAGTTAATATTCTTTTGAATGTAACCGATAATCTGTATCTCATTATTCTGGTATTAACGGTGCATGGTCACACCTTTTTTGGCTGATGCAATATCAAGCGCCTGGTGAAATCAGAATATATGCATCACATGGAGTTTAATAATCTTTTATTTTTAAATAAAACGAACTAGTTATTTTATGTATCACCAGTAATGGTTCTTGGGAATTCGCTGTACCATTACATTGCTGCGGATTTCATTTTAAACTTTTCACATTGCAAGAGTTAGTACTTAGATTTCTCGCACAAAGTACACAAGGTACTTTTCGTCCCAGATGCTGTTGCGCATATCTTATTTGAACTTATTTTCTCAATGCTGCGATTTTGATTTTTTGGTTTCCCAATCGCCTTCAGTGTTAAGAAGCGCTGTTCCAAAAATGATAGTAAATCCTTTACTTCCTGCAGATCCCTTGTGTTGGAAAGGGATTACTCATTTAATGAGTGGTCTAAATTCCTTGTCATATGAAACATTATGGCAGCATCTGACAATTCTATATTGACGCCTACATTGTATATTTCTTGAATTTATTTATTTATATGTAAATAGGCACTAGCACATAACCAGTGACAAATAATTGTCGCAACCAACACATAGAGATGGGCACACCAGATGTAGCTACAATTGGTATCTGATCATACTAAGAATAATGCATTTCTTTTATACTAAAAATAGAGAGCTCACCAGTGCATAGTTCGACATAGTGTTAAGTCAGAAAAATACGTCTTTATTGATAATAGCTAACCATAGCAGCGTAATTAACTAGTTCTTTATTGTTAACTGCTGACCATCTCAGTTCTACTTATGACTGATGAGCCATTGTTGGCTTGACCCACGCCGCCGTAGACCAGTAACACAACTCCGGACCCTCAGCCCTGGCACCAATTTAATCCAAATATGGCTAGGGAAAATAGTCGTAGTGGTTTTATTTGCTAAGAAAAATACATATTAAATAACTTTAAACTAATTTGCGAATTTACTCACGCATTTCCCTGCACGGAACATCATATACATACTAAATTATGTGTAACCTAACACTACCCAATTGTATTCTGAATTTAATTTAAATATTAACGGCCTTCGGCATTTCTTCACAACAACATATATATAAATAAACATATATATTTTGATTTCTCCTTTGCGATACTCTTCAAGCTCTATCTGGGGTTCAACTCTCAGTCTCCAGAGTCTCGTCTACAGAAAATTTGTTTGATTCTGAAGACCTTAAGCGGACCGCGAGTAAAGCGGAAGACACTTGAAGGGACTGGGAAACAATGGGGGGAAGGAAAAAGGGACAGTCCAAGAGATGCTGCAGCGACTGATCTTGACTGCCAAGCGAAGTCCCGCTTGGCCAATATCCGTTGCCTCTTGAACTATGAGAGGAAAAGGAGGGGGGAATGGTGAAGAGAAACTTCAACGAGCGTCACGATCTCCGTCTCTCTCCCTCGCTTCCAAGTTTCTCGCTTTTTCTTTTGATGCTGCCATGCGACGGAGGAGCTGACGCTAAGAGATGGCATTCTCAGCGACACGTCGTTTGGTGGCTGCTATGTTAAATTGGTAGCAAAAAAAGAGAGGCGTATTTCATAAACATTGTCTTTTAGAGAGACCCTACAGTTAATTTTATTTTGGATTATTTTAAAGTGGCCTCGATGGGAGTAACAAAAATAAGAAGAGGAGGCCTTACATGGGCATGGGTTTAATTGAATCCAAAACAAAAAGATGGAAATGTGCAGAAATGCCAGCTCATGTATGTTGGGACTCGTCACAATCTATATATTTAAAAGAAAATCGGGTTTGTTCAATCACTTATAGCTAGAGAACCAATTTTCGTTGTTATTGATCCGTAGGATTTGTATCCGACCCGAACAGCAGAATACATCTAAAAAACAGCTCATTTCTTTTCCTTATACAAACTTTTTCTAACAAAAACAAAGTTTACTGTTGTTTTAATGTCATTGTAGTGCTCTGTAATATACTATGTCAGTGGTCGGCACGGCCCATTCCCCGGACTAGGGCCTAGCTCTGCCGCAGCGCTGTCGTCTCACATACACTCAAAAACAATTCGACTAGTGCTTGTCAAAAAAAAAAAATGATTCTCAAAAAAAAAAAAAATTGGTCCACATGTCATAGCTACATTTTAACCAGAGGGCCGGGCCTAACTTCGACCGCGTCAAAGTTTGTATACCCTTGCAACTTTTTTGGTAACTCTTTCCTTACCTATTAGCCATCAATGTGGAAGAACGTTTTATCTAAAAAGGCTGTTGTTTGCGAAAGAATGGCCCACAATCATAGGCAATAACGAAGATATTGATCATAGTCACTGTTTTCCACCGATCGTTCCTATGGGAGCTATATGATATAGTCACCCGATCTTTATCAAATTCGGCACAGCCATTAAAAGATATATTAAATTAAGAAATGTTTAATTTGAAAGCAATCGCGTTAAAAATAAAGAAGTTATTTACAAAAAACACTGTTTTCGACCGATCGTTCCTATGGCAGCTATATGATATAGTCGCCCGATCTCGATTAAATTATATATATACTTTGTATGGTCGGACATGCTTCGTTCTATGCGTTGCACAATTCTGACCAATTAATATACCCTTTTTCAAGGATATAAAAAATGTTTGTTGAGAAATGGAAAAATTTGTTTTCTCTTGATTGACAATTCGAATTCGATGCGCAATACGTTATTTGCTTTCAAGTTTCTTTAAAGTAAGTTATAATACAATAAATAAAATAAAAAGTTTCGGACTTCCTGTTTGTTACAACACACAAATCAGTTGCTGTTCAAAAAGAAATATTTCATTTAGCCATACTGTTTTTTCAATGTAAAGCAAGAAAAAGTGTCGTACTTCGTGTTTGTTGCCACACACACAAATGCAAAACATAATTTTTGATTGTATGCGTGCTATATACATATTTTGTGAAATCTATCGGATTTTGTGCTGTAACGTACTAACAATTCAAGTATTATGTTGTGCCATGTTTTGCCAGTGTTTAGTAACCTATTATAAACAAACGAATATCTAGTCTTATCATCATGCCACGTCCTAGAAGATCCAATTTTCTTAGCGGAGCCTAGTTGCATTACGGCTACAGGCTACAGATGAACAGAGGAATAATCTTCGAAAAGCTAGAAGAAACGGTTCAAGTATTGAAATCGAGCAGCCTTTCTTTATCATCGAATACAGCTTGCATCGATTAGTTTGCATTGGTCCAATGAACTTTGTTTGCCAGCACCGTTACGCATTGAAGTTTACTGGTAAAATTACCATTATCGCTCCCGCCACCAGAACCATTGTGTTCACTGCTTTAAGGCGAAACACTCGCCATACAAACATCCAATGTCTGCTTTCAAATGACTTAATTTATTTAACTATAACTTAACTTAAACAAAAATTTAAAGACGAGGAAGTTTTTATTCCAAAGATTCCGATGATCACAACGGATACGCCCTTTGACTTTAAACGAATTCGATTTCCGATTCGTCTTGCCTTCTAAACAAAACAACATAACCACCCAAACGCTAAGTGACTACGAGATGAAAAGACTAACAAAAAACTTTCCGCCACAATTCAAAATAAAATTAACAAATGTATGCACACAGACATATTCAAAATCGAAACCGAATCAATGTTCTAGAGAATTAACGTTTTTTCAACAAGTAATAGCTTCTATCAATTCACAAGAAAAGCATATGGTCTAAATGTAGCGCCACATTCCTTTCGAAGAATGATGACAATAGCATTTTCTGGACTTAAGCTTTAACAAGCATTCTTGTATATATATAACCTATAACTTAATAGTCATAGGTTGTTTTGAAAACCACATGATTAAAAATTTAACAAACGTTTTTGATGTGAATAGGAAACACAACTTTAAACTACATCCAGAAAAATTCACTTTCTTTATGCACCAAGTAACCTTTCTAAGACACAAGTGCGCTGATCAAGGCATCGTACCTGATGATAAAAAAGGTAGCCAGAAGATTCTTTACATTGTGCAATTATTACAGACATAAAAAATTTGGCTGAATATTCACGACACATTACTCGATTGTGTAAAAAGAATGTGCCTTTTTAATAGTCCGATGAATGCCAAAATGCATTCGATTATTAAAAAAAAGGCTCTAATGTAACCCATATTATTAAAATACCTAGATTTCGATAAAGAGTTTTGCATAATTACAAATGCAAGTGAATACGCCTGTGGAGCTGCCCTAACACAAATAAATGGAGATAAATTATTCCCAGTTGCATACGTTTCAACAACTTTACAACTGTTCATGAACGGATTGCGTTTATCGATAGGTCACTTGTAAAGCGTGTTTTTTTACGCTTTTGGTTTTTCACGTTGGCAACACTGACATACCGCATGATGTTCATGACAGCTGTGAAAGTGAAAAATGCTCAGTTTAGTTTGCCATTTCATCATGGAAAGACTTACGCCCGAACAACGTTTACAAATCATTGAAATTTATTATCAAAATTCGTGTTCTGTGAAAAATGTGTTTCGCAAATTACGTCCATATTATGGTCGACACAACCGACCAACCGAGCAAGCCATAAAGGCAATTGTGGACAAATTTCGCACACATTTTACTTTATTGGACATTCAACCATCGAATCGTGTACGGAGAGTGCGCACAGAAGAGAATATTGCAGCTGTAGCGGCCAGTGTCAATGAAAAGGACAAACCAGCGTCAATTGGTGCATTGGAAGACAATATCAGCAGTGTTATTGGCGAAATTCCCTTAGACATGCTGGAAAAAGTGGTGCAAAATTGGACCTTCCGTGTTGATCACTTGAAACGCAGTCGCGGCCAACATTTACATGAAGTCATTTTTAAAAAGTAATTGGCAGAGATTGTTTTATCATCTCAAATAAAAATTTAACAATAATATTCAAATTTTGTGTGTTTCATTTCAATTTTAAAAACCAAACGCTTAAAAAACACCCGTTATTTATAAGAATCGACACATATATAAGCATTGTACACACACACATATCTATGCGCTGCTGCGTCGGCGCTTTTTTTCTTTTCGTTCAGTAATAAATTGGCAAAGAAACACAAAGCGAAATTATCCAAATAATTTTAAGGTAGACCAAATCATATTTGGTCATTCGAGCCGAATAAGGGAATCGGTTTTCATTCAAATAAAGTGCTTTTCGTTCGAATTTCTTTGGATCTATTGAAAAGTTTGGTGGGTTATTACTCTGGAATAGTTCTTTGCAATGGAAGAACTAAAGGCATTGGTGGGTGGATGGAGCCGACTCAAGGCCAGCATCACTAGAATTCTGGATTGGTCGGAAAGAACCCAAACTACATCAACTACTGAGGTAGCCGCTCGGATGAATCAACTCCAGTCCGTGTGGAAGGAATTTAATGGAATAGGTGATTCCATAGCCCTACTGGAAGATGTGAACGGCTATGTGGATCCAGAGGTCGATCATGTGACCTACAAAGAGAAGTACTTGAAGGCATATTCTTTACTTCTAGGAAAACAACGGCTAGTACAGCAACAAGCATCATTGTCTGGCGACAGCAATGGCGCCATGAGTCTGCACGCATATAACGACAACATCGTTCATTTGCTGCAGCAACAACAACAACTCTTTGAAGCTAGCTACAAACCAGAGCAGTTCAAACTTGTCGATGCCCGCTCGCAATGAGGTGGCTGCTTCGGGTTGAACTTCGGGAAACAACACGACGGCACTCTTACATGGCAGCGAATTGCCGAAGATTCAAATAAAACGGTTCGCTGGACTCTACACAGAGTGGCCAGCTTTTCAAGATATTTATGAGAGCACGATACATAACAAAAGGAAGTTAACTACACTCAAAGGTTTCATCACTTGAAAACACTGCTTGTTGATGATGCTGCCAACTTGGTGCGGCACCTGGCGATAACTGACACGGCTTACGGCTTGGGAACGCTTAAAGGAAAGGTACAATAGGCCACGCCATATTGTAAACTCGTTTTTGGAACAATTTATGGGTCTACCAACGACAAACAAAATTGATGTATCCATCTTACGCAAGGTATCAGATGATACTGAGATTATTCGCGGTCTGGATGCGATCAATCAAACAGAACGGGATTGCTGGATACAATATCTGGTATTGGAAAAGCTTGACGCTGATACACGGCGCAGGTGGATTGAGCGCAGCATGGGCAACGAGGCGCCCATAATGGAGGAATTCTTCAAGTTTCTAGATGATCATTGTGAGGAATTAGAGCTCAGCAAACTGGAGATTGCGTCTGGAGGCAAAACGCCGGCGCAAATCATACATACAAAAAGGGTCACACATTCGATGGTTGCAGTTCAAGCTGGCAGCTGCACCAAATGTCAGGCGACGGATCATAAGTTGTATGGCTGTCAACAATTATGGATTTAACATGTGCAGAACGTCGTATGTTTATCAGGGAAAAGGCTTTATGTTATAACTGCCTGAAATCAGGGCATATGGTCAAAAACTGTCCATCATCATTCTCATGTAAATATTGTAGAGGTAAGCACCATTCGCTGGTCCATGATCCAGGTAACTCAATGGCCTTAAGGAACTTGCAACAAGGTGAAAGGGAGAATTAGCGGAGTCCAAACGCTTCTCATCACAATTTGTCTACAAAAAGTCTAGTGGCTCATAATGGGAGTGCACCAGCAACGGTTTGTTCACAAAGCACTGCGAAATCGAAAACAGGACAAGGTTTAAATCGAAGCATATTGCCTACTGCAACGGTTTATGTTCAAAAGGTAAACGGAAACTACATCACATGTCGTATCTTACTAGATACTGGTTCGGAACATTCATATGTATCAGAACGATGCATACAAGCACTTGGACTGCCACGGTCGGCATCATCCATTTTGGTCACAGGAATCACTTCTGTTCAGGCTGACACCACAAGGGGAAGCAGCATGCTTCAGATCAAGTCAAAGTATTCAAACAATCACTTAACTGTACAGGCTCATGTTCTTGGCAAAATTACATCAACACTAGAAAGGCAGAACATTGACGCATCGCCACATGATGTCTTTAGCGATCTTAAACTCGCCGACTCGGAATTCACCACAAGCGCTCCAATTGACGTTCTTTTGGGTGGTGAACACGTTTGGTCTACAATTACAGTGAAAAAGTTGTATGACAATACGGGCAAACTCATTGCTATATCATCGATTTTCGGATGGGTTATCAGATCTATAACGATGCCCCAAGCTAACAATGCTTTCGCTTTGACATCGTACATTGATATTAACGCTTCGCTCCAGAGGTTTCGGGAGCTAGAGGACATCAGTTCCACAACCAAATTGGAACCTGATGATGAACAAGTTTAGAAACACTTTCTAGCTACGCACACTCGAGATGAAAAGCGGAAGTACATCGTGGAACTTCCATTCAAGGTCACTAATCCTGAATTTGGGGATACTCTACAAGGAGCTCTTAATCGTTTCCAATCGGTGGAACGACGTTTACATCAAGATGCAAATCTAAGAGCAAAATATGTCAACTTTATGAGGGAATACTTCGATTTGGGGCATATGCGCGAACTGCCACCAAATGAAGTCAATAATGGACAACGGTTTTATCTACCACATCACCCGGTTTTGGGTCGGAAACTGAGAGTAGTTTTCGACGGATCATTTTGCGACACCAAAGGCAAATCACTAAACGATTATCTCTTTACAGGGCCTACCATTTAACGCGATCTATTTGCTGTCTGCTTGCGCTTTCGGATGTATAAATTTGTATTCTCAGCTGACATAGTCAAGATGTTCCGGCAGATTTGGGAGAACAACAAACACCGCGACTTCCAAAGAATTGTCTGGATAGAAAGACCATCGCATCCAATGAAACACTATCAACTATGGCACCTCAAGTGCACCATTCCTGGCTGTTAGGGTATTAGAGCAACTGGATACTGATTATCAGCAGGAATTCCCGAATGCTTCAAAAATCTTACAAGAGGATTTTTATGCCGACGATGTGCTCACTGGGTCAAATAGTGAGGAGAAACTGATACAAAATCAAAAGGAACTTATTCAACTTATGTCCTGTGCTAATTTGGAGCTTGGGAAATGGACTTTACTGGCAACCTGGTCTTGATACATTGTCTTATAGTGTTGGTCTAAAAGGAAATTTCGATTGTACAAAACTGCAAGTTTTAAAGGATGTCTCATGGATCTTTGATCCACTTGGGCTTTTGGCACCAATTGTGGTCCAATTCAAAATACTCTTTCAACAATTATGGCTTCTCGACTTGGGATGGGATGACAAACTCCCTAAGCAACTAGCGGACAATTGGCTCAAATGGCGAGCAGATTTGGATATTCTACAACACATTCAAATACCCCGGTTAGTTGTCAACGACACCGACAACATTGAATTGCATGGATTCTCCGATGCATCTACGAAGGCATACGCTGCTGTAGTGTACAGCAGAGTAATCAACAAGGATGGCTCGATCTCTACATCGATTATGGCTGCGAAATCTAGGTTGTCTCCGCTAAAGCAGCAATCTCTGCCTCGCCTAGAGCTTTGCGCTGCACTGCTCCTAAGTCAACTCATAAGTTCGATAAAGGCGGCACCTCTACATCAAAAGGTCACGTTTTTTGCATGGTGCGATTCCACAATCGTACTTTATAGGCTATCATACGCACCCTCTCGACTAAAGACAATTGTTGGGAACAGAACTTCGGAAATTCTGGACACCATTCCAAGGCATAATTGGCGTCATGTGGACTCCAAATCAAATCCAGCTGATTGCGCATCCAGAGGTCTCATGGCTGCAGACCTAAAGAACTTTCAGTTATGGTGGAATGGCCCGTCATGGATACGTGACGCGGATCAGTATATGGTAAGGTTAAACAACTCACAAGTCTGTTTGAATATTTCAGAAAAGAACATACAAAAGGAAGACAAAATCAATTGACTGACTGCATTAGTTAATGCAGCTCCTGATCATCCACTCCGCGGCACGCATTGCATGCTTGAGCCACGCGCAAACCTGCTTTCAAGATGACTATCAATTGCTGCTCGCAAATAAACAATTGCGAAGTCGATCTCAGCTGGCTAAACTCTCGCCAATGATCGACAAGGACGGACTACTCAGGGTTGGAGGACGCTTGCACCACTCGCAATTGTACACAGAAGCGAAACATCCAGATTTGCTACCGAAATCTCATCGCATCACCAAGCTGGTACTTGAATACGAACACAGGGTCAACCTGCACCTTGGTGTCTCATAACCTTTTGTTATGGTACGCCAAAGATTCTGGATATTTGGCGCAAGGAACTTGATAAGGAAAGTCACACACGACTGTTTGGCTTGTTTTCGACAACGGCATCGTACATCACAACAAAGGACGGCTGATTTACCTAGCATTCGTGTCACTCAGGCACCTCCATTTGTAAACACTGGATGTGACTATGCTGGTCCAATCCTTCTTAAGGATGTAAAGGGGCGCAAACCGCGCATTGCTAAGGGCTACATATGCCTATTTGTTTGTCTGGTCACATTGGCAATCCATCTGGAACTTGTAACGGAGCACCGACTCATTCTTGGCCGCGCTAAGACGTTTCGTCTCTTTGCGTGGCAAGTGCAACAAAATCTATAGCGACAACGGAACGAATTTTATTGGAGCTAAACGCGCTCGTGATGAAATGCAGAAGCTGCTGGCATCTCAACCACACATCGCAAAGGTTACGAATACTCTGGCGAATGATGGCATTCAATGGGTATTCACTCCGCCATTGGGAAATCTACTTTCACCTACGAGCAGATGCGAATTCTACTTGCACAAGTCAGTGCAGTGGTCAACTCACTCGGACACAAAGGCAGACTTAGGCCACATCCCCGTGGGCCGACTTGGGTACTGGCAAAGTATCCAATCTATGATGCAAGGCTTCTGGAAGCAATGGCACCAGGAGTATCTTACCACATTGCAACAGCGTCCAAAGTGGACCACTACAGCACCAAATATATCTGTCGGAGCTGTGGTGCTTATAAAGGAATGTAACACCCCACCAGCTCACTGGCATCTGGGCTGGTTCTCTAAGCCTTCCCAGGCAAGGATCAATTGGTTCGAGCGGTCAGACTCAAGACCTCTTCAGGAGAATTAACTCGGCCAATCACCAAGGTTGCGGTATTGCCCCGTTTAGAAACTGTGTTTCAGGGCGTGACGAAATGTTCATGAACGGATTGCATTTATCGATAGGTCACTTGTATTTATAAGAATCGACACATATGTATATAAGCATTGTACACACACACATATCTGTGCGCTGCTGCGTCGGCGCTATTTTTCTTTTCGTTCAGTAATAAATTGGCATTCAAATGATTCAGTAGCAAAGAATCACAAAGCGAAATTATCAAATTAATTTTAAGGTTGATTTGGTCTATATCAACAACAGAACAAGATTTAGGAGCAAGTCACTGGGCAATTAGACAAAAACAGACCATAGACTTATCTATTTGCAATGACAAACCCAAATTCTAAATTAACCAGATTGAGATTAGAACTCGAAGAATATGATTTCACAGTAGAATAACTTAAGGAAAAGACAATGGCATGGCAGATGCCCTGTCTAGGATTACAATATCCGAATTACAAGACATCAAAATAAAGTCCTGAAAGTCACTACCAGGTGTGAAAGTAGACAAGAAAAAAAGCTGTGCAGGTAAAAATAATGAACTTTTGCCAGGCAAAGTCATAAAAATGTATCAAAGCCCAACGTACATGACGTCATAACAAATGATAACGTCCGAAAATCAGTGACTTTGCGAATAACAGAATCTAAATATTTCCTTAAAGTAGAAATAAAGTTATCGCAAGAATTAAAGTTAGCGATATATATACTAATGGAATTCTTGACTTAGGTCAGTTATTCCAAATGCTCGAAGAAGAAGCCGCTATATTAAAAATCAGCCAACTCAAAGTGGCACCTTTACATTTAAATATATGGGCTGTCGTAGCTTATTAGTATGTGTTATGTATGTGACTCCTCTCTAAGAAGCTGTTATCGTTGCACTCTTAAAAAGGGTTGTTAACAGTGGTACTCCCCAGTCGTTCTACTAATCGCATCAAAACAACATCGGCGCACTTCCCTGCAACGAGGGACTACTACTACTACAACTACGAGGGACCACTACTACTACAACTACTACATATTTTTTATGTAACGATCGTTCTCAGATTGTGCTGCACCGATTAATATTAATAAACACTTTATATATATAAGTTTGCACATACACAAAAGTATGGTAGTAAGATGCCTCAAACAAGAGGCATATATCTAGTCATTTATATTTCGATAATTTAAATGCATTCTCTCACAATAAGAACATTGTAAAACATATTATTAAGAAAATATCCAAATAAAGTTAATACGCGTCTTAAAATATGAATAACATAGTGGTCCTTCGAGCCGGATCGCTTAAATAGCAATCAGCGATAGAAATACAGTCCATAATCAAAACAAAACCACCCAATCAAAAATGTGGCAGTGGAGCAAACAACAGCTTGACCGTGTTGATTCGTGGAAATCGCGAACACAACGAGATGTACATTTTGCAATCTACCTGAAATTTGTTACGGAAACATTGATAAAGCGACAGCTTCGTACGTTTAAAGGTTTAAATTATAACAATGCTGAAAAGACAGAACATGAGCAGGCAATCTAAATGGAACTTGGCGCAAACGCTTTATTGCGCGTCTGTGAGTTTCTTGACATCGGCGTCGCACAGTTGGGCCTCTGCTCGGATAGCGTTGCAAAAATACGTTTTTTCATGATCGCGTTTGGCAAAAATGATATATGCAATCGATAGGAAATACTTCAGAGATTATGAATCCGAAAAATTTTTGAAATCGGTTGAGATTCATGGGTGCTAGAGGCGCCCAAAGTTGAGACATTTTTAGTGAAAAGGAAAAAGTGATAATTTAAAAAAAAAAATCGCAACTTTAAAACTGAATATTGGGCGATTTCAACAATCGATCTTGGATTTTTTGGTTTTATCTGAAAAGTATGTTCTTTATTAATAGCATGTTTCATAAATTTTAATAATTACTTAAATAGTTATTGAACTAGAAGCGTTTAAAAAATGTACTAAATATTGGCATTTTTTGAACTTTGATGGAATAAAACTAGCAAGACTCAACGAGTATCAATACCGGACTACATACACTAGGTAGGTGAAATATTTACCTATCAGATGTATATAGTCCCAATATGCGGAGACCTGCGACAGCGAAGCGTAAGCCATAAAACTAAGGCAACCTCGCCTAAAAAATGCGCTGCAGGTGTAAGGAAGAAGAAGAGCGCATGCGCATTGGCCTGTAGATTCTTTGTATTTAAATGATAACATTGCGTAATGCTGTTTTGCAAATACTATGCCTTTCTACAATGATAAATTGCTAATTACCTGCTTTGGAAAAAATGACAAGACTTATTATTGACAAGACTTGTTATTTAAGTTGAAGAAAAGTTTGTCCTATTTGTGGGTTGGTCGTTTTTATTTCCGTTTACCTGATTGGATGTAAATATTAAGTTGTTTACCTAATTAATACAAAAAGGGTAATACCGAAACACGAATGATGGAAATACTTCAAGGAGATTTTTTGAAAATGATGAAGTGACATCTTTTATAACAGGTGTTAGTCAAGAGATCATTAAGGCTGTTATCTTGAATGTTATAAATTGCAAGGAAATGGTAAATGGTGAACAATTTTCCGAATATACTTCAAAGACTGCTCATCTTTTGACTGAATTGTATCCGCAAAAAAAACTTACCCCAACGGTACATAGGATTTTGGCTCACGGAAAGGATTTAATAGAACATCAGTGTTTACCACTTGGAGAGCTATCCGAAGAAGCACAGGAATGTAAAAACAAGGACTACAAAAGGTTCAGATACACTAATACATTAAAAACTTATCGTGTTAGACAAAATAAAGACCTTTTTAACATGCTAGCAGCCTCTTTGGACCCACTTATTGCATCACTGAGACACGTGCGATCACGAAAGGATTTGGAAAATAGCAACTATAGTCCCGAAATGTTGAGTTTATTAGATACTGATGTAAATATTGAAAATTATTTTGAAGAAAATCAGCCATCAATAGCAAATTTTCAAAATTAACCTAAAAAATTATAAAAAAAAATTTATTTTTCTTTTTGTAATTATGTTAAAAAATCAAACTAAAACATTAAAAAATGTTACATAGTCGTCTAAAACAATGAAAAATTCCATTTGTGATTGAAAAAACCCGGGTTTAGATCCATTTTTAAAGGAAAAACATGCTTAGAAATATTTTCTGACTTTGACCTTGAATATTACAGCACCACGAACACCCAGTACTTTTGACAAAAATTCATTTTGAAGATTAAGGTATTCTTTATCATATGCTTTTTAAATTTTTGAAATCGCTTAATTGGTTTAAACGCTATGATTTTTGCAATGCTAAATGCCAGAAGGCCCCACTGTGCGTCGGTGAGGAAGAGACAAAAAATGATTTGGCGGCAAAAATTGTTCATGCCATATCATTTGTCAGCACCGAAGACTCTGATGGGTAAAATGCAACAGTTTTGTTATACTGAAACAAATTGAAAATGTGGACACAGCATACGTAGACGGCAAGCGTAAAGTGTGCGAAAACGAGACAAAGCTTATAAACAACAAACGGATACTGTCAGAGGCCGAAACAACCCAACTGCAAACTCAGAGATAGACTTAACTAGTATGCACAATGAAATACTTATAGTTCAAAGGGAACTATAAAATCTTCAAGCGGAAGAAAAAGCACTGGTAAGTAAGACAAATGTTCTGAAAACTAAGGTCGCACTAACAGATTGTTCTTCCCGCATGTCCGAACGACGATGTGCGAAATGAGCGAACTTCAATGTGGGTTCGTTCGCAATCTGAAGAGTGTCAGAATAATTTGGATGAAACCAATAATCCGGGCAACAAGAGGCATTAACCAGATGCTGGCGCGGCAGAGCTTAAACAGTAAACACTTGGAGTTTGATGTTTTATAAGCGTTGAATTGGACACACTTTATCCAGTTCAATGCTACGAGCAAACATTGCGGATTCTCCAAAGAGGAAGATGTTCAACGATTATCAAAAGCTCTAAAGGGAGTGGCTAAGGAAAAGGTTTCTTTGCTACTAATCTCTGCAAAAGATCCAGATAAAGTCATATCGATCTTAGATAAAGCGTACGGTGGAGCCGAAAATATTGCAAAGTTGATGTCAAGAGCGTGCCAAGTAAAACCAGTCAATAATATCGACAATTTCGAAGAATTTGATAACACTGTTCAAAACATGAGTTCTGCTTTGGAATATACTGATAACTGGTTAATCGACACACAACGAATGGGATTTAGCTAATCGTAACAAAGCGTGTAACAGCTGTCTAAAATTCCATAAAAGCCAATGCACCGAAAGACAAGCCTACAAAATTGACAATTGTGAAAAGTTTCACAACATATTACTGCAAAAGAGACCCATACAAGTAAGCCTAGCAGCCACCACAAATGGTACCAATCACAGAACACGGCGAAAGAGGCTCGAAAGAAACGGTCGCATTCTTGGATTAGCTTTAGCACCTCCACAATCATGGAAATGAGCTTGGCAAGAGAAATTGGCATATAGAGTGACGCAAACCCATTTTGTTTTACTTGGACAGGTGGTGTCTACAGATATGAAACGAAACGTCAGCTAAATTGAGTTTGGTTGGGGAGCGATCTAAAAATGCCAACACAACAACTTGACTATAAGAAGCTAGCAGAATTTGTACCAAAAAATATGGTAGACTACACGAAGTTGCAGGATAGGCAACCCATGGTATTAATAGGACAACGCCATGCTAAATTAATTACCGCACGAGCCGTTATAGATGGTAATGAACATCGGCCAATGTTATCTAAAACCAAATTGGGCTGGGTAGTACATGGACCAGCACAAACCAATCTACATGCATCACATTTTACTTGCTGTCAAATAGAAGATGTATGTCCACAACAGATGATTAAGCAACAATTAAGTATTGAAAACTTCGGTGCCTGCACAATAAAGATCGACAAAACACGGTCTGTGGATGAGGGGTTAGCAATAGCAAAGGCCGAAAGCTCAATAAACCAAAAGGGTCATTTCTATGAAATTTAATTGTCTCGAGCGAAAGCTTTGGAGAAACAAGGATACCGCAGAATCATATAAGAACGAAATAACAAAACTTTTGGACAAAGGTTACGCCGTCCAATTAACAGACATTAACGTTTTCAACTCTCCAAAACTGTGGTTCTTACCACATTTTGCTGTTATCAACCCAAATAAGCCCGGCAAGGTTCGACTTGTGTTTGACGCTGCGGCTACTTGCAACGGTACGTTCCTCAATAGCAACCTGCTTACTGGCCCAGACTGGTCAACGTCTGTAATAGAAATTTTGATACGATTTCGAAATGTTCAATCAGGGGAGCATTACAGAATGTGATACTGCAGCACAATGTTTCTTATGGAGAGATCTTGACCAAAAAATAGAGCCATCAATATTTAAAATGAAAGCAATGTTGTTTGCAACTACTTGCTCACCATTTCTGACTCAATTTGTTAAAAATTACAATGCTAGCAAATTTAAAGATGAACAACCCGACGCAGTAAAAGCTATATTGGAAAATCATTACGTAGATGATTATCTCGATTCCAAACCTAGTGCGTATGAAGTCATGAACATCATTAAAGCAATCACGAAAATATACTCAAAAGCTGGATTTAAATTGTGTCAATTAATATTAAACAGCAAAGAAGTGATGCAATCCATTCCCAAAACTCTTAGAACGAACAAGTCTACAGCAATGATAGGGAATAAAATGGACGCACAACAAAAGGTACTAGGAGTATTGTGGGACGCAAAAGGCGACTTCTTCACGTTCTCCGCTACGGTAATGCATAAAGTTACAGATGATCTGCTTTCTGGCAAAGTTACACCAACAAAGAGGAATGTATTGGGAATGTAACGGGACTCATGAAACCAGTCACAATTAAAGGACGAATCCTTATGCGAGATGTATGGGAGTCTGGAATCGGCTGGGATGACCAAATCAAGAGAGATGTAAAAAAAAAAAAAAATGGCGTAATTGGATAAAGGGATTAATATCAATTGAAGGCACCAAAATTTCAAGGTGTAAAAGTCTAATCTACGCTGTACGTGTGCATAAATGAGCGCGGGTACCGGTGGAAGATGCAAACGCACTCCATGATGCTGGACGGCTGTGGAGTGCCAAAGTGAGGGCTCTGCATGCCGAACGGGGGGTAGGTGGGGCTATCGTCAATCACGTTCGATGAGCAAAGAGGGGTATACACAAGCCGAAAATGGTGGAAACTGAGTCTTGGGGAAGCCCTGTCTATGAGGCGAATTACAAATTGATGACGTAGAATAACGAATTTAACTAATTTGGACTTGAATTAGTTAAAACGAGACAAACAAAAATCAATATATTATTCAGATGGAATTAAAAATCCATACATAGGTAGAAGAGCAACAATTGCCCAAGAGTTGAGAGAACGAGCGAAATAGAGAAGGACTTGGGAAAAAGCAGCGTCGCCCAGCAACCAGAAGCCCGCATAACAACATACGCGCTATATGGGCAGAGCAGAGAAACAAAGACAAGAAGTCAATGGGTGCACAGCAGCCCAGAAAGTGGATGCGGCTGCGCCAATGACTATTTTGGGACTTTCACCACGCATGGCAATGGTGGATAACCTTAAGAATATTTGGCGCATAGCACATTACCAGTACAAGCAAGTCATCGAGTTTATAAGGCCTTACGAGTAACCTTATGAATAAAATAAAATAAAATTTGTTGTACCCAACCTCGCCCTAAAAGATTGAGAATATCCCGAAGGACGAATAAAATACAATACCTCTCATCCTGAAAAAAGAGTTCGGATGATTATCATGACTATTACGTACTTCGACTAGACTCTATGGAACACGAATGTCCAGCTGACTTCGCCGCCCTATATGAACGTAAGTTGTCTCATAAGCACCAAGTGTCTGATGACACTATCATGGAGGATGATGATAACATCGAAGAAGAAAATAATGGGACTATTGAAGAAGATAGCAACATCATTGGAGCGCCTGACGAATATCAACTCCAAAATGGATCAGGATACATTAGGAAACGAAAGCATCCATATATTCTGAGATGGAGAAGGTTCAGCAAAAATCTATCCAAACCAGATTATTTCAGAGAACACGTGACGCTCTTTTTTTCTCTGGCGCAGCGAAGGTATTGACATTGTAAATCAGGACAACGAAATTACAAATAATAATAACAAAATCATAGTTGAGGCCAACAGGAAAAAATATGATACAATGCAAGAAGAATTATTTGAATAAATTTTACAGGATGTTCAAAGGGAACATACTGAAGATAATGAAAACCAGGAATCTTCAGCTTCGCAACTTTTCTATGAAGAATTCAGAGGATTTGCATTCCAGAAGTAGCAAGAGACAAAATGGTTCGCTCACTCAACAGAAATCAGCGTCAATATTATGCCCACGTAATGCATAGAGTCAACGCGAAAAACGCCTTTTATGAATATGTGGGAAAAAGTATACTTATTTCTACAATTTATCAGTCGCATATGTTGAGGTTTACCACCGTGACGGGTAGCAAACCAGAAGTGACTAAAATATTGCTTTGTGCTCCAACAGGAAAAGCCGCCTTTGGAATCGGAATACCTGTGAACCAGTATTCAGTTGGACTCCGGCCTTTAAATAACGATGTTCTCAACACCATTTGATCGAAGCTTATGGACCTAAAGCTAATAATAATTGATGAGAAATCAATGGTGGGTGCCAAAATGTTGTCTAATTTGGATAGTCGGCTAAAACAAATATTTAAAACAACGGAATATTCTAGCGGCATTTCAATAACTGCCTTTGGAGAATTAAAACAACTTTCTTGAGTGGGTGATAGATGTATATTCCATTTTAACCCAAAAGACAACTACGGCGTTGCTGCAGGGACTGCACTTTGGGATCTGTTTAAGTTTTATGAACTCACAAAAATCATGCGACAACGCGAAGATTGTGCTTTGCAATAGCGTTCAATAATATGTCAGAAGGTAAAATGACCGATATCGATATTGCTTTAATAAAAGAAAGTCAATACTGGAGTGTTGAACATATTCCCCGACGAAGCGATACGACTATTTTATTCAACTGCAAAGGCAAACAGTTAATAATGAAACTGGCACAAATCAATACCGAAGAATTTATTTCTACAGCAAAGGATACAATAAAAGCTGCATCGGTGACTCCTGCAAATAAAATAAGGATCTTGGAAAACGTTAAAGGATTCCAAACCTTGGATACCCAAGGCCTCCAATATACGCTCATCCTTAAAACTACCGCGAAGTATATGATTATAGTGAATATCAACACAAGTGACGGATTAGTGAATGGAGCAAGTGGATAACTTATGGGAGTTGACTGCTTACCATTTTGGGTTAAGTTTTTGAAGGAGTAAGTTGGAGCTGAAGCCAGGTCCAAAAACGAAATGCGGCCCATTCTGATTGGACCATTATTGAAGCTTTTCTAAGCACTTTTCAATATCGAAAGTGTTCAATGAAAGACGTTAGTGTTTCTTGAAGTTATTAAATGTTTATTTATTTATATATATATCTAGGCACTAGCACATAAACCAGTGACTAAAGGTTGTCGCAACCAACACATAAATTGGGTGGACCTCGGAGTGAGATTACAAAGGTAGAGATGGGGGCCAAAGACACAGCGATGCACACCCGATGTAGCTACAATTGGTATCTGATCTTACTAAGAATTATGCATTTCTTTTATAGTACAAAATAGCGAGCTCATCAGTGCATAGTTCGACATAGTGTTAGGTCAGCAAAATACGTTTTTATTGATTAACTAGGTCTTTATTGTTTACTGCTGACCATATCAGACCTACTTATGACTGATGAGCCATCTATATCTATAATCGGGTTACATACTTAATTGACATACATTTCTATTTGTTCTATATTATAATTGTCTTAATGTTAGCTTATTTTATATAATCAAAACACCAACATACTCCCGGCTGTTGAACACCTGTTCAACGTTATCCAACGTTGACCGCAAAATTGCTGGGGGCTGGGCTTACTGCAGCAGGAGTCGGTATGGGATTGACGATCCTCACGGTTGTCTGCTCTGGACCATTGTGTCTTGTGGGTCGTGAGCATCTTTTTATTCCACATACCATCACAAGAACCAATAGTATTGTTAGCGCTACGTAGGAGACTATAACATGATGAGCCGGCTGGCTGCGGTCTTCTGGCAATTTCCAGTTTTGCTTAGTTTCCAGTTTTCCTTGAATGTTGCTTAGTTCATCGTAGCTTAGCTGCATCTTTGTGAATTGTGTTGTTGTTGGCGCTATTTTTGTTGGGCCCATGCTGAAGTTGCCAAATCGGACATATGACAATTTCATTATGTCTGTCGTAGTTATACGGTGACCTGTTATTCTTATACCAGAACTCCTAGCTGTACACGTCGGGTCTAGAGTTAACAATCCAGTCTTCTTAATAGTGACACCTTGTATATTATCGTCACAGGTGACTGCGAGTTCAATTGGTCTAATGGTGGCAAAAATCCACTGATTTTTGTGATACATGTCGTACCACACGAATGATCTGTTTGTGTGTTGTATTTGGCAAGTTGATGATTTTGTGTTTTTGAATAGCTGGAACTCACAGTTGCTATTAGCCGAAAACGTCGTTTGTTTATCAAAACAAATATATTGCTCGTTGTTGAGCTGATGGCATTGTTCCAAATCGGCTCTTGAGAGCCCAATGTATTGATTCTGTTCCTTGTTGACAGCAATGATGGGAATTTTAATGTTCATGATTACAATCCCATGAGTTCCAATTGCTGGAATGGGTACCAGGTTATACAGTTGCACTGCCTGCGTTGCCACTAATGGAAATGTGACCTTAAATATCACATGATTGTTTGCGATTGTTCCTTGTGCCTTCATTAAGCCATATAGTTGCAAGACGTCGTTATCTGGAACTGGCAAATCCAAACCAAACGGAAGATGTCTCTTCAGTTGGTTCAGATGTTCCCGAAGCTGGCCTGGTGATAGAAGTAACGGGCTTATTTTGCTATGATGGGCATCTGTAAATACTCGGGAAATTTCGGTTTGAATTCGTTGCAAATTCCCTGCAATAACTGTCATCTGAGTAGTTAGCGTGATATACCATTGCAACGCCTTTACCGCATTGTCCTGGACTTTGGTCATGTCGTTCATTTGTTGTTCCATTAGTTTCATCTGATTTTCAATTGTGGCTTCATCTCGCTTAATGATATTTATCGTTGAATCAATTACAGATGTCTGATTTTGCAGCAAGTTCAATAAGTAATCTTCATTTGATTTAACCTTTCTTATGGTGCCTGACATCTCTGTTGCATACTTTGAGTCCAGCACACCAAATAAGCCGTTCGCAATGTTCCCAATGATATCTAAAGGCGATCGTCGTTGGCGTTCTATGTGAAGGAGATCATTTCCTGTCCGTAGTTCTGAGTTGACATGCTCGAAGTGCCTCTGCATTGCGGTGCATGCCTCTGGAACCTTCATTAATACGCATATTTCTCCAAGCTTTACTACTCCGTCTGAAAATGTCTTCAGGTCGGCCCAATATGGTTCGAGATTGTAGAATGCCACAATAGTCCAGTCAGACGTTGCCATCCTTCCTGTGCCAATACTTTCATAGTATATGCCTGGTTTGGGGTTGAATCGAGTTATATTAGTTCTTTGAGCAAATGCTATAGGCAATAACAACAGCATTAGGCAGATCGTCATTGCCAACGGTGGCAGACCTATCGATAAGCGTCTTTTTGTTTTTGGTTCTGCGTTGTCCTCAATACCAGGGTCTTCTTGGGAATTCGCTTCTGTGTCATCTGCCTCGATTTTACGTTTTGTTGCCGTCTCTCTAAGCAAGGGGGCCAATTTATGGATAGCCCGCTTGTAGGTGCCTCTGGCTGTTTTAACGTCTACCACGCGGACGTATCCATCCAAACCTGGATATAACTTAACAATTCGTCCAATTGGCCACTGCAAAATTGGCACATTATCCTCCTTTAGAATTACCATCATGCCTTCTTTGACATTGTTATATGGTTTTTTCCACTTGGATGTACCCTGCAATTCTTGTAAGTACTCTAGAGACCATTGTGTCCAGAATGTATGCTTAAGCCGTTGCACTAATTCCCATTGCTCTGGAATCGATCGCTGTGTTATTGGTTCTGCATCTGGTTGGGCTACTAATGGTTCTCCGATCAATAGGTGGCCTGGGGTTAGAGCTGTTAAGTCGTTGGGATCGTCTGAGTTCGGCGTTAACGGACGAGAGTTCAGCACTGCTTCAACATTGACAACGATGGTAGACAGTTGTTCGAACGTTAAGTTTGCTGTCGATACGTTTTTCAACAGTAAATGCTTAGCGGACTTTAGCGCAGCTTCCCATAATCCTCCGAAATGTGGAGACCGTGGTGCTATGAACTTAAATTGGTTTTTGGCTGCAAAATTCCTTGATAGTACCTGCTGCCTTTTCTGAGTGTATTGTATCGGTCAGTTCCTTAAGTTGGTTGTTTGCTCCAACAAAGTTTGTTGCATTATCGCAGTATAATGTCTGGCATCTTCCTCTGCGCCCAATAAAGCGCTGAAGCGCGCCCACAAATGAAGAAGTGGACAGGTCTCCGACCAACTCCAAGTGTACTGCCTTGGTTGCAAAGCATACAAATACTGCAATGTAGGCTTTGTCGGGACGTTTTCCTCGAACCTTATGGTGGATCCAGAATGGTCCACAATAGTCTACTCCGGCATTGAGAAAGGGTCTATTCTGAGATACCCGATGCTCAGGTAAGTCGCCCATGACTTGTTTAAAGAACTGAGGCCGGTACTTGGTGCATACTACGCAGCCCTGAATCACATTCCGGACCATCGGTTTCACCTTAATGATGTGATACTGTTGTCGAGCTATTCCGCGTAGTGCCTCATGTCCACAATGAAGATTATCTTCATGAAGTTTCCGTAGCATCATTTTTACCACCGGATCATTATACGGCAAGAGATATAAATTCCTTGTTTCCGTTGATACTGGTGCTTGTTGTAGCCTAGTTGCTACTCGTATTATTGAATCTTCATCCAGTATTAGTGGCAATGTTGCCACCGTGCTTTTGCGATCTAGCGGTTGATCAGGTCGTTTCTTTAAGTGCCGTAATTCATATGCAAATCCTGTTTCTTGAATTTGCTTAATGATCACTCTCCGTGCTTGGTCTAACTCTTCCAACTCTAACTGAGCCGTTGGTTTCCTGCTCTGCTTGTGACAAAACCGTAGCACATACGCCACTATTCGCTGTAGCCGGTAAAACGAATTTTTGTGATTTACCGTATATATCCATTCACTCTTGTTGTTTGCCGTAGCAGTCACCATGCTGAATACCTTGGTTTTCTTCTCAGCGGTATCCATCGTGTGCTCTGTAGGCTTAAATGGTGCTGGCCAGCCACGTTGTGGTCCATGCAGAAATAGTGGTCCATACAACCATAATGTATGTGTGCTAAGCTGAACTGCTGATATGCCTCGAGACAGAACATCAGCTGCGTTGAGCGCTGATGACACATGCCGCCATTGCCTTGGATGTGATACTGCGTGTATTTTTGTCAACCGATTAGCCACAAACGTGTGGAAATGTGATGCCCGTGAATTAATCCACGAGAGTACTACTGTTGAGTCTGACCAGAGGAATGATTCTACACTTTCTGATCCGAATTGGAGATCCTGTCGAACTCTATCCGTGAGTTCAGCTCCAAGTACAGCTGCACATAGTTCCAGCCGGGGCAGTGTCTGTTTTTCCAGGGGAGCCACTCTCGACTTGGCGCACAACAATGTGACCGATATTTGTCCATTTTTATAGGTTGATCGGACATAAACTGCCGCACCATACGCCTTTTCTGATGCATCAACAAATGTATGCAATTCCTTTGTAGTGGGGACCTTGCCATCAAAAATATGCCTTGGAATTTTCATGTGGTTTAGTGCCTGTACATCCTCTCGGTAAGCTTCCCATTGCTTCTCCAAATACGGCGGTAGGTCACCATCCATCTCAATTCGTTCGGTAGCAAAATGTTGAAGAAACATTTTTCCTCTTACCACTACCGGTGCGAACAGTCCTAGAGGATCAAAGGTTTGACCGACTTCGGATAGCACCACTCGTCTGGTTATTCCTTTTGTATGTCTTTGAGCCTTTCCACATAATTGGTCTTCTTTGGGTGCCCATATGATTCCCAATGTTTTGACACTTGTTTGTTCCAGTGTGTCACCGAGATTGATGTCAGCAATCGTATCTTCCTTTGGAATTTCCTTTAGAAGTTGACTGCTATTTGAACACCATTTTTCGTAAGTTGAAACCCTTAGGTTTCAAGATTTCTAGAAGCTCTTGTCTTATTTGCAGGGCTTCTGCTCCTGTGAGACAATCATCAACATAAAAGTCATTTTTTAATGCTGATGCTCCAGACGACAATTTTTCAATGTTTTTCAGTGCCAAATATTCCAGACACTTCGTCGCTAAATATGGGACTGCCGTGGTTCCTGGATCCTCTCTCCACACAATCATCTGATTGAATTGATCGGCAGGGTTTATCCAAACTTGACGATACATTTTTGTGTGTCCTGAACCGCAGAAGAATTGAGAAGAGTTGACTCTGTACAACTGGTCCAGGATATAAAATGTCGTTCAGTGATTTTCCTGATGACGTTTTGCATGAAGCATCAAATACCACTCTTAGCTTGGTGGTGGTACTTTCTGGTTTTAGTACACAATGATGCGGTATAAAGTAATGGTTCTTGGGAATTTGTTCTACCATTACTTGCTTCATATGTCCAAGCTGTTCATATTCTGACATAAATTTTACATACTCCTTTTTTATGTCAGGGTTCATTCGCCTCTCTTACGACATGAATCTTCTTATGGCTACTTCCCGAGATTCTCCAAGAGATGACGCCTCTTCAGCAAATGGAAGTTTTACAATTAGCCGATTGTCCGCCGCCGTGTGTAGGTTATCGAGGAAGAATTTTTCACAATACTCTTCCTCCGGGCTCCTGTACCTTTTTATTGGCTCTAGTGTGTCTAGTTGCCAGAATCTTTCCAGCGATTCCTCTGGATTCGTCATGCCTACCATGCATGTGATTGAAGCTGACGTTGACATATTAATTCTGCCAGCAACAATCCATCCAAACTCTGAGTTTTGTAATGTTGGACGGTTTCGATTGCCCCGTCTCCTTTCTGGTAGCAGTATAGCATAGTGATCATCAGCTCCCAACAGCATATCAATTTTTCCGCGTTTATCAAATGTTGGGTCCGCTAATTGAATGTTGTCTGGTAATGTTACTTTCTGCGTTATTTGTTCTGTGGGTTGGTCACCTATTATGTGTGGCAATACAAATGCCTCAACTAGCATTGCGAACTTGTTGTATCTTGACCTTACAACCAAGCTTACTCGCGCCTTGCTTATCTGTGGTTGACCACCCACTCCATTAATATGAACATGAGTCTCGCTAATTTTTAACGATAACTTCTTTACCAGTCTCTCTGAGACGAGATTTACTTGAGAGCCGCTATCCAGGAGTGCTCGAAATTCTCCTTTCCTTTCATTGATCCCCTTTACCACTACCTTGGCCGTTGCCAACAGGGTGTATTTTCTGCCAATTCCATACGCAGAAGCTGCAGAAGCAGATGTAGCAATTTGGTTGCCTGTTTCTAAATGCAACATTGTGTTATGTTTTTTATCGCATTTAAAGCATCCCCTCCAAGAGCAATTTTTTGCTATATGGTCTGGCTTGAAGCAATTGACACACAATTTGTGTCTCTGCACCCAATTAAGCCGCTCTGCTGCGGATTTGATTTTGAACTTTTCACATTGGAAGAGTTTGTGCTTTGCTCTTTCGCAGAAAGCACACAGGGTACTGTTTGTCCCAGATGCTGTTGCGCATGTCTTCCTTGGACTTAGTTTCTCAATGCTGCGAATTTCGTTTCTCGGTTTCCCAATCGCCTCTAATGTTAGGAAGCGCTGTTCCAAGAAGGATAAGAAGTCCTTTACTTCCTGCAGATCCCTTGTGTTGGAAAGAGATTGCTCATATAGTGCGTGGTTGAATCTATCCAATTTTCTTGTCATATGAAACATTATGACAGCATCTGACGATTCCATATTGACGCCGATATTTTTTAAGGCTTGCAATGATTCAAAAATGTTATCATGCAAATTCTTTATAGAAGCTGCGTCATTTCCCACATTTGGGTGATCAAACAGCTTTGCCAGTATGGCTGTTACTAGGACTCGTTTGTTATTAAAACGTTCCTGCAACACTGACCAAGCAGTGCTGTAATTGGCTTCTGTTAATTCCAGGTGCCGTATCAGTCTCTCTGCTTCTCCAGAAAGGTTTGATTTTAGGTACCACATTTTCTCTATCGTGGATACATTTGACTCATGAACCACCTTTTTATAGATGTCATGAAATTGTTGCCATTTCAGATAATCCCCATCAAATTTTGGAATGGGAATTTTGGGTAGTTGCAATGATTGTATCGATTGCAATACAGGTGGTGATTGTATTACTACATTTTCTGCTGGTGCCACACAGAATTTCAGCATTGTATTTTCTGCGGCCACAAACGTAGCTATATTATATCCGGCTTCGGCTGGATTTTCAGCTAGCCGATGAATCTCATAATGGATTTCTTCAATTTGCATCCATAATTTGTCGACTACCGATTTGTAAGTCATTTTTTCTTCAGGCACAATTTGTCTTAATGTCCTGGACAATGACTCCAGCAGAGCACTTTGCTTACGAACCAGTGGTTTGACCATGACTCGCTCTTCCTCTCTTTGGCGAGCTTGTCTCTCTAGCTTTATTTTTGCCAAATGGTCCTTCCAATCTTCCACCATATTAGATACAACCGTCTTCATTTTGCTGAAATAGTCCGTTATAAAGTAGTCATCTTCAGTTGGCACGTTATTTAATTTGTCCATCAACTCCTGATGACCTTTCTCGAAGTTCTCCCACATGTATTCCAGGAGCTCAAGTTTCTCCTCGAAATAAGATGGCTTCGTTTTCCTGGCGAAAGAATCTTTTTTGCTATTCCGAATCAAGGCCTGGATTGCCTCTCCTCGTTCTGTCTGCTGTTTATAAAATTCCTCCATGTTCTTTTATATTCTTATGTAATTGCTTGTTTGTACTAGTACTTGACCCGATGGGAGTTTATTTATTTTGTCAAAGACAGGGAACGCTCCGACTCGTTCCTAAAAATGGTTAAGTGTAGCACAAATAAGAATAAGAAATAAATCGAAGTTGCCTTTTGAATAGTGTTTTAACAATAGTTTTATTTTTATTTCCAATATACCTATTCTTTTACACTGATAACTGCCACGACAGTGAAACCAATTTTTGGAGTTTCTTTTCTTTGTTTAAAAAAAAAATTGCTGATCAATGCCGAAATCTATACTCGTGCGTACTACCTGGGTTACTGACCGAGTTAACTAGGTCAGATATTGCTGACGCCAGGGAATGCAACAGAGTTGAGTTGATCAAACTTTATTTTATACAAAAATAACTTTTTATGATTTGATTCAAAATGATTTATGATTTGGTCGCCTCGTTGACACAAATCGTTGTTAAATGATTTTCATAAGGTGATCGCCTAGTTGATCAACTTTTATTAAATGGGTATGCACTGCTACCCCGTTGCGGAAACCAACTCCTAGTTTTCCAGTAACTCTTTTTTATTCGCCAAGGTGGCTACGCAATGATTGCCAAGTTAATCAATTGCGATGTTTTTAGTCGGGACCCCAGATTGATGTGAGATGTTCATCAATTTGTGCCCTCGCTTAGGATTGTCGTGTCCAAAGCGTGCAAAGAAAGTAGTCGCCTAGTTGACCAGTTTCCTTTTTGTTGAGAGATTGGTCGCCTGAGTTGACCAAATGTTCTCGCTTGATGACGGTTTCACCAAGTCTGTTATTCTTTTAACTTGGAGCCGCCAATGTCGGGGTCACCAAAATGTTCAATGAAAGACGTTAGTGTTTCTTGAAGTTATTAAATGTTTATTTATTTATATATATATCTAGGCACTAGCACATAAACCAGTGACTAAAGGTTGTCGCAACCAACACATAAATTGGGTGGACCTCGGAGTGAGATTACAAAGGTAGAGATGGGGGCCAAAGACACAGCGATGCACACCCGATGTAGCTACAATTGGTATCTGATCTTACTAAGAATAATGCATTTCTTTTATAGTACAAAATAGCGAGCTCATCAGTGCATAGTTCGACATAGTGTTAGGTCAGCAAAATACGTTTTTATTGATTAACTAGGTCTTTATTGTTTACTGCTGACCATATCAGACCTACTTATGACTGATGAGCCATCTATATCTATAATCGGGTTACATACTTAATTGACATACATTTCTATTTGTTCTATATTATAATTGTCTTAATGTTAGCTTATTTTATATAATCAAAACACCAACAGAAAGAATGAACAGGTATCAATAAAACGCAGCCAGTTTTCTGTTGTGCCTGCTAAAGCGATAACAATACTTAGAAGCCAAGGTGCCACTTATAACAAAGTAGCAGTGCCCTTGCATGATGGCATGAGCCGATCAGCCATTTATGTAGCTTGCAGTAGAGCAACCAATGCATCGGGATTATACAGTATTGGAAAATTTTCTCCACCAAGGCAAACGCAAGAATCTGACTAGAAAATCCTGGAAACGGAAACTCCGAGTCAGATATGCCAACTCTTAGCATTCAAGCACATGGAAACTGCTTATATCGTCACGTACAGAAATCCATCGTTTCCTGTAATGCAGGAACTACAATTACGACATTGATAGAAGAATTGCAAGTACACTACAATAAATAAGTTGTTTTGGGCGACTTCAACATATGTATTAGAGGCCACGCTGAATGGCTGAAGCTGGTTGTGAGTGTGGTCATAGCTGTAATTCGGACTATGCTTTAATATTACTTATGTTATGATCATATTGATTTGATTTTATGTTATGATCATATTGATTTTGATTTGGAAACGCGGGAACGCGATCGTAGGCAAGACGCATTGGCACGTGCTGGACGACGAACCGATAGAGACTACAGGCTGCAGGACCAGGCCAGAAAAACACGCACCCGCCGTATTACGCAAGAAGATCATGATTATCGAACGATGGAACAGGAGGCCAGGAGCATATTGTTCGGAAAGAGGATAACGCGTACGGGCAGGGAGAACGCGAACGGGAAGCGAAGCTCGATCCAAGATCCTGTTTATGTTTTGATGGAGCAGTAGGCCAACACTGCTCAGCATAGTGCTCGAAGACAGGATGACGCGTACAGGCAGGGAGAGCTCGAACGGATGCAGAAGCCCACTTCGGTGCTCGCCAAAATCCTGATTATACTTCCATTTTCAGAACGTAGCGAAGCATCCTTAACTTATGAAAACGAATAAAACGAAATATTTATAAGGAGAGTATACATATAATCTCTTAAACTATTATTTTCCCTCTCTTTAACTCTCTCTATGTTATTATTTTTAGAACAGATCGAGTTATCCCGATCTCATTAAAAATGAATATTGGTCTGGGTTAAGGAAAGAATACTTGTAATACTAAAAACTATTTTTTTCCCCCTCTTTAACTTTTTCAAATAGGATTTTCAGAACCAAGCGAAACACCCGATGTTAAAAGGTATTTTTGTCTGGGCTAAGAAAGCTATAAATTTATTCTTCCAACCTTTTGAATAGAGAACATTTATATCGCTCTTAGGAAAGTCTAAACCTAATCTAGTATTATAAACTTTCTTTAACCCTTAGTTCGCTTTTTCAGAACGAAGGCAAGCACACCGCATAACCAGCAAGATTTCTTTGGGCCAAGGGAACGTCTGAATAATTTATAATTTCAATCAAAGATTTATATTGTTTAATAATCATAAATGTTAAATTCGGCATAGCCGAAGTTAACTTCTTTGATATTTTTCCTTAGAATAGCCATCTAAATTGTAAATAGGATCTTCTTTATCTATTCGATAAAAATCCTAGAACTGTTTTGGTAATCTGCCAAATAGGAGTTCGTATGGACAATACTCATGCTTTGCTGAAATATTGAATGCCAACGTCCCATTCAGTTTTGGCTGTAGAGATATAATGAACGAATATATTCGTTAAGTGTACGATGACTTCGTTCTATTGTCCCTAATGTTCGGTGTTGACAAGCAGTAGAGGTGTGATTCTTAATCTTCAAGTACTTGCATAAATCTGTTATTATCTGGTTCTTATACTGGGTTCCCATGTCCGAAATGAACGTCTTCATCGGAATATGAAGTCTTCAAAAACGGCTTTTGCGACATTGTTTGCACTTTTACTTTTGATTGGAATGGCTGCTAAATATTTTGTTTTGTGTGACTATATATTCGTTGACATATTCCGATTTTGGTAGTATATCACTACCACTATGCAGCATTTACTGTCTCGGTAAGGGTCATAGGAGTTTTAGTGTGTGTCGTTGTTTTAGACCTCTGGCATTTTTAACATATAATTTTAATGATTTATTGCCAATGTTAGTTATATTTCGTGACGCTTATTTGGATATTTTCTTAAAATTATGTTTTACAATGTTCTTATTGTAGGCGTGGTCTTTTTTCAAGTGTGGCCGTATCTCGCTATCGAAACTTAAAATACTAGATATATCGATCTTGTTTAAGGCATCTTACTACCATACTACTAAGCTACGACATAGCGGCGATACGTGTTTTTAGCCGACTTCAATTCGACTACGCGTAAAACTCCATCTTCACCAGAGAAAACCTTCACAACTCGACCGAGCGGCCGTTCGCCGCGCGGGTGTTATCCTTGTTATCTTTTTATTGTTTAATAAAACGTTTCCAGAAGGAGTAGATCTGGTACTGCGAGATCTTTTTCCATCGTATTGGAAGTAAAGTTGCCTGGGCCATGGAGTGTGCAGCTTTGCGGGATACACATATCGTTTGGACATATACCAAGTTCGTCGTCGGGGTCATCAGATTCCAGTATATATGGTCTGCTGTTGACCAGATATTCGGCCTTCATAAAAATTGTTTGCAACGTTTTATCGCTGTGATTTGCGTTTACTGTTCAAACTGCTTCAATTCCCAGCAGCCTCCGAAGTTTGAAGCATTTGCTGGAATGAAATTCCAAATTATTTTAATACTATGGTAGTATAAAAAATACCGTTGTGTCACTTATTAACTGCTCGTTGCTTTATTTATTTGATCTGATCAGTTTGGATATTGCTTACGAACTGACTCTCTGATCGCAGACGGAGTAGTTAGATATTCAACAATAAAGAGAGCATCTTCGCTTGCAAGGCAGAGCGAGAGACGCTTTATGAAATCAGAGAGTGAGGAATCCATATCAATAGTTATACTCTTCCACGGCACACTCATCCAGGTCTTTCAGGGCCTCTTGTAACTCTCGTGCTGCTCCGCGAAAATTGGTGCCATTGTCTGACCAGATAATTTGTATAGGTCCATGTCGAGCCATCATTCTACGAACTGCCATTATGCATGAATCGGTGTCTAGGGCGTGGGATATCTCCACGTTGATTGCTTTGGTAGTCAGGCATGTGAATATTACTCCGTACCTCTTGCGGAGGTGTTTTGAGACTCAAGTTCCTCTTTCTGCTTTGGTGTAAAATGGACCGAAGTAATCGACGCATGTTGCTGTAAATGGTTTTTTGTGGGTCAAGAACTTTTCTTCGAGGAGAAACATTATCATATTGTCACTCATCGAAATCGGTCGTGTTTTTTTTTTTTTTGCTCTCGCTCAACTAGTTTTTTTGTTGTTGTGTGCACTTAATTTATAACATTTACATTAAATTAAATTATCTCAACCAATTTTTATCATCGCCATATTCAGCGCAAAGTTTAAAGTTAAATTTACATTTACATTTTGATTATCATCAAAACATTAACAAACGAAATTATTATTTTGTTGTTGCGCTGCTTAGTTTTTGACTTGTTTCTATTCTTTGTTCACATTTTGTTTTTGTTTGGGTGATGTTGGTGTTCTCCATTCTTGTTTTCTCTTTTGATCGCCCTCGTGGACGTTAACTTCGCGGTTGTGACAAGTTTTTGTTGTTGTGTAATTTAAAACAAAAAATATTTCTTATTTCCTCTCTTAACATATACATTTTTCTCTTTTTATTTACTTATTGATTTACAATTTGTTTTTGATATATCATTTTATTTTTAATAATGTCGGTCTGTTGCAAATACAGGGTGGGCCTTTTAAAGTGAAAGGATTTGTTTTTGTGATAGCAAAGTAAAAAGTGGAATTTAAAAAAATTTTTTTTTTTTTGAAGTTAATTTATTTAGGTCCAAGGAGATTTGTTCTAACTACAACGCCTCTGGCCTTGACCGCAAAATCGGGCTGTCATTCATGTCGTGGCTTGGAGCTAGAGATGCGGTGTTTTATGAAACGGACTGGGGATGCATTTAAAACCCTGTCAGCTGGCGTTCATAAGCTCCAAGAGGAGCTTTAGGCGATGGAGGTTCAATTCATATGGACTCTGCCATTTCTGTCTTCTATAAAACTCTTAAGTCGTTCTTCGAAGTTTTTGTCCCGCGTGTGACCCAGGGATGGTGTGATAGACCTCCTTGGTTCTCACGTGAGTTATGTAACTTGAAGAACGTAAAATCAAGATTCTATAAAAGAATTTAAAAATCCGGTAAAGCATCGGATTTTTCCCTTTACGCAGTTGCTCGATCAAATTTTATGGTGCTGAATTCACAAAGATATAAGGATTATCCTCAACGTTGTAAGCTTAAGTTTTCTCGCGATCCTAAGCAATTTTATAACTTTGTCAATGTAAAACGTAAGACATCAGTGCACCCGTCTTACTTGTCTTTCGAAAAAAATAAGGCTAACACTGATCAGGCAATACACGATTTGTTTAATGATTTCTTCAAAACAACTTATTCCTCTTCGATTTATCAAGCAAATCCTCCTTATCCTCATCACTTGCAATCGTCTAACTGCATTTTAGACCCTGTGTTTGATGAAAGTTCTGTTTTTAGCGTGCTCAGTTCCGTAAAACCAGTATATGCACCTGGCCCGGACGGATTACCAAGCCGCCTGTTAAGGTTTTGTGCAGAGGACCTATGTAAGCCAATACTTAAGTTGTTTACACAGTCCGTCACATCTTCCGCCTCCCGTTTATCTGGAAGCAATCATATATTATTACTCTTAATAAAAAGGGAAAAAAAGTCCGAAGCCTCCAATTAGCAAGAAAGTAAAACAGAATCTGTGCAAAAGAAATTTCTGCATTTTGCTCTTCGCGGTCTAAATTGGAATCGCAATGTCAATTTGCCATCATACTCCAGTAGGCTTCTTTTAATCAATCTTCCTTCCTTAATTAATCGTAGAGTAATGCTTGGTGCTATCTTTTTTTTTTTTTTTTTTTTTTTAACGTTTAATATATATTTGTTGAATCTACTCTTAAATTAGAGCCTAACAACAAGTTTGAGATATTTTTCTTAATCTAGTACTTAAGATAAATCCTGGGGATATTGCAGGCGGCCCGAATCACTTGTTATTGGGTTGGTCTGTCATTTCTTTTAAGACGAGTTCTATTATTAGTTCGCGTAGGGGAATTGGCAAGCACATTTGGGTGTGCATCCAGTTTCGCAGAATACTTTAGTTGTTGACTACCTATTTCAGATTTTACGCTAGGTATATTTAGATCATTTTGAATGTTGTCGTTCCGTATATACCACGGGGCCCCCCGTGATTGATCTTAAAATCTTCGACTGCGCTCTTTGTATAATATCGACATTGCTGGTACTTGCATTTCCCCATAGTACGGCTCCGTAAGTCCAGAAGGGTTTCAGTACGGAGTTGTATAGGGCGCTAGGTTGCGGATTCTGTAGATGGTGGAGTGACGGGGTCTCCTTCGCGGGCTCCGTCTGTCCAGTTCGGAGCACACTAGCGAAGGATACACTAGGACTGTATGTAGCAGGCATGTTAGATGATCTAACAGCCTTGGCGAAGAATACCTCCGGTGTAGTTTTAGAGGCGTTGACGGTGATTTTTGGTCCAGTTGGGGGTTTGCGCCCGTTTAGGTGAGATTTAAGATCCTTGAAGACAGGACATCCTCTGTAGTTGCCCGTGTGGTTCACTCCACAGTTACCGCATAATCTTAGTGCGACATTGTTTCTGTCCTTGGTGCAAATGCCATCTTTATGATGTTCGCCACAGCCAACACACACTGACCTGAGATTGCAGTTGTTAGAGGTGTGGTTGTATTCCTGGCAGTTTTTACACTGCGGTGGTTGGTGTCTCTTATGGGGCTCCTCTACGGTGATTCTTTTATGCAATAGGAGCTGTAGGTTGTAGATTGGGTGCACTTCATTTGGCTTCAATCCCCTTCAACACAACCTGGAGCCCTTTACTGCTTTTTACTTGGTAGGTATAGAAGTTGATGTTAGCATTACGGAGGTACTTTTCGATGATGCGGAAATTGTCCTCAGTTTGGGTTTGACATTTAATTTATTTAATGTTACACCTATTGAGAGGGGTTACAACAAAGTTATTTACCCCTACTGTTTCTACTAGCTTCGAAATCAGGGCGCTGGAGTTGGCTCCACGGATGTATAAAGGGGGTGGTCTAGCCGATTTAACTTTATCTACATCGCCGGCTTGTTCATCTTGCTGATCGGCAAGAATTTTAAAACGATTCCCGCTAAGGGGTGCTACTCGTTCATTTGGTTTGGTTATTTTCGGCGTATTGCCATTTTTTTTTTTTTGCGGGCTTAGCTTCCGCTTGGTGATTTTAATATATCTATCCATTCCAGTTTGGACAGAAGTCGTTGGGCTTACTATTGTGGCTGACTCTGTGCGACTTGTCGTTGACGGCTTGAGGCAGGTCAATGCTTCGGCAGACGTTGCAGAAGTTGCTGTCAACGAGCTGACGGTGCTGGTCGGTGCAATCGGTGACCCAGTTATCGATATTGCTGGAGAAGCACACTGCTCACTCCACGGTAAGTTGCTGTTGATTGCTGAGTGGCTGGCACTTTCGGTGTTATTGCTTACGTTAGCATTCAGTAGGGTCGGCGACACCACCGAAAAGTACGCGTTGTTGCGTTGGACCGAGAGTCGACGCTCACGTTGTTGTTGTACAATTAGTTCTTGTAGCTGTTGCTGGTTGGGATCGAGAGAGCTTGGGCCCGAATTGGTGGACATGGCTTTTGTAAAAATTACGCACTTTGTTGTTGCAACTTAGTATTTATTGCTATTAGAGCAATCTAATGACAATATGATTGTAAATAGGCGTCTCTGGGGCGACTGAGAGCCCTACACAAATTTTTGCAAACGCGGTCTTTTTTTTACACTCAATTTTTGCGGAGTGCATTAAAAAACACGTCTGTACACGGCGGCAGTTAAATTATGTGCTATCTTTAGTCGCAAACTTTTAATTGGTGAAATAGACTCTACTGAGCTATTGAGCCAGTTAAACCTTTCTGTACCCCGTAGAGCTACTAGAAATGTCATTCCTCTATCCTTTAAACACTGTACTTCCAACTATTCCCTGCATGAGCCTTTTCGAGTCCTATGTTCTGATTACAATCTTCTGTATCCCGTAATCAGATCAGAAGCCTCTCTTCCCCTTGTGAAAACCTCTATTTTAGCAAACTTAGCTCGTAATTAGCTGTAGTTACTCACTAAATAGTTATTGCTGTATAACCTTCCACCAGACATTTTCCGCTCATTCAATTTCGTCGACACTTAACTCATTCAATTTTCGATTATCTTTAAACCGATTCGTCAAGTTATTTAATCAATCAATTTATTATATCCGGAAATTCTTTGTATGAATATTTTCATTGGGTGTTCCATCTCTTGAAGTACCATTACGACCCCTGGTTGGTCGACTTCTTCTATAGTGGGTTTTTGAAGATCCCAAGTGGATTCGGGTCTTTAAAGAAATTCGGGTCCCATCAACCACCAATGAAGTTTATGCTCTATATGTTGTCACGTGTTATGACGTCAGCAATGTTTTCATTTGTTAATAGCCAGCGCCACTCTGATCTTACCGATTTTTCACAAATCTCACCTATTCGATTTGGGACAAAAACGTCCATACGTTTATCGCTGTTAATCCAGGTAAGAACCGTACGTGAATCAGTCGAAAAGTAACGTTGACCTATATTGATTTGTAATTCGTTGCTTATCATTTCAGCCAAACGGCATCCTTGTAAGGTTGCCATCGTTTCCAGTTTAGGAATAGTTATATGTTTGATTGGAGAAACCCTTGCCTTAGATGCAATTAGTGACACATTAAATTGACATTTATCCTCCTTAACGTAGCTGCATCTGATTTAGGCAACTGAAGAATATGCTTTTGCACTTGCGTTATTAAATATGTGCATTTCAACGCGATCGGCATTGTTCAGATTAGAGCTATAACATCTTGCCCTCAATTGATATTATAATGCCTTTATCCAAGTTCGCCATTTGTTTATTAGATCTCCCTTGATTTGGTCATCCCAGCCTATTCCAGACTCCCATACATCTCGCATAAGAATTCGTCCTTTAATTGTGACTGGTGTCATGAGTCCCAATGGGTCATATAGCGAATTAACTACTGATAATACATTCCTCTTTGTTGGTGTAACTTTGCCAGAAAGCAGATCATCTGTAACTTTATGAATTACCGTAGTAGAGTACGTGAAGAAGTCGCCTTTTGCGTCCCATAATACTCCTAGCACCTTTTGTTGTACGTCCATTTTTTCCCCTATCATTGCTGTAAACTTGTTCGCTCTGAGAGTTTTGGGAATGGATTTCCGCACTTCGTCGCTGTTTGATACAAATTGACACAATTCAAATCCAGCCTTCAATTGTATTTTCGTGATTGCTTTAATGATGTTGATGACTTCATACGCACTAGGTTTGGAATCGAGATAATCATCTACGTAATGATTTTCCAATATTGCTTTTACTGCGTCGGGTTGTTCATCTTTAAATTTGCTAGCATTCTAATTTTTAATAAATTGAGCCAGAAATGGTAAGCAAGTAGTTGCAAACAACATTGCTTTCATTTTAAATATTGATGGCTCTCTTTTTTGGTCAAGATCTCTTCATAAGAAACATTGTGCTGCAGTATCACATTCTGTAATGCTCACCTGATTCAACATTTCGCGAATGTCTGCTACGACTGCTACAGCATGTAGCCGAAATCGTATCAAAATTTCTATTACAGACGTTGACCAGTCTGGGCCAGTAAGCAGTTTTCTATTGATGAACGTACCGTTGCAAGTAGCCGCAGCGTCAAACACAAGTCGAACCTTGCCGGGCTTATTTGGGTTGATAACAGCAAAATGTGGTAAGAACCACAGTTTTGGAGAGTTGAGAACGTTAATGTCTGTTAATTGGACGGCGTAACCTTTGTCCAAAAGTTTTGTTATTTCGTTCTTATATGATTCTGCGGTATCCTTGTTTCTCCAAAGCTTTCGCTCGAGACAATTAAATTTCATAGAAATGACCTTTTTGGTTTATTGAGCTTTCGGCCTTTGCTATTGCTAACCCCTCATCCACAGACCGTGTTTTGTCGATCTTTATTGTGCAGGCACCGAAGTTTTCAATACTTAATTGTTGCTTAATCATCTGTTGTGGACATACATCTTCTATTTGACAGCAAGTAAAATGTGATGCATGTAGATTGGTTTGTGCTGGTCCATGTACTACTCAGCCTAATTTGGTTTTAGATAACATTTGCCGATGCTCATTACCATCTATAACGGCTCGTGCGGTAATTAATTTAGCATGGCGTTGTCCTATTAATACCATGGGTTGCCTATCCTGCAAATTCGTGTAGTCTACCATATTTTTTGGTACAAATTTTGCTAGCTTCTTATAGTCAAGTTGTTGTGTTGGCATTATTAGATCGCTTACCAACCAAACTTCATTTAGCTGACGTTTAGGACGGTTTTTTCCACTGATTAATGGTTGCCGATTCCGCATCTCCTACTGTGGGATCTAAATCATAGAATCCTCAGGATAGACCCAACAATACGATTACAGACAAAAAACAAGAATCTGGTGGACAAACTACATAAAATGGGTGTTATTTCAAAGATTGAAAAGAACAGAATGATGACAACTACGGCGATCTCTCCAAGAATATATGGACTACCAAAAATACAGAAAGAAAATACACCATTGAGACCAATTCGACACCATCTTATGGACTTTGTAAATCCATTATACAAATTTTAAAGAATTTAGCATTGGACTCGATATATAATATACATATACATTTGTGACGATGAGCAATTATTTTCGTTTGACGTGGTATCGATAGTTCCAAGCATACCAACGGATTTAGCATTGGACACAATCAGACACTAATGGACTGAAATACAGGAAAACACATGTATACCAAAAGCTTTTTTTTATGGAAATAGTAAAATTCTGCATCCAAGAGAAAAGATACTTTTGCTATAAGGACCAAACTTTCATACAATTAAAAGGAATGCCGATGGGATCTCCGGCCTCACCTGTCATTGCGAACATCATTATGGAAAATTTTCTGGACACTACCATGGATAAAATAACCAGACCACCAAGATTATTGACGAAATATGTGGATGATATTTTTTCGATAATACACCAAGATGACTTCGATAACACACTGGACCCTAAATTCTTTTGACAGGAATATTAAATTCACTATGGAGCTGAACGACAATGAAAAATTTCGTATGTGGACTCTATGATAATCAGACGAGGAAACAAATTAAAACTAAAAT
This sequence comes from Drosophila tropicalis, assembly GCF_018151085.1. Classification (NCBI taxonomy): domain Eukaryota; kingdom Metazoa; phylum Arthropoda; class Insecta; order Diptera; family Drosophilidae; genus Drosophila; species Drosophila tropicalis. Next base: position 2,590,840 of record NW_027172710.1, on the reverse strand, counting down.
GGCATAGGAAGCCAACAGCATCAAGACGAGTCATCAATTTCAACTCAAAACATCCTAAGATTGTAATTGTAATTATCAGAAAGACTATCACATTCGGATTGTTATGACAAAGATGAAATAAAAATAGCATAAAACCTGACAATACCATCAAACATAAATTTAACAAAACAAAATCTAAGATAGAGATGACAAATAGAAGTAATGTAATATACAAAATATCATGTAATGGACAAGGAAACATACCGTGCAATAAGGTATACATAGGGACGACCAAATCGAAATTAAAAACTAGGATTTCACAACACAAATCTGACTATAAAATGAGACATTACTTAGACACACCAAAAACAGCATTAACAGCACACTGTGCAACTAGTGGCCATGCACAGAATTTCGAAGAGACAACAATATTGGATGAAGAGCGACGCTACAACAAAAGGTTTACCGAGCGCCACACGACTTAACTTAAAGACTGATACCGACAACTGCGCTCACATATACAGACATTTACTTGACAAGAATTAGTTCTTTTTGACAGGTCCGCACCGTTCGACGTGGAGTAATGTATGTTACAAGATTGTTTAATGTTACATAATTGTTAAATGTTCTTGTATTCTATTGTAGTTGCCCTGAAGAGGGTTGCCGCTGCGCAACCGAAATATATCGGAGAAAAAATACATTAAAAACTATAGTTTTTTATTTTTATTTGAAATAAATGACCTGAAGCCTGATAACAACTAAAGATGAAAGTAAAAATATTAAAAATATTTTTAAGACGGATATATGTATATATAGAGAGACAGAACGAGACAGAACGACACGCAGCGGCCGTACCTATCTGGTCGACTCACTCATGGAAAAATAAAGCAGAAGCGTCGATCGGAAGGCACTCGCAATCGTACTCTCGCCTCGATCACATCGCACACCCAAATTTGTCGCTAAGGCCATTATAATAATTAATAAATATATGTATTCTTAACACAAAGAAACATTGTTAATAAATAATAAAGTTTAAATAAGGAAATCACATCCTTAAATAATATTGAACTAAATAACCAGGAATATTTCAATCCTACAAACTGGGGGCTCAACCGAGATTTCTGGCCCAAGACAATTAGTGAAAATCGTGTGTGTGTGTGTGTGAAGTTCGCAAATGAACAAAAAATTGTTAAAATTGCATGCATTAACGTGTAATATATATGCAAAGTCAAGGTTGTTGGCGAACGAATTTCAAAAGACGCAACCACTACAAGTTCAAAAACTAGTGGAAGTTGGCGTGACTGTACGAGAGGCGACGAGTGGACGGTGAGACGGTGAGCGGTCGGACGACGCAAGAAGAGCGTCACCCAGAATTTTGGCGCCGTTTAGGCAAAAGTCGGCGGCTGAAGTTGAGAGCAGCTAGAGAAGGGTGGTGACTCGAGAGGAAAAGAGAAAGCAGACAGCGGACACGAAATTGATGATAATTAGTGGTCACTGAGGAAGCAGACAGACGGAGAGAGCAGACAGCGGACACGAAGTTGATGATAACCAGTGTTCACTGTGGAAGCAGACAGACGGAGAGATCAGACAGAGGGCACGAAGTTGATGATAACCAGTGTTCACTGTGGAAGCAGACAGACGGAGAGAGCAGACAGAGAGCACGAAGTTAGTGATAACTAGTGTTCACTGTGGAAACGGAAAACCAAAGGAGAACAGAAAGCGGACAACAAAAACCGTTACAAAAGCAGACGACGCCGACAAGACCAAACGAGAAGGCAGCAGACACGAAGTTGAGACAATTGGTGTGGAAGCAGACAAAGAGAGATCACGAGAACGAGTGGAAAACAGCCGAGTGAGTAGCGACAACAGAGTGAGTGGCAACAGAGAGCGAACCGAACAGTTGCTACAGAGATATTGAGTGGCTCCATAGAGCAGGACGACTATAGTTGGGTGAGCTGTTTAATTATTGTCTTGAGTGTGAGTTACTTTGCTTGCACAACGATACCAGACTGGTCGCAAAAATATTGTCGAAATTGATGCGAGCAACAGAGAGCACATTTCTAAGAATCGTCTGAATTAAACCATAACCTAATACAATTTGACCTACATTGATTGATTGATACTAACTATATATTAATATCCCAATCTTGTTAAGCAATATAACTGTAATTGTATGAAATGGATCGGAGTGAGATTCTAAATTTGCGTATTGAGGAGTTGCCTTACAGCAGAGCTGCAAACGTGTCTACTCGCTCACTACGATCTAATAGAAATTGAGAATGACGGGCAGGAGGCAGATTTCGCCTAGGCTAAAACAATTCGAGAAGTCCCAAACACAGATGGGCAAAGGTCATGGCTCACACTAAAAGATGTGGAGGGAAGCGTTGCAGAGTTATACGGTTTAGGTTCGATTGATGTTGTACAATGGACTAGTGAGCTAGAAGAATGCGCTTTAACCGTACAGTGGAGTCAGTGACAGCTTTTTGTGTATGCAAAACAACTGTTAAAAGGAGCTGCATTGTCGTTTATACGTAGTAAGAGAGATATTTGTAGTTGGGAGTCCCTAAAAGTAGCTTTGAATTTGTACGAATTTTTGTATTCGTTATTGAAAATTGCAAAGCCGATCAATTTGGATGACGAAAGTTTAATCGAGTACTTCGTAGAAGATACACCAGACATGAGAGCAAATAAGGCATTATTGTATCAGGCGAGAACAGTGGATGCGTTAAAAGTTCAAATAGAGACCTACTTAAAATCCTATGATCCTAGAAAGTCGTCAAAGCAAGCAACTTTCGAATCATCTTTTCATTTAGATGATAGAGAGAAAAGATCGATAACAAAAGGAGAACGCAAGTGTTTTAAGTATGGTGATCCTTCAGACATGATGAGAGACTGTAACAAGAAAACGTTTACTTGTTTTAAATGTGGCAAAACAGGCCATCGCTCATGTGAATGTAAGGGAAAAGATACCACCAAAGTTGAAAGCACCAATGTTGTAGATGATAAATTAATTAAAGAATCAGGTAAATTTACTGATTCGGGCTTGGAGTTGAAAGAAGTAACTTATAAATCGATTAAGTTCAACGGTCTAATTGATACAGGAGCAAATTTGAGTCTCATACGTAAAAGCGTATTTGTTAAACTCGGAATTAAGTCATTAACTGGATATTCGAAGACCCTTACAGACATTGGTGGAAGTCATGTGATGACTTTTGGTAGTTTTAGCATAACTGTCAAGATAGATGGCATTGAGATGGAAGTCGAGTTTCATATCGTTCCTGATGAAGACATTGCATATGAGGCAATTTTGGGTAGAACCATATTAGATCACGTCGATTTAGTTGTTACCAAGAAAGGTACAAAGTTTGTGAGCATCAACAGAAAAGAATCACTGTGTAACGCGAATAAATCTTGTGCTGAGTTGTTTGAGGAATTTGAAAGTATGTGTATGCACAGTGCAGAACAGAATTAAGAGGAAATCAAGAGTGACTTGTCACATATCAGTGCAGAAATCGGTAGTGAAGTCAAGAAGTTGATTAAAAGTTACAAACCTATTAGAAATACAAACACTCCTATAGAAATGAAGATTGTACTAACAGATGAGTTGCCAGTTTATCAGCATCCAAGGCGTCTAGCAGAGTCTGATCAGAAAATCGTTGATAGTACAGTACAAGAATGGTTGGAGGAGAAGATAATAAGGCCAAGTTTTTCCGAATATGCTTCGCCTGTTGTACTTGTAACAAAGAAGAATGGGAAAAAGCGTCTGTGCTGCGATTACAGAAAGCTAAATGAGAAAGTGGTCCGAGATAATTTTCCTATGCCACAGATGGACACCGTATTAGAAAAACTTCAAAGTGCGTTGGTTTACACTACTACACTACTATCTAACAAACGGGTTTTTCCATGTTCCTGTTGAGGAAAAATCTCAGAAGTACACAGCATTCGTAACTCAGAATGGTCAGTATGAATTCCTGTACGTACCATTCGGAATTTCCAACTCTCCAGCAGTTTTTACCAGATTTATAATGGCAGTAATGAGAGAATCAGTGAAGAATGGAGATGCAGTGGTGAAAATGGACGATATAATTATACCAAGTGTTAGCGTGAATGATGGTCTAATTAAACTTAAAAGGGTGTTGAAGATAGCTGCGGAAAATGGGTTGAGAATAAACTGGGAGAAATGTCAGATACTGCAGAGTAAAGTAAATTTTTTGGGCTATATAGTTGAAAATGGAAGTATTAAGCCAAGTAAGGAGAAGACTGATGCCGTTTCAAGATTCCCGATCCCACATGATAAGAAGTCAGTTCAACGATTTTTAGGGTTAACATCGTATTTCCCTAAATTTATCGAAGGATACGCAGTAACAGCTAAGCCCTTGACTGACATTTTGCGAAAGGACAACAAGTTTGAGTTTAAAGAATTGCAAATGGTAGCGTTTGAGCAATTGAAGTTAGCATTGATCAAAGGTCCTGATGCCTGATGCCTCGAAACACGGTTTCGGAGCTGCGCTTTTACAGAAAGATTCAGAAGATGGTTTATTCCATCCGGTACAATATATGAGTCGGAAAACTAAACTTTGCGAAGAGAAGTATGATTCATATGAACTTGAGGTTTTAGCAATTATTGGAGCATTAATAAAGTGGCGTATATATGTGTTAGGATTGAGATTTAAGATTGTCACAGATTGTAATGCGTTCACGATGACAATGAAAAAGAAAGAGGTTCCGTTGCGTGTAGCACGTTGGGCAATGTACCTACAAGATTTCGATTATCAGATCGAACATCGTTCAGGTTCAAAGATGCGGCATGTGGATGCCTTGAGCCGTTTATCTTGTAATTAAGGAAAGCACAGTTGTCAGATGATTGGACTAAATTGATTAGGAGCTTAGAGTTCACGAGAAAGGATATGAAGATTTTTTACATTGAAAACGAAATATTGTTAAAGGACCCCAATCGAGAACTTATTGTCGTTCCCTCGCAGATGGAAAAGGAAATTATACAGATTGCACACAAACAAGGACATTTTGGAGCTAGAAAGACTCAGGATACCGTAGAAAAATCGTATTATATTCCAAAATTAAAAGAGAAGGTAGTCCGTGTTGTTGAGTGTTGTGTGGAATGTCTTATTGTTAATGCCAAGACCGGTAAAAAGGAAGGATATTTGATGCCAATAAGTAAAGGAGATCAGACATTGATGACATATCACATTGATCACGTTGGACCGATGGAGGTCACAACAAAGCGTTATAATCATATACTTGTTATTGTTGATGGGTTCTCTAAGTTTGTATGGTTGTATCCGACTCGTGGAACAGGAGTCGAGGAAGTACTTAGTTCTCTTGAAAGGCAGGCCATAATTTTTGGTAACCCGATGAGAATAATTTCTGAAAGGGGAGCAGCATTCACGTCCAATGCGTTTAAGGAATATTGTAACAGACAGGATATACAGCATTTACAGATAGCAACAGGTGTACCCCGTGGCAACGGCCAAGTAGAAAGGATGCATAAAATAATAGTTCCAATGATTTCAAAGTTAAGTCAAGAGAATGAGGGAAACTGGTACAAATATGTAGGTCGTGTGCAACAACTTGTTAATAATACTGCTCCAAGAAGTACAAGAGTTACACCTTTTAAGATTTTGACAGGAATAGAGATGCGTAGTCCTGATGATCCCAAAATGAGAAAGCTGATAACCGATTCGTTAATAGAAGAATTAGACTGTGGTCGTGTTGAGATTAGAGCGGAGGCTCGAAAAATATCGATGAAATGCAGCAGGAAATGAAAAGAACGTTCGACAAAAACAGGAAATGTGAAAGAAAATACAATTTAAACGAGTTAGTGGCGATTAAACGTACGCAGTATGGGACAGGGCTAAAGTTGAGAGGTAAATACTTAGGACCATATAAAGTCACGAAGGTGAATAGGCACGGTCGATACGACGTTGAAAAGGTTGGCGACGGTGAAGGACCTTGTAAGACCTCAACAGTGGCTGAGTTCATGAAACCTTGGCTAGGATCATTCGGGTCGAATGACTTGTCAGGACAGCCGATTGTAGGAAATGAAGTGTCAGGCAGGCATAATCATTGTAATCGTTTGGTACCGAGTGAGCGAGACAGAACGACACGCAGCGGCCGCTATCTGGTCGACTCACTCATGGAAAAATAAAGCAGAAGCGTCGATCGGAAGGCACTCGCAATCGTACTCTCGCCTTGATCACATCGCACACCCAAAATTGTCGCTAAGGCCATTATAATAATTAATAAATATATGTATTCTTAACACAAAGAAACATTGTTAATAAATAATAGAGTTTAAATAAGGAAATCACATCCTTAAATAATATTGAACTAAATAACCAGGAATATTTCAATCCTACAGTTATATTATAAAATCATTCCAATGTGCGTGTTATACAAAATGAAAACTTTTCAACATGCTTCGCTGAAACACGTGCGATCATGAAGGGAACATTAAAGGATTTGGAAAATATCAACTACAGTTCTGAAATTAAATTTAACTGCCGCCGTGTACAGACGTGTTTTTTAATGCACTCCGCAAAAATTGAGTGTGAAAAAAAGACCGCGTTTGCAAAAATTTGTGTAGGGCTCTCAGCCGCCCCAGAGACGCCTATTTACAATCATATTGTCATTAGATTGCTCTAATAGCAATAAATACTAAGTTGCATCAACAAAGTGCGTAATTTTTACAAAAGCCATGACCACCAATTCGGGCCCAAGCTCTCTCGATCCCCAACAGCAACAGCTACAAGAACTAATTGTACAACAACAACGTGAGCGTCGACTCTCGGTCCAACGCAACAACGCGTACTTTTCGGTGGTGTCGCCGACCCTACTGAATGCTAACGTAAGCAATAACACCGAAAGTGCCAACCACTCAGCAATCAACAGCAACTTACCGTGGAGTGAGCAGTGTGCTTCTCCAGCAATATCGATAACTGGGTCACCGATTGCACCGACCAGCACCGTCAGCTCGTTGACAGCAACTTCTGCAACGTCTGCCGAAGCATTGACCTGCCTCAAGCCGTCAACGACAAGTCGCACAGAGTCAGCCACAATAGTAAGCCCAACGACTTCTGTCCAAACTGGAATGGATAGATATATTAAAATCACCAAGCGGAAGCTAAGCCCGCAAAAGAAAAAAAAATGGCAATACGCCGAAAATAACCAAACCAAATGAACGAGTAGCACCCCTTAGCGGGAATCGTTTTAAAATTCTTGCCGATCAGCAAGATGAACAAGCCGGCGATGTAGATAAAGTTAAATCGGCTAGACCACCCCCTTTATACATCCGTGGAGCCAACTCCAGCGCCCTGATTTCGAAGCTAGTAGAAACAGTAGGGGTAAATAACTTTGTTGTAACCCCTCTCAATAGGGGTAACATTAAAGAAATTAAATGTCAAACCCAAACTGAGGACAATTTCCGCATCATTGAAAAGTACCTCCGTAATGCTAACATCAACTTCTATACCTACCAACCAACTTTGCAGTAAAGGGCTCCAGGTTGTGTTAAAGGGGATTGAGCCATCGGTCCCAACTCAAGAAATAGCAGTCGCATTGGCCGAAAAAAACTTTGTGGTAAAGTCTGTTGTCAACATCATCAACAGGAACAAAGTCGCACAGCCGCGATTTAAAATCGAGCTCCAACCAGATGCAAAGCGGTCGAAGCCAAATGAAGTGCAGCCAATCTACAACCTTCAGCTTCTATTGCACAGAAGAATCACCGTAGAGTAGCCCCATTAGAAATAGTGTAAAAACTGCCAGGAATACAACCACACCTCTAACAATCGAAATTTTATGTCAGTGTGTGTTGGCTGCGGCGAACATCATAAAGATGGCATTTGCACCAAGGACAGAAACAACGTCGCACTAAGACTATGCAGTAACTGTGGAGGGAACCACACGGCCAACTACAGAGGATGTTCTGTCTTCAAGGATCTTAAATCACACCTAAACGAGCGAAATGCCCCAGCTGGACCAAAAATCACCTTCAACGCCTCTAAAACTACACCGGAGGTATTCTTCGCCAAGGCTGTTAGATCATCTAACATGCCTGCTACATACAGTCCTAGTGTATCCTTCGTTAGTGTCCTCCGAACTGGACAGACGGAGCCCGCGAAGGAGACCCCGTCACTCCACCATCTACAGAATCCGCAACCTAGCGCACCAGAACTTGGCCAGCAAACTCCAAGTGGCTTAGAGGCCCTATTGATCTCACTGATTCAAAACATGACTGCTTTTATGGCGTTCATGCAAAACTGTATGCAGGAACTAATGCAGAATCAAAACCTGCTTTGAAACACAGCACCTACAAGCAACTGCTATAACCGTCCAAACCAGCTGCGGCAACACTACATTGGTTGCCCTGTACTGCCCACCACGCTTGTCAATCTCTGAAAAGGAATTTACCGATTTCTTTAACACACTCGGAGATTGCTTCATTGCAGCAGGGGACTATAACGCCAAACATACGCACTGGGGATCTCGCCTGGTAAATCCTAAAGGAAAGCAGTTGTACAACACAATAGTCAACCCTCTCAATAAGATGGATTGCGTCTCACCGGGTACGCCTACTTATTGGCCCACAGATCCACAGAAAGTGCCTGACTTGATTGATTTCGTAAGTAACCTTGAGTAACCAAGAGGATTCCACGTAATCGGATCACTGCGGATACACTGCTAGATTTAACTTCCGATCACTCTCCAGTGCTATTCACACTATTAACAAGACCTCAAGTACTTGATTGCCCATATAGGCTTACAAACAACAAAACAAATTGGCTTAAATTTAAAATGTACATGAGTGCCCACATTGACTGTTCGCCGAAACTGGATGCTGCAGAGGAAATTGATTAATAGGTTTAACTAGTTTAAGTTCACTAAGAAGAGAACTTTCATTAATCACTGGATTGAAAATGCAATTACCTTTTTCTAAATGATAAGGATACGGACTTTCTCGATATTCCGTTGAGGAATAGGTTGTTTTGAAAAAATTCGCAAACATATCGGCAATTGCCTGATCAGTGCTCGCTTTTTTATTTTGAAAAGACAAAAAAGATGGGTGCACAGAGGTCTTACGTTTAGAATTAACAAAGTTATGAAATTGTTTAGGGTCAGAAGAAAACTGAAGCTTACACCGCTGAAGATAATTCTTATAGCATTGTGTATTAAGCATCATGAACTTTGAACGAGCGACTGTGTACAGAGCATAATCTGATGAACGACGTGTTTTTTGAAACTTCTTATAATACCGTGTCTTCACATTTTTCAAATTGGATAACTCACGAGAGAACCAGGGAGGTTTGTTAAGCCGCTCCAGCCTACCAAGAGGCACACAAATATCAAAGAGTGAATTCAGAGTATCATAGAAAAAACGAACAGCTGAGTTCATATCTCTACAATTGTACAGATAAGACCAATCGGTAGTAGCAATGTTTTCATTAAGGCTGGCAAAGTCAGTCTTACGAAAGCACCTAGTTAGAGGTAACTCATTTGAACAAAGTAATGGTGAAAGCAAGGGCAAATCAATTTTTAAATTTAATGTAGGATGAAATTTGTCTTCTGGAAGAACAAATGGCTCGATCCTAGAAACCTTACAATAAGAAGAATCCAATACAAAAATAAGATCTAACGATTTTCCATTAGAATTTAAGACAGGATTGACTTGGGATAAAGATAAGCCTAGAAGGCCATCAATGAAGTCATGTGACAAAGAAGGCAGCAACGTGGTAGATTCATCTGTTAGTGACCATGCTAAAGCGGGTAAATTAAAATCACCTACAACTATGAGCATGTCTTGACTGGAAACTAAGGAGGAGACAAACTGAATTGCCTCTAAATGATTTAAATATACCACCATGTCTGACAATGGTGGAATATAGGAACAAGTAATGAAAGCATTAAAAGATTTAAAATTTACTTTAACACCGACAAACTCAATCTCCTGGGTACTAGAAAATTGAATCATTTCAGATGATAATGCAGCATCAACAGCTATCAGAACGCCACCACCTATGCGAGAAATCCGGTCACGTCTGAATATAGAAAAGTTTGAGGAAAAAACCGATGCATCAGCAATATCAGGTTTTAGCCACGTCTCTGTAAAAGCTAGAATGTTATGTTCAAAAGAAAGCCTATCTACATAGAGATTAGAAAGTTTAGATTTCAGTCCTCTAACGTTCTGGTAACCCAGGTTAAGGGACGAAGCTAGTTTTTTGACACACCTGCAGATGCTGATGTGGCAAGAATAGTGTTCGTTGTTGTTGGCAAGCGAATCGGTTTCCGATTTTCCTTTTTTACAGTATATTCCTTAACTATTATATGTTTCGGCCAAAAATCTTCTCGACATATAGTGTCGAAGATATTGGCTCTTAGTTAAAACGGTAAAGACACAAAAGCAAAAGAGATAAGCAAAACAACAACACCGCTAATGCAAGTATTGTTGTAAGTTTTGATTTTATTTAAATTTAAAAAAAAGCGACAGCAAGAATTCGCGAAATGAAAATAAAATTCGGATGTTGAAATTATTTTTAATTAAACCGATAATGAATTTAAGAAATTTGTAAAAGTATTTAATCGCGAGAGAAAAATAAAAATTGATAAGCGCAAAAAAAAAACGCAACGAGTGAAAGTTTTTTTTTTCGAAGCAAAAAAGTCACAGCTTAAACAGAAAGCGAGTAGCCTACATTAGATCTTCAATGCTCGGTCCCCTCTACGTCTGGAGTATAAAGTCCTCCTATACAACTCCGTACTGAAACCCTTCTGGACGTACGGAGCCGTACTATGGGGAAATGCAAGTACCAGCAATGTCGATATTATACAAAGAGCGCAGTAGAAGATTTTAAGATCAATCACGGTGGCATCGTGGTATATACGGAACGACAACATTCAAAATGATCTAAATATACCTAACGTAAAATCTGAAATAGGTAGTCAACAACAAAAGTATTCTGCGAAACTGGATGCACACCCAAATGTTCTTGCCAATTCCCTTATGCGAACTAATAATCGAACTCGTCTTAAAAGAAAAAAATTTGCTAACCATCAAAAATTTTATTGTCATAATTCATCAACATATGACATACTTTAAGTAGAAAATATCTCAAAGCATGTCACGCCGTTATTACGAAGAAAATAGTGTAACATTATCAAATCACAAATTCTATTTCAAATACACCAATAAAGAAGAAAAAGAAGAATCAATACCTTATCCTCCCCCAGAGTTCGAATATGAAGCATTCGCACATGAAATATATAACGGTATCGAGGAAAGAAACGAATTTAGACTTGATCACTTAAATTCAGAAGAAATAGGAAGGTTAAAGAAAATATTTATATATATGAAAATTTGACCTTTACCAGGACCAAAAAACATAACATCAGAACTAAGCACGAAGACCCAATTTACAAACACCCATACAAATACCCACAAATCTTTGACGAAGAAGTCAATAAACAAATACCAATACCAGTAATGGATGAAATATTAGACATACTTGGAAAATGTCAATATTTTACAACAATTGACCTCGCCAAGGGATTCCATCAAATCCAAATGGACCCTAAATCAATCGAAAATACCGCATTTTCAACTAAACATGGTTATTACGAGTACACACGAATGTCATTGGGGCTAAAAAATGCACCAGCAACATTCCAAAGATGTATAAACAATTTATTAGAAGATTTAATCTATAAAGATTGTTTAGTCTACTTAGAAGATATTATGGTTTATTCCACCTCATTAGAAGAACATTTGGCACCACTAAAAAAGGTCTTTGCTAAATTGCGCAATGCTAATCTAAAATTACAATTAGATAAATGCGAGTTCTAGAAAAAGCAAACAGAATTTTTAGGTCACGTCATAACTACAGATGGAATCAAACCAAACCCAGACAAAGTCAAAGCTATTCTAAATATTGCAATCCCGAAAACCCCGAAAGAAATAAAATCATTCATAGGCTTATGCGGATTCTTCCGTAAATTCATTCCAAATTTTGCACACATTACAAAGCCTTTAACCATTGGATTAAAGAAAGGAGCTAAGATTAACATAAACGACTCACATTATACTTCATCCTTTGAAAAATTAAAATGCCTTCTTATGAACGATCCCATACTTGCATATCCCGATTTTAAAAAACCATTTTTTCTAACCACTGATGCTAGCAAAATAGCTTTAGTTGCGTTCATCTCACAGGAACATAAACCTATATCATATGCCAGTGGAACACTAAACGAACATGAACTTAATTATTCAGCCATAGAAAAGGAACTACTGTCTATCGTATGGGCAACCAAATATTTTAGGCCATACCTCTTTGGTAGACATTTTGAAATCCTAAGTGATCATAAACCCCTTGTCTGGTTGGACAATATTAAAGAACCTAACATGAAATTACAGAGATGGAAAATAAAATTAAACGAATTTGATTACAAAATAAAAGACTTAACAGGAAAAGAGAATTATGTGGCAGATGCCCTTTCCAGAATACAAATAGATGAAAATCTTTTAGGTGAAGAAATAAGTAGTTCTAGAGCTACAGTACATAGTGCTCAAGAAGATAACGAAAACCTAATAGCCATTTCAGAAAAACCTCTGAATTTCTACAATCGTCAAATAGAATTCAATAAATGCAACGAAAATAAAGTCAACGTTACTCACTATTTTCACAAAACGAAGATTAAAAATATCACATGTAGAAATGACCAATCAGTTTGCTAAAGAAATTATTAAGGAATATTTACGCTCAAAAAATAACGCACTTTACATTCAAATCGACACAGATTTTCAAATACTCCCAGAAGCCTATCTTGAAATAATTAGTCCATACAGCCAAACAAAAACATTAAGAACCACTTACAAATTAAAGGACATTCCCACTTATGCAGAATTAAAAGAAATTATTCTTAAAAATCATAAATCATTACTTTATCCAGGTATTATTAAAACTCAAAACTGGTTTAAAGAAAAATACTATTATCCAGACTATCAAAAATTAATTCAAAAACTTCATTAATGAATGCCATATATGCAATTTATCGAAATCAGAAAACCGAAATACCAAATTATCTAGAGAAAAATACGTGATGGATTTCTATTTAATCGACAATTAACAATTTTTATCTTGTATAGATATTTATTCAAAGTACGCGACTTTAGTTAAAGTTAAAAGTCGAGATTGGCTTGAAACAATAAGGGCAATCACAAAAATCTTTAACGATATGGGTAAACCCCTTATAAATCAAAGCAGATAAGGACTCAGCTTTCATTTGCATAGCATTTCAAAATTGGCTACAATCAGAAAACGTTAATATAAGTATAACATCGAGCAAAAATGGTGTTTCAGATGTGGAAGAGTTTTTAATGCAGAATCTAGTATAGAGGACAAACAAACTATATTTGAAACTATCCTTTACACATATAACCATAAAACTAAACATCTAACGACAAACAGAACATCCGCGAATATTTTTATTTACGCAGGCACACCGCTTTTTAATATACAAGCTAACAAAGCAAAACAGATTGATAAATTAAATGAAAATCGGAAAGATTTTGAAATAAATACACAGTATAGACAAGCCCCTTTAGTTAGATCGAAAACGACAACACCCTTTAAGAAAACAGGTGAAATTACCCAAGCTGACGACAAACAACAAACCTACAAATCGAAATTCAAAAAGAAAAAGAAAACTCATCAAAGTAAATATACGAATTAATTTCAGAGATACCAGCATTACTATTTCTACTCTTATCAATGGTACATTCGACGCATAATCAAAGCATTGAAATTAATCCCATAAAGGCACCTAATGGATATCTTGTATTCAAAACAGGAACCATGGATTTACCCTCAGATTTCGAATATCATTATTTAACTGTAAATTTAACCAACTTATAAACCACCTACAACAACTTGGTTGAGTAGTCAGAACCATATAAGAACATAAACCACATTCAGTATTTAGTCGAAAAATTAAATCGCGAAATGTACGGCATAAAAATAATAAAGAGAAATAAGCGAGGACTTATTAACATAATAGGCACAGCACATAAATATCTTTTCGGCACCTTAGACCAATACGATAAAGAAGAACTTGAACAAAAAATTGATAGTCTATCAGCAAATAGCGCCCAAAATAATGAACTTAATCATATCATTGAAGCAGTCAACAAAAATATAGAACTGCTAAATAACCTTACTATTCAACAGGATGCAGACAAAAAATTAAATATACTAAAATTAAACTTAGAGCATTTTACAGAATACATAGAAGACATAGAGTTAGGAATGCAGTTGACAAGACTAGGAATATTTAATCCAAAACTTTTAAACCATCAAGAAAAATTTAACATAAATACAGAAAAACTTTAAAACATAAAAACATCTACTTGGCTAAAATCAGACACAAATGAAATATTAATAATTTCGCATATACCTAGACAAATATCTAAAACATCGCTATTCAAAATTATATCCTATCCAGATGAAAATAAAAACACTTTAACAGAAAACATTCAAGAAACTTACTATATTCAAAATAATAAAATTTATGCAAAATCAACCAAAAAACAAGAAAAAAAGTGTAGCAGTTACTAATACACATAGCAATTAGCAATACATGTATAATAAGAAATAGATAAAAAGATACAATAAAATACACATGATCCACATGGTATACATATGTACATAATTATAAGCAAGCAAGAACAAAAGAGAATCAATAAAGAACATTCTGAGTTTGACATTGAAGAAGCAAGCATCGTGTGACCACATACTTCAAAAGTGGTATTAAAAGAAAAAAAAAAAAAACACAAAAACGCCTAAAAAAAAAAAAAAAAAAAAAAACAAAAAAGCAATAAAAATTAATGTGCTGCATTGAGATTGAGATAAACGAAAAACATTTGCGAGTGTCACGAATAACAACAAATTAATAAGTGAAGTGCACAGACTTCGAAATGCAAGCAATGAATGCAAGTGACGTCTAGAATTGCCAACAAATGGAATCAAGGCTGCTTTAGCGGCTCGGATTAGTGTCCGTCCCATTAAAAAAACGTGGCGAGGGGCCGCCCCACGCAGACCCAGAAAATTCTGGTGAAATCGACAAAAATGACAAAGCAATGCAAAATCAAGACGGAGATGAAGACATCAACAACGCAATGCAAAGTCAAGACGAAAACGAGCACAACAACAACAACAGTGTGCAAACTGCAGACGAAAATTTGAACGACAGCGGCGCTGGAATACAAATTGGACCCCCAGTTGGCGAAGGTGAGGAGGAAGAAGAGAACGAAAACGACAGTGCAGAAGTACAACTGTTAAAAATGAGGATGAAACTCATGAAATTAGAAAATGAAATGTTGAAAAGATCGCAAAAAGAGAGCAACAACGGCGGTAGCAACATGATGCTGAATGTTGTCAAAGACATGTTGCCAGAGTTTGATGGCAAAAGTTCCGCAACAATTTGGGTTGCGCAACTAAAGTCAATTGTTGCCATTAACAAATTAGATGACAAAATGTTGCGAATGCTAGTAATGGTAAATTAACTAGTGATGCGCGAATGTGGCTGTACTCAAATGGAAACCATGCCAATAGACGGGTTGCTAAACAAACTTCAAGACGTTTTTCACATGTAATAAAATGTTGTGATGCGACGCCGGAAGTTTGAAGCACGCAAGTGGTTGGCAAATGAATATTTTTCCAAGCTGATGGATAATCTGATCGAAGGTATTTCCGAGGAAAGTTTACGGCGTCAGGCACATATGCAGTGTTTTCGGAGTCCGGATCAGCTGTTGCAGGCGTTTGAGAAGATAACGCTGACCAAGACGACTTCGGCTGTGGGAAAGAAAACTGTCAACCCGGAATGGAAAGCTGCTCAACGATGTTACAATTGCAACGCATTGGGCCATTTTGCCAGTTAGTGCCGCAAACCAAAACAGGAGTATGGGTCGTGTTGTGGCTGTGGCAGTGCAGATCATCGTTAACCAGAATAAAATATGCATAGAAGGAAACAATATCATAAAAATATACGACTGTGCTATGCAGTTAAATTAAATATCAATAGTAAATACATTACAAGATTATACCCAAAATATTTATGTAACCAACAATGTAACAAAACTAGAACCAATCTCTTATATCCAAGCTAAACAAATCATTTCCGAAAAAACTGCGTGTAACAAAATATTTAACATCATAACTACCACAACATTTATAATTACACTAATAAGTTTAACCCTATATCTTATCTATAAATTTAAGTCAATATCAAAAAAAATAATTATTACACAAATTAAGAATGAAACTTTTGTACAATCAAGTGACTCAGCTTTTGACAATCCCGTTTTATATGAATTGTCCCCATACCAAGAAATTTCACTTGCAACACAGCAAGCACTTCCAACTCTATACCCTGTATTCCCACCTGAGCACAGGCTATTTTCTACGTGTTGGGGGAGTAATATATCCGCCACTCCATCCACTCACACATCCACAATTTAGTCTAGAAAACAGCGGATGTTTACTGCAACCCAGGCAAAACAAAAATCCTATAAACAAATGTCCCCAAAAAATCTTCCAAGCGTGAGAACGCTTAGTAGGCAAAAATCAATAATCCAATCAAAATCCAGATCCCTTGTCACCAGATCAAACCCTCCCAAGACTAATATCAAAAGCTTTTTAACCTAACTTTAATTATATCTGTATGAATAATCATAAGTTAGTTCTTAAGACGCTTTGTTTCAATAAAGATCGTTTTTGAGTCTCACCAATCCATATTTTTTTAATTAATAAAAGAATTGGATTTATAACTGGCGCAGTCATTATGATAAAACGAAATAATTTAGTGCGTGCAAAACTTTGTGTATAAGCGACCGCTACGGATATCGAATCTAAATTTGCGTAATAAGCAAAACTTTTTTTGTATCATTAAATAAATAAATGTGCGAAACTTGTGTCAAGCCACCGCTACAGATATCTAAGGTTGGCCCGTGATCAAGACTTTTTGTGCTAAAAATAAGTAAAGGAGCAACTAAAGCCCAAAGCCCTCGAAAAAAAAAATATATAAGGAGCTGTAAGCAACTAAGGCCCAAAGCCCCAGAAAATATTTTTTTTCGTTTTATCCGCAAAAGAACCTTTCGTGCAGTCAAAAGCGCGACGTCGAATTTTGAAATTCTAAATATATTTTTATCCAAGATGACACTGGAACTATCTGAAACACATCTGAACCAGGCACTTACCATGCTTAGACAGTTGCCCAATTTCGATGGTAACGCTTTGACCCTGAGAACGTTCATACGGAGAGTTGACAACATTCTACAACTCTACCCGACGAGGGACGTCGATGCTCGATGTACGGCACTATAGAGATGCAGCTCACTGGAGAAGCACAGCGGACATCACAACTAGCGCACGCCGACAATTGGAGCGAGTTGCGGGCCGCCCTCATCAGCGAATATAAGGTGCAAACGCCTTATGAGGAGTTACTACGACGGCTATACCATACTTCCTTTAAAGGAAACCTTCGAATGTTTTAGAACATAAGTCTTTTATTATAATTAATAAGTTAGAGTTAGAAGGCGATGCCGCCAATACCATTTTATACACAAATGCCATGAATAACTCAGTCAAAGAAGTCATTATTAAAAGATTACCAGACAAGCTTTATATGACATTAACGAAGTTTGATATTTCAACAGTGTCTAATTTGAAACAAGTAGCCCGGTCAATATGAAAACAGCTCCACAGAGAAACCCAAAACTAACAATCAAAGTAATTCAGGAAATTCGAATTACAAATCAAACCAAAACAATTCAGGGCAGAACTATTATAAGCAAAACCACCAATACAATAATTTAAATCATACCAATTCCCAAAATAACCAACAGCTTCGAGAAGAATTTCAACAAGTCTTAATCAGGGCAGACAAGAAAATCCCCTTAATTATCAGATTCAGAACCAACCTCAGAATCAAAACCCTGTGGTAAATCAACCCACTAAAAGGCAAAGAGAGAGTACCAGCGGTCAGAGTAAAATGGAATGGTCCGAAAATTTTCATCAATTAACCTCAAATCAGATAGGTCAGACAGAACAGTTGGATCAAATAGATCAACCGAATACCTCCAATCAAATCCCTATATCCAACTGAAAATCAATAACATTCCTTTAAAGTGCGTTATAGATACAGGATCTTCAATAAATATTATCAACAATAATTATTTCAATTTTCCAGGAACAGCAGAAAATTTAAATGTTCAAACAATAAAAGGAATAATTGAGCATAATAAAAGCATATCTTTTGCACCAAGCAAACTTTGCTAACCATCAAAAATTTTATTGCCATAAAAGCATGTCAGGCCGTTATTAATTACGAAGAAAATAGTGTAACATTATCAAATCACAAATTCTATTTCAAATACACCAATAAAGAAGAAAAAAAAGAATCAATACCTTATCCTCCCCCAGAGTTCGAATATGAAGCATTCGCACATGAAATAAATAACGGTATCGAGGAAAGAAACGAATTTAGACTTGATCACTTAAATTCAGAAGAAATAGGAGGGTTAAAGAAAATATTGCATGAATTTAGCGATATCCAGTACAGGAAAGGTGATAATTTGACCTATATCAGTACAATAAAACATAACATCACAACTAAGAACGAAGACCCAATTTACAAACACCCATACAAATACCCACAAATCTTTGACGAAGAAGTCAATAAAGAAATTAATGAAATGATAGAACAGGGAATCAGTCGAAAATCGAAATCGCCCTACTGTTCACCAATCTGGATCGTACCTAAAAAAGAGGACGTATCCAAGGAACAAAAGTTCCGCCTAGTAATTGACTATCGTAGTCTAAATGAGATTACTGTAGATGACAAGTTCCGAATACCAGTAATGCATGAAATGTTAGACAAACTTGGAAAATGCCAATATTTTACAACAATTGACCTCGCCAATGGATTCCATCAAATCCAAATGGACCCTAAATCAATCGAAAATACCGCATTTTCAATTAAACATGGTTATTACGAGTACACACGAATGCCATTTGGGCTAAAAAATGCACCAGCAACATTCCAAAGATGTATGAACAATTTATTAGAATATTTAATCTATGAAGATTGTTTAGTCTACTTAGAAGATATTATTGTCTATTCCACCTCATTAGAAGAACATTTGGCATCACTAAAAAAGGTCTTTGCTAAATTGCGCAATGCTAATCTAAAACTACAATTAGATAAATGCGAGTTCTAGAAAAAGCAAATAGAATTTTTAGGTCACGTCATAACTACAGAAGGAATCAAACCAAACCCAGACAAAGTCAAAGCTATTCTAAATTTGCAATCCCGAAAACCCCGAAAGAAATAAAATCATTCTTAGGCTTATGCGGATTCTTCCGTAAGTTCATTCCAAATTTTGCACACATTACAAAGCCTTTAACCATTGGATTAAAGAAAGGAGCTAAGATTAACATAAACGACTCACATTATACTTCATCCTTTGAAAAATTAAAATGCCTTCTTATGAACGATCCCATACTTGCATATCCCGATTTTAAAAAACCATTTTTTCTAACCACTGATGCTAGCAAAATAGCTTTAGTTGCGTTCATCTCACAGGAACATAAACCTATATCATATGCCAGTGGAACACTAAACGAACATGAACTTAATTATTCAGCCATAGAAAAGGAACTACTGTCTATCGTATGGGCAACCAAATATTTTAGGCCATACCTCTTTGGTAGACATTTTGAAATCCTAAGTGATCATAAACCCCTTGTCTGGTTGGACAATATTAAAGAACCTAACATGAAATTACAGAGATGGAAAATAAAATTAAACGAATTTGATTACAAAATAAAAGACTTAACAGGAAAAGAGAATTATGTGGCAGATGCCCTTTCCAGAATACAAATAGATGAAAATCTTTTAGGTGAAGAAATAAGTAGTTCTAGAGCTACAGTACATAGTGCTCAAGAAGATAACGAAAACCTAATAGCCATTTCAGAAAAACCTCTGAATTTCTACAATCGTCAAATAGAATTCAATAAATGCAACGAAAATAAAGTCAACGTTACTCACTATTTTCACAAAACGAAGATTAAAAATATCACATGTAGAAATGACCAATCAGTTTGCTAAAGAAATTATTAAGGAATATTTACGCTCAAAAAATAACGCACTTTACATTCAAATCGACACAGATTTTCAAATACTCCCAGAAGCCTATCTTGAAATAATTAGTCCATACAGCCAAACAAAAACATTAAGAACCACTTACAAATTAAAGGACATTCCCACTTATGCAGAATTAAAAGAAATTATTCTTAAAAATCATAAATCATTACTTTATCCAGGTATTATTAAAACTCAAAACTGGTTTAAAGAAAAATACTATTATCCAGACTATCAAAAATTAATTCAAAAACTTCATTAATGAATGCCATATATGCAATTTATCGAAATCAGAAAACCGAAATACCAAATTATCTAGAGAAAAATACGTGATGGATTTCTATTTAATCGACAATTAACAATTTTTATCTTGTATAGATATTTATTCAAAGTACGCGACTTTAGTTAAAGTTAAAAGTCGAGATTGGCTTGAAACAATAAGGGCAATCACAAAAATCTTTAACGATATGGGTAAACCCCTTATAAATCAAAGCAGATAAGGACTCAGCTTTCATTTGCATAGCATTTCAAAATTGGCTACAATCAGAAAACGTTAATATAAGTATAACATCGAGCAAAAATGGTGTTTCAGATGTGGAAGAGTTTTTAATGCAGAATCTAGTATAGAGGACAAACAAACTATATTTGAAACTATCCTTTACACATATAACCATAAAACTAAACATCTAACGACAAACAGAACATCCGCGGATATTTTTATTTACGCAGGCACACCGCTTTTTAATATACAAGCTAACAAAGCAAAACAGATTGATAAATTAAATGAAAATCGGAAAGATTTTGAAATAAATACACAGTATAGACAAGCCCCTTTAGTTAGATCGAAAACGACAACACCCTTTAAGAAAACAGGTGAAATTACCCAAGCTGACGACAAAGAACAAACCTACAAATCGAAATTCAAAAAGAAAAAGAAAACTCATCAAAGTAAATATACGAATTAATTTCAAAAATACCAACATTACTATTTCTACTCTTATCAATGGTACATTCGACGCATAATCAAAGCATTGAAATTAATCCCATAAAGGCACCTAATGGATATCTTGTATTCAAAACAGGAACCATGGATTTACCCTCAGATTTCGAATATCATTATTTAACTGTAAATTTAACCAACTTATAAACCACCTACAACAACTTGGTTGAGTAGTCAGAACCATATAAGAACATAGTCCACATTCAGTATTTAGTCGAAAAATTAAATCGCGAAATGTACGGCATAAAAATAATAAAGAGAAATAAGCGAGGACTTATTAACATAATAGGCACAGCACATAAATATCTTTTCGGCACCTTAGACCAATACGATAAAGAAGAACTTGAACAAAAAATTGATAGTCTATCAGCAAATAGCGCCCAAAATAATGAACTTAATCATATCATTGAAGCAGTCAACAAAAATATAGAACTCCTAAATAACCTTACTATTCAACATGATGCAGACAAAAAATTAAATATACTAATATTCAACTTAGAGCATTTTACAGAATACATAGAAGACATAGAGTTAGGAATGCAGTTGACAAGACTAGGAATATTTAATCCAAAACTTTTAAACCATCAAGAAAAATTTAACATAAATACAGAAAAACTTTAAAACATAAAAACATCTACTTGGCTAAAATCAGACACAAATGAAATATTAATAATTTCGCATATACCTAGACAAATGTCTAAGACATCGCTATTCAAAATTATATCCTATCCAGATGAAAATAATAACACTTTAACAGAAAACATTCAAGAAACTTACTATATTCAAAATAATAAAATTTATGCAAAATTAACCATTAAACAAGAAATAAAGTGTATAGTTGGCATTATTACACAAAAACCAGCAGAATGCAAATACACAAAGATGTTCAAAACAAATTCAATTAGTTATGTAGAACCCAATATTATCGTAACTTGGAACTTGCCCAAGACAAATTTAAAACAAAATTGTAACCAGAATAAAATATTCATAGAAGGAAACAATATCATAAAAATATACGACTGTTCTATGCAGTTAAATGAAATATCAATAGTAAATACATTACAAGATTATACCCAAAATATTTATGTAACCAACAATGTAACAAAACTAGCACCAATCTCTTATATCCAAGCTAAACAAATCATTTCCGAAAAAAACCGTGTGTAACAAAATATTTAACATCATAACTACCACAACATTTATAATTACACTAATAAGTTTAACCCTATATCTTATCTATAAATTTAAGTCAATATTAAAAAAAAATATTTATTACACAAATTAAGAATGAAACTTTTGTACAATCAAGTGACTCAGCTTTTGACAATCCCGTTTTATATGAATTGTCCCCATACCAAGAAATTTCACTTGCAACACAGCAAGCACTTCCAACTCTATACCCTGTATTCCCACCTGGCTATTTTCTACGTGTTGGGGGAGTAATATATCCGCCACTCCATCCACTCACACATCCACAATTTCTAACTCCATTCACCCACATAACTTGACCCCCCCCTTTAGTCTAGACAACAGCGGATGTTTACTGCAACCGAGGCAAAACAAAAATCCTATAAACAAATGTCCCCAAAAAATCTTCCAAGCGTGAGAACGCTTAGTAGGCAAAAATCAATAATCCAATCAAAATCCAGATCCCTTGTCACCAGATCAAACGCTCCCAAGACTAATATCAAAAGCTTTTTAACCTAACTTTAATTATATCTGTACGAATAATCATAAGTTAGTTCTTAAGACGCTTTGTTTCAATAAAGAGCGTTTTTGAGTCTCACCAATCCATATTTTTTTTAATTAATAAAAGAATTGGATTTATAACTGGTGCAGTCATTAGGATAAAACGAAATAGTTTAGTGCGTGCAAAACTTTGTGTATAAGCGGCCGTTACGGATATCGAATCTAACTTTGCGTAATAAGCAAAACTTTTTTTGTATCGTTAAATAAATAAATGTGAGAAACTTGTGTCAAGCCACCGCTACAAATATCAAATCTAAGATTGGCCCGTGATCCTAGAAAATATTTTTATACGCTTGCAAAAAGGGTATATTAATTTTGGTCAGAAGTGTGCAACGCATAGAACGAAGCATCTTCGACCATATAAAGTAGCCATGTCCAACCGTCCGTCCGTCCGTCCGTCTGGATCAACGCAAACTTCTCCTAGACCGTAAGAGCTACAGAGCTGAAAGCTGCCGAGAGCAAGTAGGCTTGTGTATACTGCAGGGGTTGTATATCTCGGATTCAGCCGGATCGGACCACTATATCATATAGCTCCCATGCAAAGTCACGAACAATGACTTTTCTCAATAACTTTGTTATTTCCTGTGCTATTATCGTGAAACTTTATATTATACAGTTTGTTACACCTATAAACTACTGTGCCAAATTTGATCAAGATCGGGTGACTATATCATATAGCTCCCATAGGAACGATCGTTCGAAAATAGTGACTTTTGTAAATAACGTCGTTACTTTTAACGCGATTGCTTTCAAATTAAGCATTTGCTAGTTTAATATATCTTTTAGTGACTGTGCCAAATTTAATGAAGATCTGGCGACTATATCATATATCTCCCATAGGAACGATCGGTCGAAAATAGTGACTTTTATAAATAACGTCGTTACTTTTAACGCGATAAAACGTTCTTCCACATTGATGGCTAATAGGTAAGGAAAGAGTAACCATAAAAATTGCAAGGGTATACAAACTTTGACGCGGTCGAAGTTAGCCCCGGCCCTCTGGTTTTTCGTTTCATACGTAAAAGAACCTTTCGTGCAATCAAAAGCGCGACATCGAATCTTTAGGTTCTAAAGATGACACTGGAACTATCAGAAACACATCTGAACCATGCACTTACCATGCTTAGACAGTTGCCCAATTTCGATTTTAACGCTTTGACCCTGAGAACGTTCATACGGAGAGTTGACAACATTCTACAACTCTACCCGACGAGGGACGTCCGTCAACATAGCTTGATGTACGGCACTATAGAGATGCAGCTCACTGGAGAAGCACAGCGGACATCACAACTAGCGCACGCCGACAATTGGAGCGAGTTGCGGGCCGCCCTCATCAGCGAATATAAGGTGCAAACGCCTTATGAGGAGTTACTACGACGGCTATACCATACTTCCTTCAAAGGAAACCTTCGAATGTTTTAGAACATAAGTCTTTTATTATAATTAATAAATTAGAGTTAGAAGGCGATGCCGCCAATACCATTTTATACACAAATGCCATGAATAACTCAGTCAAAGAAGTCATTATTAAAAGATTACCAGACAAGCTTTATATGACATTAACGAAGTTTGATATTTCAACAGTGTCTAATTTGAAACAAGTAGCCCGGTCAATATGAAAACAGCTCCACAGAGAAACCCAAAACTAACAATCAAAGTAATTCAGGAAATTCGAATTACAAATCAAACCAAAACAATTCAGGGCAGAACTATTATAAGCAAAACCACCAATACAATAATTTAAATCATACCAATTCCCAAAATAACCAACAGCTTCGAGAAGAATTTCAACAAAATCTTAATCAGGGCAGACAAGAAAATCCCCTTAATTATCAGATTCAGAACCAACCTCAGAATCAAAACCCTGTACTAAATCAACCCACTAAAAGGCAAAGAGAGAGTACCAGCGGTCAGAGTAAAATAGAATGGTCCGAAAATTTTCATCAATTAACCTCGAATCAGATAGGTCAGACAGAACAGTTGGATCAAATAGATCAACCGAATACCTCCAATCAAATCCCTATATCCAACTGAAAATCAATAACATTCCTTTAAAGTGCGTTATAGATACAGGATCTTCAATAAATATTATCAACAATAATTATTTCAATTTTCCAGGAACAGCAGAAAATTTAAATGTTCAAACAATAAAAGGAATAATTGAGCATAATAAAAGCATATCTTTTGCACCAAGCAAACTTTGCTAACCATCAAAAATTTTATTGCCATAAAAGCATGTCAGGCCGTTATTAATTACGAAGAAAATAGTGTAACATTATCAAATCACAAATTCTATTTCAAATACACCAATAAAGAAGAAAAAGAAGAATCAATACCTTATCCTCCCCCAGAGTTCGAATATGAAGCATTCGCACATGAAATAAATAACGGTATCGAGGAAAGAAACGAATTTAGACTTGATCACTTAAATTCAGAAGAAATAGGAAGGTTAAAGAAAATATTGCATGAATTTAGCGATATCCAGTACAGAAAAGGTGAAAATTTGCCCTTTACCAGGACAATAAAACATAACATCAGAACTAAGCACGAAGAACCAATTTACAAACACCCATACAAATACCCACAAATCTTTGACGAAGAAGTCAATAAACAAATTAATGAAATGATAGAACAGAGAATCATTCGAAAATCGAAATCGCCCTACTGTTCACCAATCTGGATCGTACCTAAAAAAGAGGACGTATCCAAGGAACAAAAGTTCCGCCTAGTAATTGACTATCGTAGTCTAAATGAGATTACTGTCGATGACAAGTTCCGAATACCAGTAATGCATGAAATATTAGACAAACTTGGAAAATGCCAATATTTTACAACAATTGACCTCGCCAAGGGATTCCATCAAATCCAAATGGACCCTAAATCAATCGAAAATACCGCATTTTCAATTAAACATGGTTATTACGAGTACATACGAATGCCATTTGGGCTAAAAAATCCACCAGCAATATTCCAAAGATGTATGAACAATTTATTAGAATATTTAATCTATGAAGATTGTTTAGTCTACTAAGAAGATATTATTGTTTATTCCACCTCATTAGAAGAACATTTGGCATCACTAAAAAAGGTCTTTGCTAAATTGCGCAATGCTAATCTAAAACTACAATTAGATAAATGCGAGTTCTAGAAAAAGCAAATAGAATTTTTAGGTCACGTCGTAACTACAGAAGGAATCAAACCAAACCCAGACAAAGTCAAAGCTATTCTAAAATTTACGATCCCGAAAACCCCGAAAGAAATAAAATCATTCTTAGGCTTATGCGGATTCTTCCGTAAATTCATTCCAAATTTTGCACACATTACAAAGCCTTTAACCATTGGATTAAAGAAAGGAGCTAAGATTAACATAAATGACCCACATTATATTTCATCGCTTGAAAAATTAAAATGCCTTCTTATAAACGATCCCATACTTGCATATCCCGATTTTAAAAAACCATTTTTTCTAACCACTGATGCTAGCAATATAGCTTTAGGTGCGTTCATCTCACAGGAACATATATGCCAGTTGAACACTAAACGAACATGAACTTAATTATTCAGCAATAGAAAAGGAACTACTGTCTGTCGTATGGGCAACCAAATATTTTAGGCCATACCTCTTCGGTAGACATTTTGAAATCCTAAGTGATCATAAGCCCCTTATCTGGTTGGACAATATCAAAGAACCTAACATGAAATTACAGAGATGGAAAATAAAATTAAACGAATTTGATTACAAAATAAAAGACTTAACAGGAAAAGAGAATTATGTGGCAGATGCCCTTTCCAGAATACAAATAGATGAAAATCTTTTAGGTGAAGAAATAAGTAGTTCTAGAGCTACAGTACATAGTGCTCAAGAAGATAACGAAAACCTAATAGCCATTTCAGAAAATGCAACGAAAATAAAGTCAACGTTACTCACTATTTTCACAAAACGAAGATTAAAAATATCACATGTAGAAATGACCAATCAGTTTGCTAAAGAAATTATTAAGGAATATTTACGCTCAAAAAATAACGCACTTTACATTCAAATCGACACAGATTTTCAAATACTCCCAGAAGCCTATCTTGAAATAATTAGTCCATACAGCCAAACAAAAACATTAAGAACCACTTACAAATTAAAGGACATTCCCACTTATGCAGAATTAAAAGAAATTATTCTTAAAAATCATAAATCATTACTTTATCCAGGTATTATTAAAACTCAAAACTGGTTTAAAGAAAAATACTATTATCCAGACTATCAAAAATTAATTCAAAAACTTCATTAATGAATGCCATATATGCAATTTATCGAAATCAGAAAACCGAAATACCAAATTATCTAGAGAAAAATACGTGATGGATTTCTATTTAATCGACAATTAACAATTTTTATCTTGTATAGATATTTATTCAAAGTACGCGACTTTAGTTAAAGTTAAAAGTCGAGATTGGCTTGAAACAATAAGGGCAATCACAAAAATCTTTAACGATATGGGTAAACCCCTTATAAATCAAAGCAGATAAGGACTCAGCTTTCATTTGCATAGCATTTCAAAATTGGCTACAATCAGAAAACGTTAATATAAGTATAACATCGAGCAAAAATGGTGTTTCAGATGTGGAAGAGTTTTTAATGCAGAATCTAGTATAGAGGACAAACAAACTATATTTGAAACTATCCTTTACACATATAACCATAAAACTAAACATCTAACGACAAACAGAACATCCGCGGATATTTTTATTTACGCAGGCACACCGCTTTTTAATATACAAGCTAACAAAGCAAAACAGATTGATAAATTAAATGAAAATCGGAAAGATTTTGAAATAAATACACAGTATAGACAAGCCCCTTTAGTTAGATCGAAAACGACAACACCCTTTAAGAAAACAGGTGAAATTACCCAAGCTGACGACAAAGAACAAACCTACAAATCGAAATTCAAAAAGAAAAAGAAAACTCATCAAAGTAAATATACGAATTAATTTCAAAAATACCAACATTACTATTTCTACTCTTATCAATGGTACATTCGACGCATAATCAAAGCATTGAAATTAATCCCATAAAGGCACCTAATGGATATCTTGTATTCAAAACAGGAACCATGGATTTACCCTCAGATTTCGAATATCATTATTTAACTGTAAATTTAACCAACTTATAAACCACCTACAACAACTTGGTTGAGTAGTCAGAACCATATAAGAACATAGTCCACATTCAGTATTTAGTCGAAAAATTAAATCGCGAAATTTACGGCATAAAAATAATAAAGAGAAATAAGCGAGGACTTATTAACATAATAGGCACAGCACATAAATATCTTTTCGGCACCTTAGACCAATACGATAAAGAAGAACTTGAACAAAAAATTGATAGTCTATCAGCAAATAGCGCCCAAAATAATGAACTTAATCATATCATTGAAGCAGTCAACAAAAATATAGAACTCCTAAATAACCTTACTATTCAACAGGATGCAGACAAAAAATTAAATATACTAATATTCAACTTAGAGCATTTTACAGAATACATAGAAGACATAGAGTTAGGAATGCAGTTGACAAGACTAGGAATATTTAATCCAAAACTTTTAAACCATCAAGAAAAATTTAACATAAATACAGAAAAACTTTTAAACATAAAAACATCTACTTGGCTAAAATCAGACACAAATGAAATATCCAGATGAAAATAAAAACACTTTAACAGAAAACATTTGTAAGATGTCATTTATTTAAGTTCTCTTCGATTAGTTTTTGCTATCTACACATATATCGCGGTCAGTATTTCTAAGTCTCGATTGTTAGTATTTAAGTCTCGATTGTTAGTATTTAAGAATCGTTTGTTAGTATTAAGTCGCCTATGGAAAATATCGGTATCGGCCTGGCGCCGCACTATCATTTTTATAAAATAAATAGGACTTTATACATTCAATAAACTAACTATATTCATAATAATAAAATTTATGCAAAATCAACCAAAAAACAAGAAATAAAGGAGTGTATAGTTGGCATTATTACACAAAAACCAGCAGAATGCAAATACACAAAGATGTTCAAAACAAATTCAATTGGTTATGTAGAACCCAATATTATCGTAACTTGGAACTTGCCCAAGACAAATTTAAAACAAAATTGTAACCAGAATAAAACAATTTTATAAGAATATACGACTGTGCTGTGCAGTTAAATGAAATATCAATAGTAAATACATTACAAGATTATACCCAAAATATTTATGTAACCAACAATGTAACAAAACTAGCACCAATCTCTTATATCCAAGCTAAACAAATCATTTCCGAAAGAACTGCGTGTAACAAAATATTTAACATCATAACTACCACAACATTTATAATTACACTAATAAGTTGACCCCTATATCTTATCTATAATGACCATGATTAGTTGAAAATGCGGTATTTCCGATTGATTTAGGGTCCAAGTTTGTCTAATATTTAATGCATTACTGGTATTCGGAACTTGTCATCGACAGTAATCTCATTTAGACTACGATAGTCAATTACTAGGCGGAACTTTTGTTCCTTGGATACGTCCTCTTTTTTAGGTACGATCCAGATTGGTGAACAGTAGGGCGATTTCGATTTTCGACTGTTCTATCATTTCATTAATTTCTTTATTGACTTCTTCGTCAAAGATTTGTGGGTATTTGTATGGGTGTTTGTAAATTGGTTCTTCGTGCTTAGTTCTGATGTTATGTTTTATTGTCCTGGTAAAGGGCAAATTTTCACCTTTCCTGTACTGGATATCGCTAAATTCATGCAATATTTTCTTTAACCTTCCTATTTCTTCTGAATTTAAGTGATCAAGTCTAAATTCGTTTCTTTCCTCGATACCGTTATTTATTTCATGTGCGAATGCTTCATATTCGAACTCTGGGGGAGGATAAGGTATTGATTCTTCTTTTTCTTCTTTATTGGTGTATTTGAAATAGAATTTGTGATTTGATAATGTTACACTATTTTCTTCGTAATTAATAACGGCCTGACATGCTTTTATGGCAATAAAATTTTTGATGGTTAGCAAAGTTTGCTTGGTGCAAAAGATATGCTTTTATTATGCTCAATTATTCCTTTTATTGTTTGAACATTTAAATTTTCTGCTGTTCCTGGAAAATTGAAATAATTATTGTTGATAATATTTATTGAAGATCCTGTATCTATAACGCACTTTAAAGGAATGTTATTGATTTTCAGTTGGATATAGGGATTTGATTGGAGGTATTCGGTTGATCTATTTGATCCAACTGTTCTGTCTGACCTATCTGATTCGAGGTTAATTGATGAAAATTTTCGGACCATTCCATTTTACTCTGACCGCTGGTACTCCCTCTTTGCCTTTTAGTGGGTTGATTTACCACAGGGTTTTGATTCTGAGGTTGGTTCTGAATCTGATAATTAAGGGGATTTTCTTGTCTGCCCTGATTAAGACTTGTTGAAATTCTTCTCGAAGCTGTTGGTTATTTTGGGAATTGGTATGATTTAAATTATTGTATTGGTGGTTTTGCTTATAATAGTTCTGCCCTGAATTGTTTTGGTTTGATTTGTAATTCGAATTTCCTGAATTACTTTGATTGTTAGTTTTGGGTTTCTCTGTGGAGCTGTTTTCATATTGACCGGGCTACTTGTTTCAAATTAGACACTGTTGAAATATCAAACTTCGTTAATGTCATATAAAGCTTGTCTGGTAATCTTTTAATAATGACTTCTTTGACTGAGTTATTCATGGCATTTGTGTATAAAATGGTATTGGCGGCATCGCCTTCTAACTCTAACTTATTAATTATAATAAAAGACTTATGTTCTAAAACATTCGAAGGTTTCCTTTAAAGGAAGTATGGTATAGCCGTCGTAGTAACTCCTCATAAGGCGTTTGCACCTTATATTCGCTGATGAGGGCGGCCCGCAACTCGCTCCAATTGTCGGCGTGCGCTAGTTGTGATGTCCGCTGTGCTTCTCCAGTGAGCTGCATCTCTATAGTGCCGTACATCGAGCATCGACGTCCCTCGTCGGGTAGAGTTGTAGAATGTTGTCAACTCTCCGTATGAACGTTCTCAGGGTCAAAGCGTTACCATCGAAATTGGCCAACTGTCTAAGCATGGTAAGTGCCTGGTTCAGATGTGTTTCAGATAGTTCCAGTGTCATCTTGGATAAGAATATATTTAGAATTTCAAAATTCGACGTCGCGCTTTTGACTGCACGAAAGGTTCTTTTTGCGGATAAAACGAAAAAAATATTTTCTGGGGCTTTGGGCCTTAGTTGCTTACAGCTCCTTATATTTTTTTTTTTTTTTTCGAGGGCTTTGGGCTTTAGTTGCTCCTTTACTTATTTTTAGCACAAAAAGTCTTGATCACGGGCCAACCTTAGATATCTGTAGCGGTGGCTTGACACAAGTTTCGCACATTTATTTATTTAATGATACAAAAAAAGTTTTGCTTATTACGCAAATTTAGATTCGATATCCGTAGCGGTCGCTTATACACAAAGTTTTGCACGCACTAAATTATTTCGTTTTATCATAATGACTGCGCCAGTTATAAATCCAATTCTTTTATTAATTAAAAAAATATGGATTGGTGAGACTCAAAAACGATCTTTATTGAAACAAAGCGTCTTAAGAACTAACTTATGATTATTAAAGTTCGGTTAAAAAGCTTTTGATTTTAGTATTGGGAGCGTTTGATCTGGTGACAAGAGATCTGGATTTTGATTGGATTATTGATTTTTGCCTACTCAGCGTTCTCACGCTTGGGGAAATTTGTTTATAGGATTTTTAACTAAACAGTTTTGGTTGTAGTAAACATCCGCTGTTGTCTAGACTAAAGGGGGGGTCAAGTTATGTGGGTGAATGGAGTGAGAAATTGAGTGGTGTGAGTGGATGGAATTGTGCGCGAAAGTAATTTTTTTTTTTGATTAGAAAAATCAAGGACTACAATTATATATATGTTAGTATGGCTACAGATGCTGGAGGCATGTACATGTACTCAAATACATATAATTTAAAAAAAAATTACTTAGCTTGAAAATTTGAAATTCCAATTCCAATTCCTAAGGACCAAATGTTTCGTAGGAGGGCAGAACTTCCCTCTTTTGGGGCCAGCTAAATGAATTTCCTCCTTTTTTTTTCTTTTATAAAAAATGTAGACACGCACAACTCTAATTTCACTTTTCGTTTATTCACTGTTTCTAGTTGCACTAAGAGCATTTAGGTCCAAGGAGATTTCTTTTAACTACTGTTTGAATATGAAATCTCGTAACTGACCGCCTCTGGCCTTGACCGCAAATTGTGCCCTTTTTTCGGCATTTTGCATCACTTTGCCCAATGTTTCGGCCGATATTTCAGCAACTTCTTGTCGGATATTGTCTTTCAGGGCAGCCAGGGTCCTTGGTTTACTAGTGTATACCTTGGGTTTTAAATATTCCCATAAAAAGAAGTCAGGAGGCGTCAAATCAGGTGATCTCGGTGGCCAGTCATAATCGCCGATTTTCTATATTAATCAATACCTGATTTGACGCCTCCTGACTTTTTTTATGGGAATAAATTAATAAATAAATAAATTGGTCGTGGCATGCGGCGTGTGGTATGTAGCGCCGTCCTTTTGGAGTATTGGCAATAAAAAAATCGGTTATCATTGTCCGATAGCGTTCCCGTTTCACGGTTACCGTTGCTCCATTTTCGTTTTCAAAGAAGTACGGACCTATGACTTTATCGGCATCACTATTCTCGTCGAAACGTCTTGGTAGTTGTCTGGACAGATGACTGGCATTACCAACACTACCAGACGATATAAATTTTGCATATAATCGACGTACAGTGTTGTCTCTAGGCGATGTTTTAACTTTATTTTTATTTTTCCGCGCACGTTTAGTTAACACAATTGAGAAGTTATTTTGAGCTGAACAATATCAGCGCGTTGTTTAGGTGTGTATTGTTCCATGGTTAAAATTTTACTGAAATGACGCTTCCAACGCGTACATTTGTTAATCTGGCATCGCTGTCAAAAGTTATGGGGTTGCCAGATGCTTCCACTTTAAATGGCCCACCATGAAGGAACAACTAATAAAAGCATTAAAAGACTTAAAATTTACTTTAACACCGACAAACTCAATCTCCTGGGTATTAGAAAATTGAATTATATCGGATCATAAAGCAGCATCAACAGCTATCAGAACGCCACCGCCTATGCGAAATATCCCGTCGCGTCTGAATATAGAACAGTTTGTGGAAAAACCCGATGCATCAGCAATTCAGGTTTTAGCTACGTCTCTGTAAAAGCTAGAATGTTATGTTCAAAAGAAAGACTATTTACATAGAGAATAGTAAGTTAAGATTTCAATCCTCTAACGTTCTGGTAACCCAGGCTTAGGGACGAAATTAGTTTTTTGACACACCAGCGGATGCTAATGTGGCAGGAATGGTGTTAGTTGTTGTTTTTGGCAGGCGAATCGGTAGCCGATTTTTCTTTTTTACAGTATATTCCTTAACTCTTATATGTTTCGGCCAAAAATCTTCTCGAAATATAATGTCGAAGATATTGGCAGAACACTAATTTCAAAGGACGAAATGTCCCGAGAATAAGAAAATTTAAACTTTTCCACCACTAATCAAAAAAGCTTTCTGCTCTCTGACGTGACGGTCGTGTTTTTGCAGAGCTCCTAAGTTTTTATTAATATTTATTGTTTTTTCTCAATTTTTAATTGTGCTTAGTTTGTTTTTCTTTTTCGCGATTACTGTTTGGTGCATTTACATATTTTTTTATTTTTTTCTTTCGTCATTGCTTCTGCAGTTGTTCCTTTCATCGCCCCCATCATACCATCACCGCGTAATCACTTTTGTAAGGCCGCCTCTCAAACCTCGGCTTATAACTGTTCTTGCAATCTCTGATTTGCCGTTTAATTATTGTCGCAATTCAAGTTTGTTCCACCTTCTGAGAAATTGCACAAGAAATGTACCCTTGATTGCCTCGTAAGCAGTCGCCAGCTCTCTCTATTACTTCGTTTCCCATTTTACATTCGCTCTTTATGCTCTTCTTTTCAGATTGAAGTACCCATTACAAGCCCTGGTGTACCTCAATCTATCCCTCACGGGAACTCTGATCAATCACAGGATCATGCTGGCTCTCAATCACTTGCGGATCGAAATGCTCCTCTGCCTCCACTAACTGTAGTGCCTCATCACAAACAATTATTTATCTCTAGGCTTGCTCCAGATACTTCTGAGTCGTCTGTGGCAGCTTACATTGGTAATATATGCCCTGCTAAGGTTTTAATTCAAAAGTTTAAGTTTTCTAGGCCTCGCGAAATCTCCTCTTTTAAAATTACAGTACCAAATGAGTATTTCTCAGCTATGGTTGACCCAAATTTTTGGCCAGAAGGCCTAGTTGTACACGAGTTTGCGCCCAATAAGCGCTCTCGTCCGTTGCCTTTCCACCTTCTTAATTTATCTTCTGCTTCAAAAAACTAATAACGTCTAGTCTTTGCATTCATTATTAAAATGTAAGAGGACTTCTTACCAAGCACTCGAACCTGTTCTGTGATAGGCAAACCTTTTCGGCTGACATATTAGCTTTCTCTGAAACTTGGCTTAACTCCTCTGTTTTGGATAATGAAATTCTTTCTAATAACTTATTTCTTATAAGCTTGATCGTGTTGGTCGTCGTGGCGGTGGAGTACTCATTGCTCTCAATTCAAATCTGTCTTTAAGTGTGGTGCCGATTGATCTCCCCTTAGGTGTTGAGTTTATTTGCGTCGAAGTTACATGTTCTAACTTTAGCCTATATATCTCTTGTTCATATATTCCTCCAGCTTCTGATATCATGATCTACGTGCACCATGCTGATGCTTTACGATTTATTTTTGGTCGTCTTAAAGATCGTGATGTTCTTATAGTTTTAGGTGATTTTAACTTGCCTAATATTTCTTGGCTTGTTGATGATAATCTATCTTTCTTAATTCCTTCATCTCAACATGTTTTTCTTGATAGCCTACTTGAATGTCCACTATATCAGTTGAATTCTTTCCTTAACTCTTCTAAAAGAATCCTTGATCTTGTTTTTGTCTCTGATCCCACTGTTAGTGCTGTATCACAAACACAGCCATTAGTGAAACCTGAAAATCCTTGTCACCCTACCATTGAAGTTACTATTTCTTACAATTCCGTTACTAATTCATTTAATAACATCGCAAATTCTCGTCGTAGATGTTTTCGTAAAACAAATTTCAATCTTCTAAACAGCCTTATTTTTTTCTTTTGATTGGTCATTTCTATTTGAGTGCTGCTATCTATATAGATTGTGCAGTGAAGTTTTTCTACTCTGTTCTTAATTCTCTAATTGATAAGTGCGTTCCTTATGTGAATGTCTCTACCGTCTCCAGCTCGCCAGTCTGGTTCACACGTAGGCTCTCTAATCTTCGTAACATTAAATCGAGATATTTTAAAAGATTTAAAAAAACTGGTTCCCGACTTGACTATGCAAATTATTGTATAGCCAAATCTCAATTTTGTCTTTTAAATACTCAATGCTACAACAATTATCTCGTTCGCTGTAACCAAAAGATTTTACAACTTTGTCAATTCCAAAAGACGACTTCCACCTTCAGACTTAATGACCAGACTGCTAATAATGATTCAGATATTGCAGATCTTTTTGCTAAATTCTATCAGTCGACTTATTCTACTACTGTTTCGGATCCCACACCCTATCCCTTTTCAATCCCACATTTAAATTGTATGTTTTTTCCCAGTATTACTGAAGACTGTATTCTCTCTAGCTTGTCATCTATGAAGTCTTCCTTCGTTCCCGGGCCTGATGATATACCTAGTTGCATCCTTAAAATGTGTTCGATTTCCCTATCTAAGCCTTTATCTCGGTTATTCTTTATATCGACTGAGACTTGTAGCTTTCCTGATATTTGGAACGAGTCTTTTATTAATCCGCTTTTTAAAAAGGGTAGCAAATCGGATGTTTCTAACTACCGTGGCATTACAAGCTTTCGGCAATACCTAAGCTGTTTAAGAAAATTATTATGTCCTCCCTTCAACACCTATCCAGATCCACTATTTCTGGCTTTATGAAAGGTCGTTCGTCGCTGACTACCCTTGTACACAATGGCTTCCGTAAAAAGTGTCAAACTGATGTTATTTATACTGACTTTAGTAAGGCTTTCGATACGGTTGAGCATTCTATGCTTCTCGCGAAACATAACATCATGTGTTTTTCCCCAAAACTATTCGCTTGGTTAAAGTTGTATCTTATTGGCAGAATCCAAAAGGAGTCTTTTCATTCCTCGATATTTAAATTTTTTCGAGATACGTCAGGTGTACCCCAAGGCAGTCATCTGGGCCCACTATTACTTACATTGATTATAAATGATTTGCCTTTGGTCTTGGCTTATTCACGCGTGCTCATGTTTGCGGACGCGGATACTTGCAATCAGATCTCGATGCGTTCTGTGATTGGTGCCACGTTAATAAATTACACCTTAATGGGTCTAAGTGTTCTATTATGACTTTCAGTCGTTTGTCTCCGCTCCTAGCTCATTACTCTATTAAGTCTGTTCTGTTAGATTGTGTACCATCATTCAAAGACTCAGGCGTTATGTTTGACCATAAACTTTCATTTAATGTGCATATTTCTTCAATTGTCAATAGAGCAAGCAGCCTTCTTGGCTTCATTAAACGTTGGGCCAAAGAATTTGATGATCCCTATGTAACAAAGGTTTTATACACTTCGTTAGTTTGCCCTACTCTAGAATATTGCTCGCCAGTGTGGAACCCTCAATATGATGTTCACCAGCGTAGTATTGAATCGGTACAGAAGCCATTCCTTAAGTTTGCGCTACGCGGTCTAAATTGGGACCCGAGTCTTCGCCTACCTTTTTATTCTGTCAGACTTCTTAATAATCGTAAAGGAAGACTATAACCGTAGGATCGTTTTTAACATTCTCTTTCTCTATAAACTAGTCAACGGCGAAGTCATTTCTACCAATTTACTAGATACGCTATATTTCTGTGTTCCCTCACGTCGGACCAGAAACTTTTTTCCTATTCACCTTAGTAGATGTCTGACTAACTACTCTCTTCACGAACCTTTTCGTGTTCTTTGCCAATCTTATAACAACCTTTCTCACCTTATCTCTCCTCATCTTTCTGTCACTTCTCTTCGTGCTATACTTTTTGATCATCTACAGCGAAACCAATGAAAATATTCTGAACTTGGATTGGCTGCAACTCATCCCTGACCACATTGGCTGTGAGTCGGGGCATAGCTGGCACCTTGTGCAAATAAAACACCTCCACCGGGTCGGGGATGTTTAGTTGTGTATAAAGCTAAGCTACCTGTTTCATTTAATTACTATCTGTCTTAAGCTTAAGCTTTTTCGTCGACTGCTGTGTTAGTGGACGTAAATAAATAAATAAATAAATAAAAAATATCTGGTTAGACATTACGACCTATTGAAATTTAAGTCGAACTTAGCCGGCTCGAGGTCAATCTTACAAAAGAAGATTATTTCAAAGGCAACACACAAAAAGGTGAGCAGGTTGTCTGTATAGCTATATCAAAAACTACCAAGTTCTATCATTAGCAGACTTTTCTAAAGAACTCCAGAATTGCAATAGCCATACCATGCCTTCAACGGAGTGGACGGTGCATGAGACCGGACGGGGACGATAAGAGCCGATGGCGTATCTACAAATACTGAGATCATTCATAAGCGACAAGCTTCTAAACTGAGTCTTCACCGCAGTTAACTCCGCAATAAACACCTGCCCTTAAAGGGTCAAAACTATCCCGAATCTGCCTAGTGCATGAGCGCATCTCATTCTCGAACTCCCGGCAAGCATCGCATCAATATTTTAAGCCACCACCTTCGGCAATAGAAAAAAAAATATAAAAATTGTTAAGGAAACAAAATCTGTGCATAAGAATATCTTGACCAGTTCTGACTCAAAGGTTAATGTGCAGAGTAAACCTTCACAACTAAAGAATTAATAAGCAAGAATAAACAAAAACAAAAACACGTATTACAGAGTCGCGGTTAGGCAAAAGACGAGAGCGCAAATCAAACAAGAATAGGAAAGAGCGGGAGAGCGCGAGGAGTTAGTTACAACGGTGAAGACACAAAAGTAAAAGAGATAAGTAAAACAACAACACCGCCAATGCAAGTATTGTTGCAGGTTTTAATTGATGTATGTATGTATATTGTAAGAAAAGCACAAAACCGACTGCAGGAAATCGTAAAAATGAAAATAAAATTCGGATGCTGAAATTATTATTAAACCGATAATGAGTTTAAAATTTATGAAAGAGTTTTTAATCGCGAGAAAAAACTAAAATTGATAAGTGAACTTGATATACGGCCCTTTATTTTTCGGTATTAACGTCCTCGTTATTCCTGAGGTGCTTTCAAAATTTTTCACCATTACATAATCATCCTCTATATTCCGTTATATTCCGGTGAAAATTTCTTCTTATTGTTATAGAATTTTTCATGATCAGCCTGAGCTAACCGCTGATTTCATTCTGCCTGTATTCTAACATTTTCTACATTTCTATCACTGACTTCGTCTTATTTTGTCACTTCGTCTAACTTTTCTTTCAAATCATCACTAACCTCTTCTTTTTGTGCTAAACCAAAAAGCATCTCTGCAGGTAATTTTTTGATGCTACAATGTTGTGTATTGTTTAACGAAAATTCGTCTTTTTCAATGACCACATCCCAACACAATACATTCTCAGGTTCGGTGAGTTTTGCAATCATAGGTTCTAAACTTCCATTAATCCTTTCCACTTGTCCATTTGCTTGTGGCGATCCCGTAGCTATTTGTATATGTTTTATATTCGCTTCTTTCATAAAATTTTCAAATTCTCCCGATGTAAAACAACTGCCTCGATCCGATATTATACATTTTGGTCTACTATATGATCGAAAATAATCTTCTAATGCTTTAATGACTTCTTTAGTGTTTGTAGTTTTCGTGGTGTATAATCTAACAAATTTCGTAAATGCATCCACAACAACTAAAATATGCTGATTTGATCCTTCTGAATCTACCGGTCCATAATGATCAATGTGAACTGTATCAAAGGGCTTATTTCCTTTCGGTATACTATGCAAGAGACCACCTCCATCTATTGTCTTCTCTTTCATTTTTGGAAACCAGTATCCTTTTCTTTCTATCATTTCTTCTATCATTTTGTTCCTGCCAATATGCTTTGATTCGTCGTGATATTTACATAAAATACAATCGTCCCATCATTTGTTTTCCTATATACTATACCATTCATCATTTCGAACAGTTAGTGTTCCCTTTTTTCTAAACTGTTTTAAATACTCTGAATCTTTTCACCTTTTGATTGAGAAATAACTAAAGTTGTTTCAAAACTATTAGTTTCTTTATTTACATGTTGCATTTGTTTGTCAAATCTATGCACTAGCTCGTAATCGTATTCTTGTAATTTTAACGCCCATCTATCAGTTCTTTGACTTAGCTCTACTTTATTTAAAGTCAAAGTCAAAGAACAATCCATTAGAATTTTTAAACGTTTCATCATTCTGATAAGACATAATCAAAACAGGTGCTTTCATTATACCCTTGCAGAGGGTATTATAAAATTGATCAGATGTTTGTAACGCACAGAAGGAGACGTTTCCGACGCCATAAAGTATATATATTCTTGATCAGTGTGAGTAGCTGAGTTGATATAGCCATGTCCGTCTGTCCGTCCGTCTGTGCGTACGCGTTTTACTTAGCCGTCTTAAGAGCTATCGGGCTGAATTTTTTTTTCGGGGGTTTTTATTACCCGGAAAAAATAAAGTATGAAAACCAACAGGATCGGACCACTATATCAAATAGGTCTAGAAGAACTAGAAGAAACATTTTCATAAAAATCGAGTATGCTATGAAATTTACATATGTATGTGATAATATTGGATATAAAACCCCATATCCCAAAATTTGAATGTGATCGGATAAATATAACACAAGTTACAGTCAATATAATAATCGGCTCTGCTCCCATCTCTGCCGGCAGCGTTGCTTGCTGTCTACTACGTCTTTCGTCATCAACAGAGTACATGCATACACACACAGACGCAACGCTACATAAAGTGTATGTGTATGCGTGCGTTGCTTTGCTTTGGGAATGAGGGAAAAAGAAGAACAAATTGTAAAATAGAGAGTAAAATTGTTTTGTTTGTATATTGATGAATTGAGTTGCAGAAAACAAATTTTGAACATGTAAAATTATTGTTACCAAGGACTGCAAGGGTATATAAACTTCGGCATAGCCGATGTTAGCTTCTTTGATTTTGTTTTTTATTTTAAAAAAGAACTTAACTCATTTTCCGTACTCTCAAACTGTATATCCTGTTTTATAACAAATCTTGCTCCTAAAATAGGAACACAAGCCTGAAAAGCTGTCAACTGCTTGCGACTTGTGTTGCACTGGATAGTTTTTTATTGATTCTATGTTGTTTAGCACTAATCTGTAGAATACTTCTGTTGAAGCTTCTAAATGTTACTCAATGCTGTAGCATAACAACCCTTTCATTATATTTCAAAGGGTATAACATTCACTTATTACATTGTGACATTTTGTTTCATACATACATAAATACTTAAAGTATGGTAAAGGACCACATAGAAATATATATAAACATCCCAGTTTTCTTAAAAGAGGTGATTGTCGACCTATTCCTTGAATTTAGACGCTGTTGACTTGTCTGAAATAAAATCAGTAAAACGACATCTTCATGAGGAGAACAGGCTATTAAGCCTGTGACACCACAAATTATGTTTGAAAAAAATGTTAAGCTGAAATCACTTTCTTAACAACCATGGAGTGAGTGTAAGTGATCAGTAAAGAGTACA
The DNA here is from genome assembly GCF_018151085.1 of Drosophila tropicalis. Lineage (NCBI taxonomy): Eukaryota > Metazoa > Arthropoda > Insecta > Diptera > Drosophilidae > Drosophila > Drosophila tropicalis. The sequence continues at coordinate 2,550,006 of NW_027172710.1, read as the reverse complement.
ACAGTTTCTGCAAAATTCCAAATGTCACTGGTATCAGTCGAAGCAGCTTACGGTGCGAACCTTCGTCTGAAGTGCCGAGATCCCAGATTTCTTGGATTGCTGGCCAACAATCGCAAACATTTGATGAAAAGTCAGAAACTTTTTCTTTGCCAAAAATGATTTCGACCAAGAATGGATCCTCTTGAATCATTTCTGCTGTGGTTTTCGCCATTAGAAATGTAGAAAATGTCTTGATCGGCTCATTGTCTTCAATGTTGATTCGGATGTCAAGAAAATTAATGAACACTGATATTATTTCGAGTCGAAATGCCGCCCAAGATCGGGTGCCTGTTGTGACGAGAGAGTGCGATACTTTGATCTCTTCCTGTGGTTTTCTTCATTGCGAATGTTGTCTTGTACATTTTTTTGGTGTAAAAGAAACTGCCACCTGTCCACCTGGATATGGACCATGAGTTTCCATTTCTGAGAGCGTTTTGTTTCAATGTTACAACATCGGGCAGATTCAAATGCCTTTTCTGGAGATTTTAACAAACGAGAGTAAACAATAAGTAAACGTCAGTAAACAGAATTGACACAACGACACTTGTAAACATCTGACAGCAACACAATGCGACATAATCCAGCAGCTGGCAGCACGTATCATATGTTGAAAAGTCGCGTTGATCCAGATTTCAAATAAAATACGCGTCTTCAGGAAATCGACGTTAGGAAAGAAAAAAATCTTTTGCATTAAACACATAAAATTGCTACACTAACACTATATATACAATAAGTGCTTTTTTTTTTTAATAATAATATTAATATTCTACGATTTGATTGTTATCATAACAAATTAGGGGAAAACTTTGCAAGAAAACCCCCATCCTACTTAAGATAAAACTTAATACTACTTACATCTATATTTACATAATTATTTCGTTTATGTACTATATATACAATAAGTGCTTTAATTTACTCCAAACCAATTTTCCTCGTTCACGTGTATAAATGTCGTAAAATCTCCTTTTAAGACGACTCAGAAGACTTTCCCTTTTCGTCCTTCTTTCTTTCTAAGCGTTTCTCTTACACTACAGTAGGTTCCGATTCGTCTTAACAGATAATGTTTTCAGACTCGCGCATGTATGTCGGTAGATAAACGGTTGGGTGGGGGAACCCCTAGGAGGAGAATTTTTTCCTCTGGCCACCTAGTGAAATATCCTTAAAAAATGCCTTTTAGACACGAGAACTGCCTTGATTAAATAGAGGAAAAATAAAAACAAATAATCCTATAACATGGATTTGATTTTTAATCCTACATGATTATCCAAAACCAAAAAAAACTTTTTTCTAAAAGAAAGATAACCAAAATATTTTTTATCAAAATGATGAAATAAATAAATAAAACAAAATAAACTTTTATTATTTATATGTACTTTCTTTCAAAAAAAATTTCCCTAAAAATATAATATATTATATTATTTGACGTTTATATAGTAATATACCCGCCACTTCATCCACCCACACCACTAATTTCCCAATCCATTCACCCACATAATTTTTTCCGGCCATTATTTTGGCGCACATATATATATCCGCCCATATTTATAAATCCATACATATATAATTTTTTCCAGCCTTTATTGTGCTCATATATATATATATATCCATTTCCATCCAGATTTATAAAAAAATTTATATTATTTGCCCTATACATCTTTATTTACATATTTTATCCGTGCTTTATTTTATACGTACTCCCATCTTTCCTTACAAACGTGTGTAATTTTCGATCAGCATTCGTGCGTTCGTGTATTGTTCCCCATATATCTCCATTAAAAGGGCTCCTTTTCGGAGCGACCGCGAGAGAATTCTCCCGCAATCCCGCGGGGCACAGTGAGAAAATTCTTGCACCCTCATACAGCCCACTTCTCTTTCTTTGTTGTTTTTCCAAAACCAAAGGGCGCGCAAACTCGGACTTCGTCGGTAAGGTCGTCTTCTGAGTATGTCCACGGAACCGTTCAAGACCGCGCCAAAGTCTAACCGTCTTTCGTCTCCTTCTGCAACTCCGGAGAAGATTCGGTCGCAGACTCCGGTGACCGTGAAGCGTACGGACATTCCGCGCAAGTCCCAGTCTGCTCACAGCCGCAGCGAATCCCCAAGGTCCCGTCCGTCCTCGTCCAGCCTACCTTAGGGTCGCAGATTCTCGGTTAAAGACTCGAGTGAACACAAAGGTCGTTCCAAGCTTTCAATCCAGGCTCAGATCCCGCACGTTATTGTGACGCACTGTTCTGACGTTCCCGTCACCCGATCCGTATCACAACAGCGTAGAGAACAATCCAGAATGTCCCTCTTCGATTTCGTTCTGGCGTGCGACTCTGTTTCAAGCTCGTGAGAGCTCTAACTTTTGACGTGCCCTTATTTTCCATTTAAAAGCACTTAGAGCAGCTCAAATCCCTTTGGTCAACGGTCGAGATGGAATACTCCCGGTGTCACAAGGCCTTGACGACCCAAACAGACGAGGAAAGCATAGCCAACATAAACCACATCAAGGCGAAGCACGAATCCCCTTACGCGGCGTATGTGCGATGCGGGATTTTGTTCGGAGAACGCATCGAACAGCTCTCGGCACAGATGGCGAGTCTTATGCCAATCCGTATTTGTCACAAGTGGAGAAGGTCTATCACTTGAACGCCAAGACGCGAGGGGAAGCGAGAACCATAGTGGCTAAGTCCCCCCTGACGAATGAGGGTTTCCAGGCCTCGTGGGAGAATCTCACCGCACGGTACGAAAATATTGTCATGACTCCTTCAGATTCCCACGGTGGCACAAGAGTCGGGCAAATCTTTGCGAGAGCTGCAGACTACGTTTCAGAGGTGTCTTACCGCTCTTGAGCGTTCGGGTGTTCGCTCTGAGAATTGGGATGTCTTATTTATCGCCATATGCACTAGCAAATTGCCGAAGGCCACAATCCTCCTGTGGGAAGAATCAGTGCCAAATAAGACTGTCGTCTCCACTTGGTACGATTTGAACGAATTCCCCACCGATCGGTTTCGTGTCCTGGATGCCACCGAAGAACATAAGTCGGCCCCAAGTGTCCAAGCCATTCCTATTGGCCCCCGCAAATCCTCTGCGACGATGAAGGTCCAAGCGTTTCCCGCGAAAGCTCAGCTCAAACCGGCGTCTTGCAAGCTTTGCCATAGGGAGAATCACCCAATACGGCTTTGCCATAGTTTCCTTGACATGCCTGATCAGAGGCGTTTGGAAACCATTAGACAGCAGGGACTCTGTTTGAACTGTTTTGCTCGCGGTCATCAAGTGAAGGGCTGCTCCAGTGCGCATAATTGCCATACCTGCAAGGAACGTCATCATCCTAATGATTCGTCCGTGTCCACGCCGTCCGCTGCGCAAGTCCCACCATCCAGCGCCACAGAGCGTCCGTCCACGATCAACCAAATCACCGATGCTCAAAGTTATTTTGCATCTACCCCAGGCAGAGGGCTCTTAGGCACTGCGATTGTCACTCTGTATCATAGCGGTGTGGAACACCATATTCGAGCGTTGATCGACTCGGGGGCCAATTCAACTTTCCTATCCGAGCATGTCTTCAACATGGTCCAGCCCTCCTTTTATCAAGTCGACGCCGCGGTTACTGGCATGGGTCAGAGTGATGGAGGATGCGCCAGTTTTCGCGATTAGTTTTCGCTGCACAGACGCGAGTTAGTCCGGAAGCAAAACCTCACCAAGTTTTGGGAGGTGGAAGACCTTCCCGCAAAGCCGGAAAAGGAGGATGACGTATTCTGCGAGCGGAATTCCCAGCAGACCACCCGAAGAGGGATGGACGGCCGATGTGTTGTGACCCTACCGTTCAAAGGCCCGAATAGCGTCGACTTGGGTCATTCAAGACCGATCGGGCTGGCTCAATTCCTGCGGAATGAAGCACACCTTCTCAAGGATCCAGTCCTAAAAACGCAGTTCGATGCCATAATTCAGGAGTACGAGGAATTGGGCTATATGATTAGGGTGACGCCGCCTCAGGATTGAGAAAACTTCTATCTCCCCCATCACGCGGTGTTTAGGCCCGACAGGACCACCACCAAGGTACGCGTGGTTTTTAACGCGTCGAGCCCCTCCACACGGGGCGCCAGCCTTAACGATGTCTTGCACACCGGGCCTACACTGGCACAATCGTTTCGGCAGTATTCAGGATTATGAGCTACAAACTGTCACGTTTGGGGTAACTGCCCGCCATTCTTGGCAATCCGAGTCCTGCTACAATTGGCACAAGATGTGCAAGCGATGTACCCTCAGGCGAGCGAAATCCTTTGGAACTACATGTATGTTGATGATGTTCTTGCCGGCGCTCATACTGAAGACGACGCCCGTCTCGCCATACGAGAGCTTCAAGCTGCCCTCCAATCTGCGGGCCTCCCGCTTCGGAAGTGGACTTCCAATAAGAAGGAAGTACTTCGACCTATCCCAAGAGAGCACCTGCTGCGAGAGGACTTTCTCGAGCTGGAAGACGCGAGCACTGCAAAAACCTTGGGAATCCGCTGGCAAGCCGCCGAGGACGTCTTCTTCTTCACCGTAGCGGACCCACCATTGATGGAGTCGAGCTTCAAGATGCAGGTTCTGTCCTATATCGCTAAACTCTTCGACCCCGCTAGCTGGTTAGCCCCATTTGTTATCCGAGCGAAGATATTTATGCAGCAAATCTGGTTAACCGAACAGAGCTGCGATGACGCTCTGCCGCCGCTCCTGCTGCAGCAATGGCACGAATTCTTGCAGGATTACCCAGGCCTCAGTCAACTCCGCATCCCCCGTTGGCTAAACACCAGCGATACGCTCTCGTGGGAGCTTCATGGCTTCTGTGACGCGTCACAGAAAGCGTATGGAGCAGCCCTATATGTGCGGGTTTGGTATCGCGATCAAGTAAGCGTCCATTTATTAACGGCTAAGACCCGTGTAGCTCCAGTCAAAACAGTCTCGCTGCCTCGGCTTAAGTTGTGCGGAGCGGTTTTGATAGCCGATCTCTGGGCGTCGATCGTTCCTGAACTCCTAATCTCACCTGCAACCTCCCAGTTTTGTTTGGCTTGGCTCAATAAACCCCCGTGTAGTTGGTCCACCTTCGTGGCCAATCGAGTATCCAGCATCTCCAAAAGCACCAGTGGAAACGCTGGTCACATGTGCGTTCCGAGTTCACGCCACACCACCACGACCACCCTACTCCATGACGCTAGCGAACGTTTCTCGGACTACGGGAGGGCATTACGAGTCACCGCGTACATCCTACGCTTCGCCACCAAAAGGATTTCGACGCCTTCCACGGTCCACCTCACCAATGACGAATTGCTCTCCGCCGAGCGCGCCTTGATTCGGACCTCCCAGCGTCGAGAATACATCGCGGAGATACGGGCCCTGGGTGAAGGGCGACCCCTTCCATCATCCAGCACGCTACTCAATTTGAATCCATTTCTCAACCAGCATGGGATGCTCCGCTCCTGCGGACGACTCCGGGCCGCTGAGTCCCTCCGGTATGATGAACGTCACCCTATTCTCCTCCCTTCGCCTGCTTGCCGAATTCGCCCACCGCATCACGTTGCATGGGGCCATCAACTGATGGTGCGGTATCTGCGCATCAAATTCTGGAGCCCACGGAAGAAGAACCTGGTGAAGTCCCACATCAAAGAGTGTAAAGTCTGCATCGTTTATCGTCGACGACTACAGACTCAAATGATGGGTAATCTCCCTCGAGAGCGCATCACCTACACCAGGCCCTTCACCCACACGGGCATTGATTTCGCAGGGCCTTTCAAGATCAAGAATTGCACCGGGCGTGCGTGGCTCATTACGAAGGGTTATGTCTGCGTCTTTGTGTGTTTCAGCACGAAGGCAATCCATCTCGAGGCTACCTCCGACCTCACCACTAAACGACTTCTCGCAGCCTTCTCTCGGTTTGTCGCACGGAGACAATGCCCACAGCGCATTTACTCCGACAACGGCAAAACATTCTTAGGGGCATCAAAGGCGCTCGAAAAATACTTCCTGTACGCCACCAAGCTTAATATAATGAAGGCATTTCCGCAGCACATTTTATCTTGGCAGTTCATTCCACCGAGCGCCCCCCATATGGGAGGACTTTGGGAAGCAGGGGTCAAAAGTTTTAAAACCCTATTCTACAAGTCCTCGTCCACTGTTAAGTACACGTTTGAGGAACTTTCCACTCTCCTGTGTGGAATCGAGGCGCGCCTAACCTCCAGACCAATTTCTCCCATGAGCGAGGACCCAGAGGATCTGCTAGCACTGAGCCTGGAGGACCTCCTGATTGGAGGACCGCTCTTATACATTGCGGAACCGGAGATACTGGTCGAGCCTATGTCGCTAATCAACCGATGGCAGCGACTGAAGGCAATCCAGCAGGCTTTCTGCCGCCGCTGGAAAAGTGAATACCTCAAGGAGCTCCACAAACGGAATAAGTGGAAATCACCGGCTCGCAGTCTCCAGACCGTCAACCTCGTGATCGTGTCCGAAGATAACCTCCCCTCCAACGAGTGGCGCTCAGGGCGAATTGAGGACACTCTGCACGGGGCTGATGCACTGTGTATTTATTTCACAAAAGCGCGTGGGTCTATACGAAGACCCGTTGCGAAGCTCGTCCTGTTGCAAGACAACAGGAGTCCTGAGCCTAAAAACCTATAGTGACTCCCAATCCCTCTATGTTCCGCCGGAATGTCCTCGTCTCCGTGCATGTTGTTCGTTCCCGTACATCGACTAATCCACTATTCCCTACGTAATTTCTTTCGGATGGGTCGTCTCCGGCTCCTGTGGGATCTAGGCGCTCCAGGACGCTGCCGTGTCTGCGTAAATAAAGATATCCGCTGGTGTTCTGTTTGTCGTTAGATGTTTAGTGGTTATATGTGTATAGGATAGTTTCAAATATAGTTTGTTGGTCCTCTATACTAGATTCTGCATTAATAACTCTTAGCTTTTCGTTTACAGTCCTGTGGAATCTTTCCACATCTGAAACACCATTTTTGCTCGATGTTATACTTATATAAACGTTTTCTGATTGTAGCCAATTTTGAAGTGCTGTGCAAATGAAAGCTGAACTCTTATCTGCTTTGATTTATAAGGGTTTAACCATATCGTTAAAGATTTCTGTGATTGTCCTTTTTGTTTCAAGCCAATCTTTTAACTTCAACTAAAGTCGCGTATTTTGAGTAAATATCTATAAGGGATATAATTGTTGATTGTCGATTAAATAGACGTCCATCACGTATTTTTCTTTAGCGTTAAATATCGCTGGGGTAATTTTGAAGATTCATTTAGTATTTCGATTTTCTTATTTTAATAAATTGCATATATGGCATTCATTAATAAAGTTTTGAATTAGTTTTTGGTAGCCTGGATAGCATTTCACCAGTTTTGCGTTTTAGTGATACCTAGATGAAGTAGTGATTTATGGTTTTTAAGAATAATTTCTTTTACTTCTGCATAAGTGGGAATGTCTTTTAAGTTGTAAGTGGTTCTTAATGTTTTTGTTTGGCTGTCTGGACTAATTATTTCAAGATAGGCTTCGTAGAGTGCTTGAAAATCTGTGTCGTTGTGAATGTAAAGTAGAAGCATAAATATTTCTTGCTAATTTCATTAGCAAACTGTGATGTGTCACAATACTTGACATTGTCTGGCACCTCGTTAGAGTTTTCCTTCTGCTATATGTTAAAATTAAGCTACGCCCATGCAGAGTCCCTCTTTTGTTATTCTTTTGTTACGTCCACGGAGGGCATATTAAAATGTTCCAATATGAAATTGACTCTAGTTTCTTTTTTTTTTTGACAAATAATGATCACAATGTACGCCTGTCTCTTTGTGGCTACCGCCGCTTGATCTGTTTGATCCACCTGTTCTGTCTGTTCTATCTGAGGTTGATTCTGAATCTGATAATTAAGGCGATTTTCTTGCATGCTCTGATAAAGATTTCTTTGATATTCATCTCGAAGATGTTGTTTATATTGGAATTTGGGATGATTTGAGTCATAGATAATAGGTTTTCCCTGAAATATATTGATTCGATTTGTAATTCGAATTTTCAGAATTACTTTAATTGTTAGTTTTGGCTTTCTCTGTGGAGCTGTTTTCATATTGACGCTTTCTCTGGGCTACTTGTTTCAAATTAGACACTGTTAAAATAACAAACTTCGTTAATGTCATATACAGCTTGTCTGGTAGTCTTTTGATAATGACATCTTTCATTCTTTCGTCTCCTATGCGTGTTTTTACAATAAGTCTCTTTCACGGGGTAACCTTAGATATGACGCACTTAATATATTTCGTTACATAATACCGACTGCGCCAGTTTAAAATTTTGTTTATTAATTTAAAATAATATGGAACAGCAGTGAGCGGCGAAGAGCAGTGAGGAGTGAGGTACGAGATTTCCATTCGAACACCCGTTCTTTTCTCTCTATTCGAAACTGCTGTACTTATATTTAAAATCGAAACATTTCGTGTGTTTCGGGTTATCTGTAAATAAACTCAAAATATTAAACGAAGTCCCGCGAGTTTTAATTATTTCACCAGCTAACCATACCACGAAAAAGTTTTGGCACCCACCAACCAATTGTACTCTCATCAGATCCTTCCGCCCCTCCACGAACATTGGTCCTTATAACATTCCGCCGGAACGTACGGTCGGACCTGGACTCGATGACGGCCGTGCAGGCTTGGTCGACCCCGACCATGGTCACAGCCAGCCCCAGGGACCGGGCAAATGAAAGATTGATGCGGCTCTCAAGCCGCTCACGCATCGAGGAGGACGCGGGTCAAGAAGGATTTCGCGCCATCGGATGAGTGCTCGTGTGCCAAGCAATTGGGGCAGTACTTATTTATAAGCACCGCCCGGAGCCGCTTTTCCCCTCAAAAATTCACGAAGCGCTGACACTGCCGGAGTGCGTGAACCCCCCGGCAGACCCGGAATCGGTACGCGTTCGTCCCGTGTGGAAAAAATCGTTTGCTGCGGTGGTGCGGCAGACGCGTGGAAGCCATGTCGCTATGGAGGGGCGATCTGAACGAACTGCAAGAAAGAAATCAGTCGTAGCCTCGAGATGGATTGCCTTCGTGCTGAAACACACAAAGACGCAGACATAACCCTTCGTAATGAGCAACGCACGCCCGGTGTAATTCTTGATCTCGAAAGGCCCTGCGAAATCAATGCCCGTGTGGGTGAAGGGCCTGGTGTAGGTGATGCGCTCTCGAGGGAGATTACCCATCATTTGAGTCTGTAGTCGTCGACGATAAACGATGCAGACTTTACACTCTTTGATGTGGGACTTCACCAGGTTCTTCTTCCGTGGGCTCCAGAATTTGGTGCGCAGATACCGCACCATCAGTTGATGGCCCCATGCAACGTGATGCGGTGGGCGAATTCGGCAAGCAGGCGGAGGGAGGAGAATAGGGTGACGTTCATCATACCGGAGGGACTCAGCGGCCCGGAGTCGTCCGCAGGAGCGGAGTATCCCATGCTGGTTGAGAAATGGATTCAAATTGAGTAGCGTGCTGGATGATGGAAGGGGTCGCCCTTCACCCAGGGCCCGTATCTCCGCGATGTATTCTCGACGCTGGGAGGTCCGAATCAAGGCGCGCTCGGCGGAGAGCAATTCGTCATTGGTGAGGTGGACCGTGGAAGGCGTCGAAATCCTTTTGGTGGCGAAGCGTAGGATGTACGCGGTGACTCGTAATGCCCTTCCGTAGTCCGAGAAACGTTCGCTAGCGTCATGGAGTAGGGTGGTCGTGGTGGTGTGGCGTGAACTCGGAATGCACATGTGACCAGCGTTTCCACTGGTGCTTTTGGAGATGCTGGATACTCGATTGGCCACGAAGGTGGACCAACTACACGGGGGTTTATTGAGCCAAGCCAACAAAATGGTGGAGTCGGTCTAAAACTGGGAGGTTGCAGGTGAGATTAGGAGTTCAGGAACGATCGACGCCCAGAGATCGGCTAGCAAAACCGCTCCGCACAACTTAAACCGAGGCAGCGAGACTGTTTTGACTGGAGCTACACGGGTCTTAGCCGTTAATAAATGGACGCTTACTTGATCGCGATACCAAACCCGCACATATAGGGCTGCTCCATACGCTTTCTGTGACGCGTCACAGAAGCCATGAAGCTCCCACGAGAGCGTATCGCTGCTGCAGCAGGAGCGGCGGCAGAGCGTCATCGCAGCCCTGTTCGGTTAACCAGATTTGCTGCATAAATATCTTCGCTCGGATAACAAATGGGGCTAACCAGCTAGCGGGGTCGAAGAGTTTAGCGATATAGGACAGAACCTGCATCTTGAAGCTCGACTCCATCAATGGTGGGTCCGCTACGGTGAAGAAGAAGACGTCCTCGGCGGCTTGCCAGCGGATTCCCAAGGTTTTTGCAGTGCTCGCGTCTTCCAGCTCGAGAAAGTCCTCTCGCAGCAGGTGCTCTCTTGGGATAGGTCGAAGTACTTCCTTCTTATTGGAAGTCCACTTCCGAAGCGGGAGGCCCGCAGATTGGAGGGCAGCTTGAAGCTCTCGTATGGCGAGACGGGCGTCGTCTTCAGTATGAGCGCCGGCAAGAACATCATCAACATACATGTAGTTCCAAAGGATTTCGCTCGCCTGAGGGTACATCGCTTGCACATCTTGTGCCAATTGTAGCAGGACTCGGATTGCCAAGAATGGCGTGCAGTTACCCCAAACGTGACAGTTTGTAGCTCATAATCCTGAATACTGCCGAAACGATTGTGCCAGTGTAGGCCCGGTGTGCAAGACTGACGCCCCGTGTGGAGGGGCTCGACGCGTTAAAAACCACGCGTACCTTGGAGGTAGTGCTATCGGGCTTAAACACCGCGTGATGGGGGTAGAATAGAATAGGATAGAAGTTTTGCCCATCTTCAGGCGTGATAGAGCTTCTCCACTTGTGACAAATACGGATTGGCGATATAAATGGCAGCGAACAAATCGCGGAATGTGTGCCATGCTAGGCTGTTGCCATCAAATGTCTTTATGTCACACGGAGGAACTCTATGCCCCGGCGGCCCCGACGGAGCGGTTGCGTCATCTCCGCCAAGAGCTGTTCGATGCGTTCTCCGAATAACGTCCCGCATCGCACTTACGCCGCGTAAGCGGATTCGTGCTTCGCCTTGATGTGGCTTATGTTTGCCAAGCTTTCCTCGTCGGTTTGGACCGTCAAGGCCTTGTGACAACGGGAGTATTCCATCTCGACAGTTGACCAAAGGGATTTGAGCTGCTCTAAGTGCATTTTAATGGAAAATAAGGGCACTTCAGAAGTTAGAGCTTCACTCTCACGAGCTTCAAACAGAGTCAATGCGTAGCACGCCAGAACGAAATCGGAGAGGGACATTCTGGATTGTTCTCTACGCTGTTGTGATACGGATCGGGTGACGGGAACGTCAGAACAGTGCGTCACAATAACGTGCGGGATCTGGGTCTGGGTTGAAAGCTTGGAACGACCTTTGTGTTCACTCGAGTCTTTAACCGAGAATCTGCGACCCTAAGGTAGGCTGGACGAGGACGGACGGGACCTTGGGGCTTCGCTGCGGCTGTGAGCAGACTGGGACTTGCGCGAAGTATCCGTACGCTTCACGGTCGCCGGAGTCTTTGGAGGCCGAACCTTCTCCGGAGTTGCAGAGGGAGACGAAAGACTGTTAGACATCGTCAGTCTTGGACGGCTCCGTGGACATACTCAGGGGACGACCTTACCGACGAAGACCGCGTTTGTGCGCTTTTTGGTTTTGGAAAGAGAACAAAAAAGAGAAGTGGACTGTATGAGGACGCAAGAATTTTCTCACTGTGCACCGCAGGATTGCGGGAGAATTCTGTCTCGCGTGGCTCGGAAATGGAGCCCTTTTAATGGGGATATATGCGGAGCAATATACGAAATCACTAATGCGGATCGAAAATTACACGTAGACAAAGCGGAGTGATTACCCAACAAGTTTAGATGGATTCGTAAGTAACGATGGGAGTACTTATAAAACAAAACACGGATGAAATATATAAATAAAGATGTACAGGGCAAACAAACAAAAAATATACGTTTTTACATAAATCTGGATATATATGTGTGCGCAAAATAATGGCCGGAAAAAATTATATATGATTTATAAATATGGACGTATATATATTTGGGCACGATAATACTGGAAGAAACTATATATATGTATATATTTAGAAATATGGGCGGATATATAAATATGGGCCCGATAGTGTTGGAAAAAATATATATGTATTTATTTATATATATGGGCGGATATATATGTGCACAAAATACTGGCCGAAAAAAATTATATATATAATTTATAAATATGGACGGGTATATAATTAGGCGAAAGAAGGGAATCGGAAATAATGTAGTTTGAATTTGGCGAGCTTGAGCGGTCTATCGATATCACGACTTGACTCACGTGTCACCACTACTCCGAAAACAGCTGTCGGCCGCTGGTTATATATTTGGTTTTTGGATTTGTTGTTTAATTATGTTATTAATTTTTTTTTTTGTGGTTGTGCGGAGGGAAAAAAAGAACAAAACGAACGCTTTTACACACCGCGAGTGTTGTGCGCGAAAGAAAAAAAAACAAACGATCAGTGAATATGGACGAATGCTTCGATATATGTACGTACTTGCGTAAGTACACAGGTAAGTATGTATGTGTGTATGCACGCGCGTTGTTCACAAAAAACGTAAGTAATTTGTTATTTAGTTGGGTGTTGGGTTCCTTTCCTATCCCTTATTTTTTTGTTAACACAATGTGCGACACCGAAATGGATTATGTGTTGTGGATATGTACATATGCGCGTACATCAACAGATGACGATGTATGTATGTAAGTAGATACGCCGGTGGGCGGATACGCGCGTGAGGAAATTAATTGGGCAATGGAAATAATTCGAACACATAATAAATCGCGGTGAACACTTTAATTACTATTTTTTTCTCCTTTTTTTTTTCTCTTTACTATACGCGAACTTGGCAAACAGTTGTGGAATGTGAGTGTAAACGAGTTTTACGTATGTAAAAAGTGGAATTGGACATGCGTAGCCGTGGAATGGAAAACAAAAAAGGTGGACAAACAAGCTAAGGACTGGGAACTACCATGTAACCTGGGAACAGGTCAGGTATGTACATACAATATATAAAAGTGTGTAGGTCGCTATGGAAGAGCGGGAAAACCTCACACTTTTATTAGTATGTAGGGGGAAATGAAATGAATAATGAAATTTTGTACTTATCAGGAATTCCGCCGATGCAAGCTGGAGGAGCGGAAGGATATCCGGCTCGAAGGACCAATGTTCGCGGAAGGATCCAAATAAAACACAAGTGGTTGTCGGGTGCCAATTTCTTCAGGGGTCTGGTGAGTGCGTAATGCATTTAAAACGCTCGAGAACTTCGGTTAAATTTAATTCTGGTTTATTTTATTTACGTCACAAGATGTCCCGACACAGACGAGAATGGTTCGGGTTAAAAAATGGACAATATCGAAAGATAAGCGCAAGGAAAAAAGAACGGGTGTTCGGATTAGATGCTTGTACTGGATTAATATGGCGATGCCCATCAGAAAATGGAGTCACTCCTCCTGGTGTGACCGTAGACGCCGAGGTTTAAAAAAAACCCTCCTCACTCCTCACTGCTCTTCGCCGCTCACTGCTGTGGCGTGAACATAAATATACTAATTAATTTCAGAGATACCAACAAATTTATTTCCTTTCCTATCAATACTACACTCGACACATAATCAAAGCATTGAAATTGATCCCACCTAATGGATATCTTGTATTCAAAACAGGAACCATGGATTTACCCTCAGATTTCGACCAACTTACAAAACACTTACAACAAATTGGTTCAGCAGTCAGAACCATATAAGAACATAGTCCACATTCAGTATTTAGTCAAAAAATTAAATCGCGAAATGTACGGCATAAAAATAATAAAGAGAAATAAGCGAGGACTTATTAACATAATAGGCACAGCACATAAATATCTTTTCGGCACCTTAGACCAATACGATAAAGAAGAACTTGAACAAAAAATTGATAGTCTATCAGCAAATAGCGCCCAAAATAATGAACTTAATCATATCATTGAAGCAGTCAACAAAAATATAGAACTCCTAAATAACCTTACTATTCAACAGGATGCAGACAAAAAATTAAATATACTAATATTCAACTTAGAGCATTTTACAGAATACATAGAAGACATAGAGTTAGGAATGCAGTTGACAAGACTAGGAATATTTAATCCAAAACTTTTAAACCATCAAGAAAAATCTAACATAAATACAGAAAAACTTTAAAACATAAAAACATCTACTTGGCTAAAATCAGACTCAAACGAAATATTAATAATTTCGCATATACCTAGACAAATATCTAAAACATCGCTATTTAAAATTATATCCTATCCAGATGAAAATAATAACACTTTAACAGAAAACATTCAAGAAACTTACTATATTCAAAATAATAAAATTTATGCAAAATCAACCATTAAACAAGAAATAAAGTGTATAGTTGGCATTATTACACAAAAACCAGCAGAATGCAAATACACAAAGATGTTCAAAACAAATTCAATTAGTTATGTAGAACCCAATATTATCGTAACTTGGAACTTGCCCAAGACAAATTTAAAACAAAATTGTAACCAGAATAAAATATTCATAGAAGGAAACAATATCATAAAAATATACGACTGTTCTATGCAGTTAAATGAAATATCAATAGTAAATACATTACAAGATTATACCCAAAATATTTATGTAACCAACAATGTAACAAAACTAGAACCAATCTCTTATATCCAAATATCCAAGCTAAACAAATCATTTCCGAAAAAACTGCGTGTAACAAAATATTTAACATCATAACTACCACAACATTTACACTCCTGGCTTGCACCCTGTAACTGTCGAGATAAGTCAGCAAAACGCAAATGGTAGTGGCACTGCGATCCTTTTGCTCAATATGATGGCGGCACACTAGTCACGCTGTTTCATCAGGACTTCACCTCGATGTGCGATTACCCGAACCACTTGCACGAGCACAACTAACTTTACTCTGCATGAACCTTTTCGTATACCATGTAGTGACTACAACAGACTTTGGTACGATCAGTTGGAATTCACGTGGAGGAAAGAAAGAACAGTTTTCCAAAAACCACGCTATCCAATAAGTCTCTTTTGCGTTAATTATACCATACACCCATAGGGTGAAATGGTATATTAAAGTCGCCAAAATGTATGTAACAGGCAGAAGGAAGCTTCTCCGACCCTATAAAGTATATATATTCTTGATCAGGATCAACAGCCGAGTCGATTTAGCCATGTCCGTCTGTCCGTCCGTCCGTCCGTCTGTATGAACACGCAAATCTCGGAGACTATAAGAGCTAGAGCCACCAAATTTGGTATGTATACTCGAGTAGTATGCACATGTTCAGTGTTAATTGGAATTTCGGCCACGCCCCCTTACGCCCCCAGGAATCACATAAAACTGTTTTTCTTAAAAAGTATGACAGCTAGAGACATCAAATTTAGTTTGTATACCCGATTAGTTAGTGCGCAGAAATTAACTGTTCAAACTTTATGCCACGCCCCCTTACGCCCCCAGGAATCACATAAAACTGTTTTTCTTAAAAAGTATAATAGCTAGAGACATCAAATTTGGTATATATGCTCGGTTAGTTAGCGCGCAGAAACTAATTGCTTAAACTTTTTGCCACGCCCCCTTCCGCCCCCGGAATTTACATAAAAGTGATTTCCTTAAAAACTATGATAGCTACCGACATCAAATTTTGTATGTAGACTAGCTTAATAGACGCGCAGATATTGGCTATTTAAACATTTTGCCACGCCCACTTCCTCCCCCGCAAATTAAACAGAACTGAAAACTAACAAAGCTAAAGTCACCAAATTTAGTATGTATACTGGCATAGTATGCGCGGAGAATTTAGATATTTTCACATTTTGCCACGCCCACTTCCGCCTCCATAATTTAGAAAAAAACAATTTCCTCCTTTAGTTTTTTGACTATCGCATTTAAATTTGGCAGACTAATTTATCCTTTCTATTTCTACCAAACTACCAAATTTTATTGAAATCGGACTAGAAACATGTAAAATATGCGTATGAATGTGTTTTACTACGCGGTCCACAAGACCAGAATTGGACGTTGGCTAGTAGCGGCGCTAGAGTGCTCGTGTGTTTGTAGAGTGAGCGAGATAGCACATAGTATAAGACATGTAAAAACAATTTAATAGACATACATTTGGTCTTCGAAATTTGAAATATTTGTTTCACCAGGTGTATGGTATACCCACTTACTTACTTGCTTCATTTTCTTATTGTTTTATCCAAACTCCATTTATAAAAAAATAATGTAAAGCAATGTAAAACAAACCGACCAGCTGTGGTTTTGCCACTTAGTTCATAGTTAATTCAACTGAATTATAAAATAGTTGAAATCCTGTACATTACACCACTGTTTCAACCTCACGAATTCAACTGAAATGTGAAAGTCTGTGATATTACAATACTTTATTGACGAATATCCTTCGTTGGAAAATTCATACTAATTTTCCCTGTAAATCTTCTAGAATATAGTATGAATTCCCTAGGTTTTAACGAACACGAGTTTAAGAAACGGTGGGCAAAGATTAGCATTAATTCCTTTACTAAAATTGCTCTGAACAAAATTCTTACTAAAAACATCCTGACCAACTTTGATACAGATAGGCCTCGTTCTCAAATTATACATACTGCTGGTCTTATTGTTCATATGCACTTTTCAAGTTCTCCCGTAACTTTGATCTTAGTAATTTATGCTGATCATCTCGATCGAGCTGTACTACTGCTTCACCTAACATTTTGAAATTCCTTAGAAGTTTTTTTGACTTGCATGCGTTACCATATCTAATCCATATACCGCACGGAATGGAGATATCTTTAAACTTTGATGATAACTATTTCTTAAAGCACAACTAATTTCTTGGATTTAATTTTGAAAAAACACTAGAATGGGGTTTGTCGTGAAGTTTTTCACTGGACAAAGCCAGTGAAATTTGGTTAAATGATCTAAATAAATTTATGTTTCCTTTTCTAATTCGTGGATATGGGCCTAAAAGGTCGATGTACAAACTTTGAAACGGTCGTTCAGACACTGCCTGTTTACCCATGGGTGCTTTTAATGTCCTATGAGGAGGTTAATTTAAACTTATATCCTTGCAATTGCCTAGCCCATCTCGCTAGGCGCACATTAAGATTGGATTGCTTCATCAACCAAGATAGACTGGCGTGATCTGTAACAATCTTAAAATCTTGAAGCTCTGTAACACAACGAACTCCTCACACTTCGCTCCAAGCGGGGCTTGGTTCCCCGCTCTTTGCTAAGCTAGAATTAGTTGAAATTCATCTGTGAATACAAAACATATACTGAAGAAGAATCTCGGCGCGTTTTCAAATTTTTTTGAAGGAAGGAAGAAACCAAAGAAAAATTCATTTACCTGCCCCCTCTACCAAGGAAATTCAGCCTCCTTACACAAACATTGGTCCATTTGTATCGGTGGAATTTCATATTTCAAGCTAAGTAATTTTTTCCAAATTATATGTACCAAATTATATATACCCATACTCCCTTGATTTTCCTAATCAAATGAAAATTACTTTCGCGCAAATTTACTGATTACAAATAGTTTTCTCTCCTCAAAGGAGAGAAAACTTTGGTCCCCAATTTTTTCATACATATATATGTGTCCAGCACTTTGGCAAATATATATGCCAAGTATATAAAGCGCCATATTTATTTGCCTATTTCTAATATATATATATATTTTTCGCATTTCCAAAATATTAACACATATTTATGTAGTGACACAATCTACGAAATTCAAAGTGATCTCCTACATATGTAAATGCAAGCAGAGTGTGTGAATGTGACATAATATAAATCACAAAATTTTATCCAGTGCTAAATCAAATCCAAAAAAAAAGAAGTTTTTTGTGCAAATACAGTCCATTCCTGGGAAAAGTGTGTGCGCGAAGTGAAAGGTGGTTCCAACGAAGAGACAAAAAATTTCAATACAAGTTAATAAAGATTAAATCGAACTTAGCCGGCTCGAGGTCAATCTTACAAAGGAAGATTATTTCAAAGGCAACACACAAAAAGGTGAGCAGGTTGTCTGTATAGCTATTTCAAGAACTACCAAGTTCTATCATCAGCAGACTTTGCTAAAGAACTCCAGAATTGCAATAGCCATACCATGTCTTCAACGCTAAAACTAGTTGGGAATTACATTGCCACCTAAATGAAGCCAAAAAAGTTGGCGAAGCCTACAATACCGAATTCCCAACTGAGCCGGAAGATTCTTTCGGATATAAAATAAGGAGTGCCCTTTTGCCAAAAGTTCACGATGGCTGTACCTAGCAATTTATCTCTGGAACTGGCATTTAAAGGAAGCGGGGATACGATAAGTCGCTTATTTTTGAAACGCTGTTGAAGTGCCGTTTCAAAACCATCATTTGTAAGCGGGAATTTCGCTACAATGAGGTTGGCTTCACCCCTCGTTTTCGCTAGGAGATGGTACAGTTTTTCAACGGGGGAAATTCGCGAATCGCTTATGTAAATGGCCGTAAACAAATCACGGAACGTGGGCCATTTGAGATAATCTCCCGTAAAGACTTCTGTGTCAATGAGTGGCAGTCGACAGCCTCGTTTTGCTGGTGCAGAGGTAGACCCATGACGGTTCGGAGGAGTAGGAGCAGACGCTTCGTGGTTAAGCTCACTTAATCGAGCCGTATATCTCTCGTAAACTTGATAGCATTTGTTATAATTAGCTTGGATGGTTAAATTTTTATGGCTACCGTCTTTAGTATCTGGGAGTGCCTCACATTTCTCATATTCCTGCTCGACCCTTTCCCACAACGCTCGTACTCGATCACAATGGACTTGGAGCGTAACAACGCTGACCTCGGACAGTGAAGTGACTTGGGTGTCGACTTCAAATTGAATCATTTTATCGCCGATCGAGATAAACTTTTGCAAAGCCATGGTGGAAGCAACTTAAGTTCTTCTGGATTCGGACCGAGTGACTCTTGGGCCGGTTACCAAAATCTGTGGAGGTGGTACCAGTGGCTTGACCTTCTTTTGACCTGCTCGACGTGGCTTTGACGTGGATTGCTGAGAAGTCGTACTTAATGGTGCGGACGGGAGAGTTAATGGACTAGAAAGGGTCGGAAACGCTTGTAAAGGAAGATTAGTAGGGCTGATACTCCTCTGACGCGGACCTGGAGCAACAATTGAAGACTTGCGCGTGGCCGCAGTGCGCTTAGCCTTTTTATAGTCCTTTTTCGGGCTTGTGCTCTTAACCTCACAGAATGGCGATTACAATAGCAGTGAGCTGGCTTGGCACGGCTTGGAAATTAGCGAAAAAAATACAAACTGGAACGTTTGGGAAAACCTATAACGCTACCAACCCACTCAAGGAACGGCTTTGAAACGCCTTGAAATTGATTAAAAACCCACAAAACGAGTTGGTACGGTTGGGATAAGTTGGAACGCTGCCAAAAAACCTTAGGAACGGCTTGAAACTCCTTGGAATTAAAATATAAAACCAGGAGATACGACTTGTGACACTTTGGGATTGAAGTATTATTCCAAAATCACGACTTGGAACGCTTGGAACACTTTCGACCACAAATATAACCCCAAAGATACGACTTGGAACACGTGGAACACTTTGGAATTCAAATATAACGCCAAAGACACGACTTGGAACGCTTTGGAATCTGGATAAAATACCGCTAATCGGGTAGCTAAAATTGTCACGGAAATAAAAGGCGCCCCATGGAATCACGTCTGTTCAGAGGACAATCCAGCAGATCTCCCTAGTCGCGGCTTGAGTGCGAATGAACTTGTACACAAGGATTTGTGGGGGCACGGCCCACCATGGCTACGGTAACCACGCTCCTGGCGGCGAGCGACACCACTTCCACTAGACACTACCTTGGAGAAGCGGGTAGTGAAGGTCCACGTCACGATCGCTAAGCCAGCCAATGAGATACTATCTCGTTTTTCCAATCTGGCACGTGCCTTACGAGTAGTAGCATATGTGGTTAGTTTCGGCAGAAAGTGTCGAAAACTTCCAAACGATTACTCCGGGGAGGTGACCTCTAACGAGATCAATCAAGTACTCCAAGCGTGATCCAAGTCACTCAGCGTGAATACTTCCCGACATCAGTTTCTGCAGCAGAAGAAATCTCTGCCCACTTATAGTACCATTCTCAATTTGAATCCGTTCACTGACGCATCAGGTGTGATCCGAGCATGTGGGAGCGTGCAACAAGCAGCGGCCCTCAGTTACGATGAGCGTAACCCCATTCTGTTGCCAGTCGTAAGTCCATTGTCCCGGCTGTTGGTGCTTTTCACGCGTCAGATCTCTCTCCATGGGGCAGTCAACTGGTAGTTCGTCTCATACGACACTGATACTGGATTTCAAGACTGCGGAATCTTGTGAAATCGGTGGTCAATTCATGCAAGGTCTATGTGATTTACATAAGAAGGCTGCAATCACAGCTAATGGACACTCTTCCGTCTTAGCGAACTACTTTCGCACGGCCCTTTACGACCACCGGGATAGATTTCGCAGGTCCTTTCGACCTCAAGAGTTTCACCGGCCGCGCCTGTCGCATATCAAAGGGATGTGTGTGTGTCTTTGTTTGTTTTTCCACCAAAGCCATTAACCTTGAGGTTAATTAAATTTGAAGGCTGTGAGTCAGGTGGAAAGAGGAATATCTAAAAGAGCCACATAAGCGCAATAAGTGCCGATTCCCTTCTAAAAATCTTGAAGTGGGCGATTTGGTGGTACTTTAGGATGACAATCTTCAATTAAACGAAAGGCGTCTCGGGCGAATCCACCAAACGTACCCTGGCAGTGACGGCAACGTCCGCCTCGTCGATCTGCTTACCGCTCGCCGTGTTGTGAAACGTCTAGTCGCAAAGCTGACCTTTCTTCCTCCAGAAAGTTACAGTAGCGTCCAGCACTTGGTCCTTCCTCCCAAATACGAAGGGCCGAGCTGCCAGTAGTAATATGTGTATTCTATAGTCCTACGTTATTCCGCTTTTTTCGTTATTTGTCTCGGCAGCTTTCTGATATCCGTTAATCTACATCCCGTTTCTATAGCTCCGAGACCACGCTCAGTACAGGCATCGAAGGAGGAGCGCAGATGTTCGCGAGGAACTGAGTCCTTCCGTTGCCGAGTCTGTCGCGGAATCCATCCTCTGAAGCAATGCCGTCGCTTCCTGTGGCTGAACGTGGAGAAGAGTATGAGGGCAGTGCGTGCCAACAAGTACTGCTCCAACTGCCTGGTCCACCAACACTCCGGAGGAAGCTGTTTGAGCGATGATAGGTGCCGCATATGCAAGGACGACCTTCACACATTACTCCACTTCTAAGTCGACGTACTCCACGCCCCGTCGTACGCCCAGTCACCCCAGAGTCCTCCAGGCGAAGGATCGCTCCAACGCCGGCGTCCGATGGTACGCCTCGAGACGGGAGGGAAAACCTTAGACGTGAAGGCCCTCGTAGACCCTTGTTCGGCGGTATCGTCGATGTCGACGTCGCTGGCCACGGCATTAAAATTGAGAGCAGTCAATATTGGGGCGGAGAAAGCGGTGGCAGCAGTGATCCGGTCCCGATCAGCGGCGGATGGCGTCTGGAGGCGATCCTGATGGTGGTAGATGGCTTGTGCTGCCGAACTCCAAGCTGTCCGGTGGACCCGCAGATTGCAAAGAAGGAGGTCATGCTGGAGGGGAGTCTACCCGGGGTTGGCGGGCAGCCAGTTGCGATGCGCACCGTCTTCAGCTGGACCTTGTCCGGAGCATCCATTAAATTTCCTGGGTCTTGCACTCCTGCAAGGGGGGAGCATGTTTATGCCCAACTAACAACACAAGGGTTAAGGGAGGCGGCAGCTTTCACCTCGCGCCGCTCTCCCGATTATGCCCATCGCTCTCCCCATACTTCGCCCCAAGCAGGGCTTGGTTCCCCGCTCTTAGCTAAGCTAGAATTAGTTGAAATTCTTCTGTGAATACAAAACATATACTGAAGAAGAATCTCTGCGCGTTTTCAAATTTTTTGAAGAAAGAAAGAAACCAAAGAAAAATTCATTTAGCTGCACCCTCTACCAAGCAAATTCAGCCCCCTACACAAACAGATTTTATTAACAAAAGTCTCGTGTATATAAATAAACTCTTAGACTCTGGGAGGCGACAATTGTTCTTACAAATGCTTATTCTAATGTTTATATTTTATGCTCACCGTTGCCGACTTCATATTACACCCTTTTTATTATCTTAAGTGCTCTTCCATAGAGTGTGGGCGCATGATTTGTTTGGTTTTTAAGCCATACTTGATATATAAATGTGTATGACCTATTTTGTGTTTCTTTCGCCTTGCATAATCCTTTGGTCGATCTGATTTGGTGAAGCCATTTCAGATCACCACGGTGTTTCTTCTTAAACATTCTGCAAAGGGCCGCCAAATATGACGTTTTGGAATTTTTTTTATAGTAGTTAGTTGTCTTATACAAATTAATATTAATATTGTCATTAGTAAGATACCTGTTGTTAAAGAAGCATGACGAGCTACATGAGAGAAGTTAACCCTACCAAATCAACGATATCCTTCTTATAACTGACGTCCTACTCTGTTGAATAGTTTACCATATTGGTTTACTAATATCGCCCGAAGCCTAACAATTTTTGTTTCGGGATATCTACCCACTCCTGATGTGTATTACTGTGTTGACTTCTAGTTTTTGCTGATATCTGAACTTTGAGTGGTTATTCGGTTTAAATGTTGCCCCTTTGTTAAGATTTTGCAATATCTGCCCTTTTTGTAATACAGCCTCGGACAATTTGTTTCCGGAATCTATTTTGACACTATTTCTTAGATGATCATTATTTAACTTAACCATTGCCATCTGAGTATTCTCATTTTGTACTGGCTCTGGGATATATACTTTTTCTTCCGCAGATTTTACTTTACCTCCAAAGTGAGGACTTGCGGGGGGGACATAAATTTATTTATTTTTTCTTTCAAAAAATTTTTTTTACCCCAGCTTTTATCTTACCATAAAGGTATTTCTTGAGTTTTGTGCTTCAGTTTGTTTTGACTTGTGTTGTATTTATTCTCACTTTTACCTTTCTTCTTCTCCCAACGCTTTTTTAAGACCTGTGACATCTTTTGGTGCTGGCACTACAGATTTATTATCTTTTGATTTGTTGCATTCCGCGATCATCCATCAGATTGAGTATTTTTGCCTGGTTAGTTATCAATATTTGTAACTGCTTCTTTTATGATTTGGGTATATACGTTTACCCCCATTATTATGCCAGCCTTACCAGGTTTATTTAAGGTAGGATCAGCAAGTACGTAGGATTGCCATTTCGGCATATCCACGCTCACCCTTTTAATGGAAGAGCTTTCGTTAACTTTGGCAACACAATTGCCTCAACCTTAAGAAGTTCTTTCCATTTATTTCGCATCCTCCCATCTATTTTTAACTTATATTTTGAGTTTTTGGCTTTTATTGAGGACGACACTTATTTCGGTATATTGTTTAACGTTAGGTAATTTCATATATCTGCTTTTTTTATAATTTGATTCTCATATAATTGCAGAGTCTCTCTGTCAAATTTTCGAAGTACATATGTGTTGATCCGATCCGACTTAATTGTTCGGAAAATATCCTACGATTATTTTCATACCGCTTGGTTAACAGTTCATAAGCGGCACTATAATTGTCAGCTGAACCTGACAATAGATGAGCTACCATGCTCCTTGCTTCACCTTTTAAGGCGGATTTTAAATAATTGAACTGAAATAATAATAAATAATAACTGAATCTTTGGCAACCCAGGTAGTTCGCCTCTCACGGTTACATTCTCACTCTTACAGTTTTCCCTATTGTTCATTCTTTTTTAACACTAATAGTGAATTCCGGGCATTGAATTCTAAATCATCCATGGTATTCTTAAATCTTGCATTATTTGTCAATTCCTGGCATGCCTGAACTTTCTCCCATAAATAATTGATCTTATTAACATATACTATGCATGTCTCATTGCTTCTTGAATTGTGTAATGTGCGTAAATCTTTGACTACTCTATCCTGGAGCTGTTGGGCTCTATCCAAAAATATCTCCTGCTTAACATTAGCGTTCTCATTACTAGAGGTCGCATCCCCGCGCGACTCTACTTTGCTATCTTCAAACATCTCTGTAATGTTCTCTCCTGCTTAACGTACACCGGCTTACTAGGCCTCTTCTATGTCTATAATTTTGGCAATTATCGGTAACTCCCTTTCGTGAATTTTATCTCTGAAATAATGATGATCGAAATTTGGATCTAGTGCTTCTAACTTCATTAAGCTGGTATATAACTCTACCTGCTTCTCTAACAATTTGCAAGCCTTATTAGTGAACGTTTTATACGGTAGCTTTAGTAGGTCTTCATTGAGCCACCGACTAGGTATACAACATTTTATATGTTCTTTTTTTTTTTAATTCATTTTTTTAAGAAATATCAAAGAAGCTAAACTCGGCTGGGCCAAAGTTTTTATACCCTTGCAGTCCTTGGCAATAATATTTTTACTTTTATAAATTTCTTTCCCTGCAACTCAATTCATCAATACACTAACAAAACATTATTACTCTTTTCACTAAAATTTTTTCTTCCTTTTCCATCTTTCCCTAAGAAACGCACGGCACGCATACACATACAGTTCATGTAGCGTTGCGTCTGTGTGTGTATGCATGTACCCTTTTGTTTTGATGATGACGTAGTAGGCAGCAAGCAGCGCACAGTGGGGCCTTCTGGCATTTGGCATTGCAAAAATCATAGCGTTTAAACCAATAAATCGATTTCAAAAATTTAAAAAGCATATAATAAAGAATACCTTAAGCTTCAAAATGAATGTTTGTCAAAAGTGCTGGGTGTTCGTGGTGCTGTAATATTTAAGGTCAAAGTCAGAAAATATTTCCAAGCATGTTTTTCCTTTAAAAACTGATCGAAATCCGGGTTTTTTCAATCACAAATGGAATTTTTCATTGTTTTAGACGACTATGTAACATTTTTTAATGTTTTAATTTGTTTTTTTTAACATAATTACAAAAAGAAAAATTTGCTATTGATGGCTGATTTTCTTCAAAATAATTTTCAATATTTACATCAGTATCTAATAAACTCAACATTTCGGGACTATAGTTGCTATTTTCCAAATCCTTTCGTGATCGCAAGTGTCTCAGTGATGCAATAAGTGGATCCGAAGAGGCTGCTAGCATGTTAAAAAGGTCTTCATTTTGTCTAACACGAGAAGTTTTTAAAGTATTAGTGTATCTCAACCTCTTGTAGTCCTTGTTTTTACATTCCTGTGCTTCTTCGGATAGCTCTCCAAGTGGTAAACACTGATATTCTATTAAATCCTTTCCGTGAGCCAAAATCCTATGTACCGTTGGGGTAAGTTTTTTTTGCGGATACAATTCAGTCAAAAGATGAGCAATCTTTGAAGTATATTCGGCAAATTATTCACCATTTACCATTTCCTTGCAATTTATAACATTCAAGATAACAGCCAACCTTTTAATGATCTCTTGACTAACACTTGTTATAAAAGATGTCACTTCATCATTTTCAAAAAATCTCCTTGAAGTATATACATCATTCGTGTTTCGGTATTACCCTTTTTGTATTAATTAGGTAAACAACTTAATATTTACATCCAATTAGGTAAACGGAAATAAAAACGACCAACCCACAAATTAGACAAACTTTTCATCAACTTAAATAACAAGTCTTGTCAATAATAAGTCTTGTCATTTTTTCCAAAGCAGGTAATTAGCAATTTATCATTGTAGAAAGGCATATATGTAAGGTAGTATTTGCAAAACAGCATTACGCAATGTTATCATTTAAATACAAAGAAGCTACAGGCCAATACGCATGCGCTCTTCTTCTTCCTTATACGAGCAGCGCATTTTTTAGGCGAGGTTGCCTTAGTTTTATGGCTTACGCATCGCTGTCGCAATAAGTCTCCGCATATTGGGACTATATACATCTGATAGGTAAATATTTCACCTACCTAGTGTATGTAGTCCGGTATTGATACTCGTTGAGTCTTGTTAGTTTTATTCCATCAAAGTTCAAAAAATGCCAATATTTAGTACATTTTTTAAACGCTTCTAGTTCAATAACTATTTAAGTAATTATTAAAATTTATGAAACATGCTATTAATAAAGAACATACTTTTCAGATAAAATCAAAAAATCCAAGATCGATTGTTGAAATTGCCCAATATTCAGTTTTAAAGTTGCGATTTTTTTTAAAAATGATCATTTTTTCCTTTTCACAAAAATGTCTCAACTTTGGGCGCCTCTAGCACCCATAAATCTCAACCGATTTCAAAAATTTTTCGGATTCATAATCTCTGAAGTATTTCCTATCGATTGCTTATATCATTTTTGCCAAACGCGATCATGAAAAAACGTATTTTTGCAACGCTATCCGAGCAGAGGCCCAACTGTGCAGCGCTGCCATTAGCGGTTGAACCGATTTATATTGACTGTAACTTGTGTTCTATTTATTCGATCAGATTCAAATTTTGGAATCTGAGTTTTTATTTCCAATACTATCATCTTACTAAATTTCATGGGGATACTCCAATTTTCATACTTTTATCTCGATAGCTCTTAAGATGGCGGCGTGAAGTTGATTTGTACAGACGGACGGACGGACTGACAGACGGACATGGATATGTCGACTCAGCTTCTCATGCTGATCAAGAATATATATACTTTATGGGGTCGGAAATGTCTCCTTCTTTGCGTTACAAACATCTGACCAATTTTATAATACCCTCTGCAAGGGTATAAAATAACAAGTATGGATTTACGATGGATTTAGATAACAACAGAAGAATAAGGATAATTCTGAAATAAAAGATGCTATGGGGGCCTATTGTGCCCCTCCCGAGTTTCTTAGACGTTCCAGTCGACTGAGCATGTCCATGGCGTTTGCTGCATATGTACAGACCGCAGACCACTTCTCCTGGCTCTCAGTCATTTGTGGGACCAAGTTTTCTACTTTGGGCGTGAGTCCTAGAAGGGCCTCTAGTTCGAATCTCTCTGAGGAAAATCTTGGACAACTGAATAGGGTCCGGGTCCTCGATCGTGTCATTACGACGTAGCGTGCATTCGGGGCTGCTGTCTTTGCCAAAACGGTGAAGGTATGACCTGAAACAGCCAAGACCGCTTAGAATTTGGGTTAACTCAAATGTTTTCCTCGCCGTTTCGTCTGGAAAGCCAAACCGTTAAGTTGGGGATCAGTCAATGGGTCCATCTACCCTTTGTAGAAGTGAACCATCTGCGTTGCCACTCTTCCATGCTCGCTCGTCTTGCAGCTGCTTTTGCTTCGCTTTTTTCCGTCTGCGTCCACGTCACGGTTTGTCTCCTAATAAACATGAACTTCGCTTCGCATGCTAGCAGATCAACTGGAGTCATCCCAGCTATGACCAGAGCCACCTCGTCAGAGACAGTTCGGAAGCCACGACATACCCGAATCGCTGTCAGTCGGTATGGTGACTTCATCCCGCGCCGATATGTTGACTGCTCCATCGTGGATGCCCATACAGGTGCGACATATAGCCGTTGCATTTGTCTTGAGCCCTTGTTGTTGAGCAGGATGCGATTTATAGCTCGTCCAATGTCTGCAGCCCTCACCGATTGAGCGCCACATCGTCAGCAAAACCAATGATTTGCGTGCCAGGTGGTAGAGACAGCCGCAAATCTCCATCATACATTATGTTCCACAATAGGGGGCCCAAAACTGAGCCCTGGGGAACACCTCCTTGTACCATGTGCATTTTGGAGCCGCCTTGTGTGCTATACGCAGTATACGATTTCTAAAATAATCCTCCACTATGATAATTAGATGCTCAGAGCTTGAAAGGAACGCAGGGCATGCAGAATCCTGCTCCAATTCGCCGAGTTAAACGCCTTTATGCAGATGGATCTTCTGCTGGCTTGTTCGCCCTTGGGAGTAGCACAAGGACCTGGAGTTTCTAAATGGCAGGAAACACGCCTTCAGACAAACATTTGTTGAACACCTCTGCGAATTTAGCGGGTTGGAGCCGAGCAGCCAATATAAGTGCCTTATTTGGTATTGAGTCCGGACCTGGAGCCTTGTGATCATTAATTCCGACAGCTACTTGGAGTAGCTCTTCTGGACTGATGTTGCAAGCATCTGGTGATACAGTGTGTAGGGCCGTCCTTGTTGCTACTACTGAAGTGGCTGGGAACAATGTTTCCACTATCTGCTGCAATTGTTTGGGTCACCAGTTATTTAGGGAAACTGTAACGAGGCCTTAAATTCGTTGGGGTTGAACGTTTCCACCCGGTACATTTTACAATTTTTCCGTGCATTTGCCTTGTTGGCTGGATTTCTGCCGATTGTGCACATTATGGCCAAGTGATCGCTGGCTGTGAAGTGGCTGCAAAGTTTCCATTGGGCTTTTTGGGCCAACTGACTGCTCGCAAACGTCACGTCAATAACTGATCCGTAGCCAGCTCTCTGATATGTGTGCTCCGGGCCAGAATTCAGCACTACCAGATCCAAAGCTGCCAATGCCTCCAGCAGAGTACGGCCTCTAATATTTGACTGACTGCTGCCCCATTCCGTTGACCAAGAATTAAAGTCACCAGCAATTATGACCCTGCTCTTACCTCTGGCATCCATAGCGAGTTGATCTACTGCCGATTCGAACTCTTATAAAGAGAGGCTAGGTGCCATATAGCAGCTGTAGACCCACACGTCTCCGATAAGCGCCCGTACGAAGCATTTGGATGCTCTAATGTGCTGCATGGGCGCGCCATTTGGCCTGCAATTCCAGATCCCAGCCTTGTGTGCCATGTTTGTAGCCCAGGACTTACTAGACAGCGTCCTGTACGGCTCACTCAGTATAGCCAGATCGATCTCCAGTTATAGTATTGACTGCGCGAGTAAGTCATTGGGTATATACGTTTACCCTCATTACTATTTCGACCTTACCAGGTTAATTTAAGGTGGGATCAGCAAGTAAGTGGATTGCCATTTTGGCATATCCACGCTTACCCTTTTTAATGGAAGAGCTTTCATTAAGTTTAACAACACAATTGCCTAAACCTTAAGAAGTTTTTTCCATATATTTCGCATTTTTCCATATATTTTTACCTTATATTTTGAGTTTTTGGCTTTTATTGAGGACGCCAACAGCTGTAGCCGTTTTTTTCTTCCTCTTGACGTTATTTTTAACGTCGCACAGTGGGTCCTTTTGGCATTTTATATTGCAAAAATCAAAGAAGCTAACATCGGCTATGTTGAAGTTTGTATACCCTTGCAGTCCATGGTAATAATAATTTTACATGTTCATAATTTTTTTTCTGCAACTCAATTCATCAATATACAAACAAAACAATTTTACTCTCATATTATCACATATGTAAATTTCATAGCATACTGGATTTTTATGAAAATGTTTCTTCTAGTTCTTCTAGAGCTGTATGATATAGTGGTCCGATCCTTATGCATTTTATACTTTATTTTTCCCGGGTAATAAAAACACCCGAAAAAAAATTTCAGCTAGATAGCTTTAAAACGGCTGAGTAAAAGGCGTACGCACAGACGGACGGACAGACGGACAGACGGACAGACGGACATGGCTATATCAACTCAGCTTCTCATGCTGATCAAGAATATATATACTTTATGGGGTCGGAAACGTCTCCTTCTGTGCGTTACAAACATCTGATCAATTTTATAATACCCTCTGCAAGGGTATAAAAATCATAGCTTCTGTTCAATGAAAGACGTTAGTATTTCTTGAATTAATTAAATGTTTATTTATTTATATATAAATAGGCACTAGCATATAAACCAGTGACTCAAGGTTGTCGCAACCAGCACATAAATTGGGTGGACTTCGGAGTGAGATTACAAAGGTAGAGATGGGGGCCAAAGACACAGCGATGTACACCCGATGTAACTACAATTAGTAAAAATAGAGAGCTCACCAGTGCATAGTTCCACATAGTGTTAGGTCAGCAAAATACGTCTTTATTGATAATCGCTAACCTTAACAGCTTAATTAACTAGGTCTTTATTGTTACTGCTGACCATATCAGATCTACTTGTGACTGATGAGCCATCGCTATCTATAATCAGGTTACATACTTATTTTGCCATACATTTCCATTTGTTCTATATTAAATATAATTGTTGTTAATGTTATATTATTTTATATAATCTAAACACCAACATACTCCCGACCGTTGGACACCTGTTCAACGTTATCCAACATTGACTGCAAAATTGCTGGGGGCTGGGGTTGCTGCAGAAGGAGTCGGTATAGGATTCACGATCCTCACGGTTGTTTGCTCTGGACCAATTTGCCTTGGGGGTTGAGAGCATCTCCTTATTCCGTATACCATTACGAGAACCAATGGTATTGTTAGCGCTACTTAGGAGACGATAACATGGCGTGTCGGCTGGCTGGGGTCTTCTGGTAACTTCCAGAGTAGCTTAGTGTTCAGTTTTCCTTGAATGTTGCTTAGTTCGTCATAGCTTAGCTGCATCTTCGTGAATTGTGTTGTTGTTGGCGCTGCTTTTGTTGGGCCAATGCTGAAGTTGCCAAATCGGACATATGACAGTTTCATTGTGTCTGACGTAGCTACACGGAGACCTGTTATTCGGATCGCAGAACTCCTTGCCGTATACGTCGGGTCTAGGGTTAACATTCCAGTTTTCTTGACAGTGACACCTTGTATATTATCGTCACAGGTCACTGCGAGTTCAATTCGTCTGTTGGTGGCAAAAATCCACTGATTTTTGTGATACATGTCGTACCACACAAATGACCTGTTTGTGTGTTGTATCTGACAAGTTGATGATTTTGCATTTTTGAATAGCTGGAACTCACAGTTGCTATTAGCCGTAAACGTCGTTTGTTTATCAAAACAAATATATTGCTCGTTGTTGAGCTGATGGCATTGTTCCAGATCTGCTCTTGAGAGCCCAATGTATTGATTTTGTTCTTTGTTGACAGCAATAATGGGAATTTTAATGTTCATGATTATAATCCCTTGAGTTTCAATTGCTGGAATGGGTATCAGGTTACACAGTTGCACTGCCTGCGTTGCCACCAATGGAAACGTGACTTTAAATATTACATGATTGTTTGCGATTGTGCCTTGTGCCTTTATTAAGCCAGTCGTTGTCTGGAACTGGAAAATTCAAACCAAACGGAAGATGTCTTTTAAGTTGGTTCAGATGTTCCTGAAGCTGGCCTGGTGATAGTAGTAACGGGCTTTTTTTGCTACGATGGGCATCTGTAAATACTCGGGAAATCTCGGTTTGAATTCGTTGCAAATTCCCTGCAGTCACTGTCATCTGGGTAGTTAGCGTGATATACCATTGCAATGCTTTTACCGCATTGTCCTAGACCTTGGTTATGTCGTTCATTTGTTGTTTCATAAGTTTCATCTGATTTTCAATTGTGGCTTCGTCTCGCTTAATGGTATTTAACGTTGAGTCAATGACAGATGCCTGGTTTTGCAGCAAAAATTCAATAAGTAGTCTTCATTTGATTTAACCTTTCGTATCGTGACTGACATTTCTGTTGTGTATTTGGAGTCCAGCACACCAAATAAACCGTTCGCAATGTTCCCAATTATATCTAATGGTGATCGTCGTTGGCGTTCTATGTGAAGGAGATCGTTTCCTCTCCGTAGCTCTGAGTTGACATGCTCGAAATGTGTCTGCATTGCGGTGCAAGCCTCTGGAACCTTCATTAACACCCTTCATTAACACGCATATTTCTCCAACCTTTACTACTCCGTCTGAAAATGTTTTCGGGTCGGCCCAATATGGTTCGAGATCGTAATATGCCACAATAGTCCAGTCAGACATTGCCATCCTCTGCCAATACTTTCATAGTATATGCCTGGTTT
Organism: Drosophila tropicalis; assembly: GCF_018151085.1. Classification (NCBI taxonomy): domain Eukaryota; kingdom Metazoa; phylum Arthropoda; class Insecta; order Diptera; family Drosophilidae; genus Drosophila; species Drosophila tropicalis. The sequence goes on along the minus strand of NW_027172710.1, from coordinate 2,517,951 downwards.
GGGGTTGAATCGAGTTAAGTTAGTCCTTTGAGCAAATGCTTTAGGAAGTAATAACATCATTAGGCAGATCGTGATTGCCATTGGTGGCACACCAAAAGACAACCGTCTTTTTGTCTTTGGTTCTGTAGTGTTCTCTATACCAGGGTTTTCTTGGGAGATCGATTCTGTGTCATTTGTCTCGATTTTGCGTTTTATCGCACTCTCTCTAAGCAAGGGAGCCAATTTCTGGATAGCCCGCTTGTAGGTGCTTCTGGCCGTTTTAACGTCTACCACGCGGACGTATCTATCCAGGCCTGGGTATAATTTAACAATTCGTCCAATCGGCCACTGCAAGATTGGCACAGTATCCTCCTTTAGAATTACCATTATGCCTTCTTTGACGTTGTTATATGGTTTCTTCCATTTAGATGCACTAGTTCCCATTGCAGTGGAATCGATTGCTGTGTTACTGGCTCTGCATGTGGTTGGGCTACTAATGGTTCTCCGATTAATAGATGGCCTGGGGTTAAAGCTGTGAAGTCGTTGGGATCGTCTGAGTTTGGCGTTAATGGCCGAGAGTTCAGCACTGCTTCAACATTGACAATGATGGTAGACAGTTGTTTAAACGTTAAGTTTGCTGTCGATACGTTTTTCAACAGTAAATGCTTAGCGGACTTTAGCGCAGCTTCCCATAATCCTCCGAAATGTGGAGACCGTGGTGCTATGAACTTAAATTGGTTTTTGGCTGCAAAATTCCTTGATAGTACCTGCTGCCTTTTCTGAGTGCATTGTATCGGTCAGTTCCATTAGTTGATTGTTTGCTCCAACAAAGTTTGTTGCATTATCGCAGTATAATGTCTGGCACTTTCCTCTGCGCCCAATGAAGCGCTGAAGCGCAACAGCAAATGAGGAGGTGGACAGGTCTCCGACGAACTCCAAGTGTACTGCCTTGGTTGCAAAGCATACAAATACTGCAATGTAAGCTTTGTCGCGACGTTTTCCTCGAACTTTATGATGGATCCAGAATGGTCCACAATAGTCTACTCCGGCGTTGAGAAAAGGTCTATTCTGACATACCCGGTGCTCAGGTAAGTCACCCATGACTTGTTTAAAGAACTGAGGCCGGTACTTCGTGCATGCTACGCAGCCCTGGATCACACATCGAATCATCGGTGTTATCTTAATGATGTGGTACTGTTGCCGAACTATCCCGCGTAGTGCCTCATGTCCACAATAAAGATTCTCTTCATGAAGTTTCTGCAGTATCATTTTCACCACCGGATCATTATACGGTAAGAGATATGGATTCCTTGTTTCCGTTGATACTGGTGCTTGTTGTAGCCGAGTTGCTACTCGTATGATTGAATGTTCACCCAGAATTAAGTGTCGTAATTCAAATGCAAATCCTGTTTATTTTTCTTGCTTGGTCCAATTTTTCCAATTTTAACTGAGTTGTTGGTTTTCTATTCTGCTTGTGACAAAAGCGTCGCACATACGCCGCTATTCTCTGTAGCCGGTAAAATTAATTTCTGTGATTTACCGTATATATCCATTCACTTGTGTTGTTTGCAGTGGCAGCCACCATGCTAGATATCTTGGTTTTCTTCTCAGCGGTATCCATCGTGTGCTCTGTAGGCTTAAATGGTGCTGGCCAGCCACGTTGTGGTCCATGCAAAAAAAAACCATAATGTATGTGTGCTAAGCTGGGTTGCTGATATGCCTCGAGACAGAACATCAGCTGCGTTGAGCGCTAATGACACATTGCCTTGGATGTGATACTGCGTGTATTTTTGTCAACCGATTAGCCACAAACGTGTGGAAATGTGATGCCCGTGAGTTAATCCAAGACAGTACTACTGTTGAGTCTGACCAGAGAAATGATTCCACTCTTTCTGATCGTAATTGGCCCTGTCAAACTCTATCTGTGAGTTCAGCTCCAAGCACAGCTGCACATAGTTTCAGCCGGGGTAGTGTCTGCTTTTCAAGGGGAGCCACTCTCGACTTGGCGCACAACAATCTGACCGAAATTTGGCCATTTTTATAGGTTGATCGGACATAAACTGCCGCTCCATACGCCTTTTCTGATGCATCAACAAATGTATGTAGTTCTTTTGTAGTGGGGACCTTGCCATCAAAAATATGCCTTGGGATTTTCATATGGTTTAATGCCTGTACATCCTCTCTGTAGGCTTTCCATTGCTTCTCCAAATACGGCGGCAGGTCATCATCCATCTCAATTCGTTCGGTAGCCACACAGAAACATTTTCGCTCTTACCACTACCGGTGCAAACAGCCCTAGAGGATCGAAGATTTGACCGACTTCAGATAGCACCACTCCAGACGACAGTTTTTCCATGTTTGTTAGTGCCAAATATTCCAGACACTTTGTCGCTAAATATGGGGCTGATGTGGTTTCGTAAGTCACCGTTTTTAAACGATAAAACTTTAGTTCTTGACTTGGATCATCTCTCCACACAATCATCTGATTGAATTGATCGGCAGGGTGTATCCAAACTTGTCGATACATTTTTTCAATATCCGTAGTGAACACATATTTGTGTGTCCTGAACCGTAGAAGAATTGAGAAGAGTTGACTCTGTACAACTGGCCCAACAGCATATAAATTTTTCCTGGCTTATCAAATGTTGGGTCCGCTAATTGAATGTTGTCTGGTAATGTGACTTTCTGCGTTAATTGTTCTGTGGGTTGGTCACCTATTATGTGTGGCAATACAAATGCCTCAACTAGCATTGCGAACTTGTTGTATCTTGACCTTACAACCAAGCTTACTCGCGCCTTGCTTATCTGTGGTTGACCACCCACTCCATTTATGTGCACATGAGACTCGTTAATTTTTAAGGATAATTTCTTTACCAGTCTCACTGAGACGAGATTTACTTGTGAGCCGCTATCCAGGAGTGCTCGAAATTCTCCTTTCCTTTCATTGATCCCTTTTACCAATACCTTGGCCGTTGCCAACAGGGTGTATTTTCTGCCAATTCCATATGAAGAAGCTGCAGACGCAGATGTAGCAATTTGGTTGCCTGTTTCTAAATGCAACATTGTGTTATGTTTTTTATCGCATTTAAAGCATACCCTCCAAGAGCAATTTTTTGCCATATGGTCCGGCTTGAAGCAATTGACACACAATTTGTGTCTGTGCGGGTGCACAATTGGGTAATTAAGCCGCTCTGCTGCGGATTTGATTTTAAACTTTTTACATTAAAAGAGTTTGTGCTTTGCTTTTTCGCAGAAAGCACGCAATATACTGTTTGTCCCAGATGCTGTTGCGCATGTCTTCTTTGGGTTTAGTTTTTCAATGCTGCGATTTTTGTTTCTTGGTGTCCCGATCGCCTCCAATGTTAGGAACCGCTGTTCCAAGAATGATAGGAAATTCTTTACTTCTTGCAGATACCTTGTGTTGGATAGAGATTGCTCATATAGTGAGTGTTTGAATCTATTAAATTTTCTTGTCATATGAAACATTATGACAGCATCTGATGATTCCCTACGCCTACGTTTTATAAGGTTTGCAATGATTCAAAAAAGTTATCATGTAAATTCTTTATAGAAGCTGCGTCATTTCCCACTTTTGGGTGATCAAACAGCTTTGTCAGTATGGCTGTTACCAGCACTAGTTTATTATTAAATCGTTCCTGCAATATTGACCAAGCAGTGTTGTAATTGGCTTCTGTTAATTCCAGGTGTCGTATCAATCTCTCTGCTTCTCCAGAGAGGTTTGATTTTAAGTACCACATTTTCTCTTTTGTGGAGGCATTTGACTCATGAACCACCTTTTTATAGATATCATGAAATTGTTGCCATTTCATATAATCCCCATCAAATTTTGGAATGGGAATTTTGGGTAGTTGCAATGATTGTATCGATTGCAATACAGGCGGTGGTTGTATCACTACATTGTCTGCTGGTGCCACACAGAATTTCAGCATTGTATTTTCTGCGGCTACAAACGTATTGTTATGACCGGGTTCCACTGTTATTAATGTTCAATAAGTGAACACGTCAGTTCTGTTTCTTGGTCTTGTTCAGATTGATTTTTATTTCAAAAATATTCTTTGACCTAACCTATTGTTACATATATATTCTTATGCTGTGGCTTAGGCGACAGCTACAAAAGAGAGGGAGAGTGTCAGTACATGCATACATACATATTGTTCAAAGTGCTTGGTCAGCGTTCACACGCTGGCCTGGCCCTAGCTGTATATTTATGTGAGTATGTTTATGTGAATATATTAATGTATACACATAAACATATTCAAGTGCACACTTATGTTTTATTGCGTACATATTTGATTGTTTATACTTGCAACAAAGTGTTACAAGTTGAGCTCTTTGTGTTAAATGAATTTTGGTATGGATATACTACACCTTCCCTTTTTAGAAAATAAAGTAACATTATGGAGATATTTATTAATTACTATTAATGATAATAAATGATTGATTAATAGTAATGTATGTATGTTTGTTAGGTAAAATTGATTTTTAGAGCGAAGCTCTCTTAGGCGCGTCGCGGTAGGAAATTATTTTTAAAAATCGTCAGACGTCAGATCTGCAGCGCGTCAGATTTTCGTTTCTCTTCACTGTTTGTGAGAGACAAGGACCGACGACATTGAAACACCCGTGATTGGTCCGCCTATGTCTCTCTGTCTAGTCAGAGAGAATAGTCTATCTAAATCAGGGCACGGCACAAAGAGAGCGCTAAAAAAGTTTAGTTGTATGTGTGCATTTGCTTGTGTGCGTATGTTGCTTTACACTGCGCAAAATGAAACTTCATCAAATTCTGCCTCAAATCAAGAAAACGAGTGCAGCAAATAATCTTATTGAAGAAAAAGTTAGAGAAAACAAAGCAGCGATAAATTTTTTCATGAGACTCGATGAAACAAAAAAGCGACACTAAAAAGAGACATAGCGACAATGCGAAAATGAGATGCGTGCTTAACTACAGAACTCGACGGCAATTTACAAAGTGTCGACGTGGCTCTGTTGTTAGTGTGCTCGCTTGGCGATCGGGCGGACGGGGTTCGACTCCCAGCTTGCTCGAAGTTTTTTATAATGCTTTTTATATATTTTGTGATACATTTTTATTTACTTTTTATACCCTTGCAGAGGGTATTGTAAAATTGGTCAGATGTTCGTAACGCACTGAAGGAGGCGTTTACGACCCCATAAAGTATATCAATTCTTGATCAGCATGAGAAGCTGAGTTGATATAGCCATGTCCGCAAAATTTTTTCTTCTAGAGCTATATGATATAGTGGTCCGATCCTAAGGATTTTCATACTTTATCTTACCCGGGTAATAAAAACCCCAAAAAAAGATTTCATCCTGATAGCTCTTAAGACGGCTGAGTAAAACGCATACGCACAGACGGACGGACAGATGGACATGGCTATATCAACTCAGCTTCGCAGGTCGTAAACGCCTCCTTCTGTGCGTTACGAACATCTGACCAATTTTACAATACCCTCTGCAAGGGTAAAAAAAGTAAATAAAAATGTATCACAAAATATATAATGAATGAATGCACAGCAACTAGAATCACTGTCTGTTCAGCTCTCTAAAGTGGGAGAAATATGTGCATGCGAAACCAGATTGAGCAATGGAAAAACAGTTTTAATTGGGGTAATTTATATTTCACCGAATCAATCAATAAATAGCATCACGGAATTCATTCATGAAAATTTAATAAAGTATACACCAGAAGTATCGCGGATACTTAGAAAAGATTACGATAAAGTTCCAATGATTTTAAATGGCGATTTTAACGTAAATTTTGCAATGGACACAGCGGTTCCTTTAATTGACTTTCTCAATACAACATTCAGTTTAAAAATGTGTAACAATCGCACTGAATCAACAACACGATCAAAAACAACAATTGACGCGGTATTTCAAAGATATGTTGACAACATCGGAACCAAAGCATTTGTATCATGTATTTTAGCTATCATAAACCACTCGTATCATTGGTTAAAATTGAAAACATTGAGGATGAATAATAATAAAATGAAGAAAATAAAATATGACCTTTATAGCAATTTTATAATGGACCTATAATTATCCCGCTCCTAATGCTGCTTTCGTCTCATTCTCTCTAAGTTTGTTTTACGGAAGGTTTCACTTCTATCGTGTCTAACCGTTAGACGCCCTCTTTATTTTTGTGTGAGGTCTTCGGCAGCCGTTCGGCTTAAACGCATAAGAGGTGCCGAACGAGTTCGTCCCCCGGGGGATATGAATGCCGGGCTCTGATCTAACATAAATAGTCACTCAGTGAAGTAAACAATCAAGCGTGCAGTGTGAAAATTAAACCGTATGGCTTAAAATAAACGATCTTTCGAGGAAGATGATTCCAAACCAAGAAAAAAGTCAACTACAACATAAGTATATTGAAATTTGTCCGACCGCACAACCACTTACCATAAAAATAAAAATAACATAAAATTAAACATAGCTTTAGCTTATTTACATATGTATATAATTTACTTGCACTTTTCTCAGCTGATGTCAATCGATTGTTCAATATCTTTATCGATTATCGATAAATTATACAAAACTTGAGTCGAATACGAAAGATCCCGTTTTTAAGTTATTCGATAAGTTTTGTATTATGTATTTCCCGAATTAGAACTTTTCCTATTTGTTTTTTTTAAAGGTTCCACTTCTCGTAAATTCAAACTTTCGAAAATAAAAAAATTTCTGATTTTAAAAATTTCAGTGTTTTCTAATTTGAAAGTGAATAAGGACTGATTTTATCGTATTCAATTGCAAAGTTTAAAATTTTTGTGAATTTCCAGAATGAAATGGCGGGAAATTCAAATTTTCAGAATTTCCAAATTATGATGTTGACAAATTTGGATTTTTAAAAATATAAGAGCTAATAATGACAGATTTGATAAATTTCAATTGCAAAATCCAACTAAAATTGGAATTTAAAAACTGGACTGGGCGCAAAATTTGATCTTTCAGAATTTTAAAATTAGAATTTTTCAAAATTTTGATTTTTCAAAATCTGTAGGTTGACAATCACTAATCGCTAATCACTAATTCAATTGTATTGATTCGTGTGAAAGTTGACAAGGACCACTTTAATTGGAAGTGCAAAGATTTGAATTTTTCTACATTGTGAACGAAATTTTCAGGAAATTGAAATTTTCAGAATTTAAAAATTATGATTTTTAAAAATTTTGTTGTAATTTAACAATGAGCAGTAATCCTGCAGAATCTACAACAAGATATCTACAACAACCATAGATGCTGTTTTTTCATGTTTTTTAACCCACATCCAATCACAAACATACATTTCATATTTCAGTTCCCATAAACCAATCATTTCAGTTATAGAGTATGGGAACAATTAGGTTCAACGAAAATATTCGGGAAAACATCTTTGTAAAAAACTGTCACTGTTAAAAAAAAAATTGAATACTCCAACGAGTCAAAATTTAAACGAAGATAAATATTATTGCTTTCATGTTTTGGTCATGTGCAAGTTTAATAAAAATATGTTTATTAAAAAAGCCACTGTAAATAAAGCTTTGATGAGCTGAAATATATTATATTTTATCAGAAAAATACTATTGCTTTCATTTGTTGTTCATGTTCATTCATTTCTGCTATTGTATATGACTGTAGTTCATCGTTTACTCGACGAATTCCTAGAGAGCTTTGCTCTACCCGGGTGTCCTGTGACACCTCATTGCTTTTTTTTTTGTGTCTGGCCAGACAAATTTTCTTACTTAAAAAAAAATTTTTTTTGTATATATTTTTAATAAAATGAAGTAATAATTGAATTCATATAAAAAATTTTTATTTGTTTCTTTCATGTATTTTTTTTTTTATTATTATTTTTGCAAATTTTTAACCTATCCTTATGTACTGTTTGTATCTTATTTTTATTGTCCCTAATTTTTATGTTGTTGTTTTTAGATATTTCTACCACTTCGAAGGGTCCTATATAGGCTGAGTCAAGCTTATGACCAGCATCGTTTTTTAGGAAAACTTTATCTCCTATCTCTATTTTAAAATCTGCCTTACGTTTCTTTAACATTATTCTAGCTCTACTGTATGCTAGTTCTAATTTAAACTTATCTTCTTTAGCATAATCATCTCCGTTATATAATGGTTCTATTCTATTTATGCTATTAAAATGGATTATTTTGTTTACCAAATACAAGTTCGTAGGGGCAGTATTTGTTTGTTACTGATATAGTTGTGTTGATGACTTCTTTCAACGGTACCCAAGGTCTGGTGGTAGTGTGCAGTAGACGTAATGTTGTCTATTTTTAAATATTTGCACAAGTCATTTATTATTGAATTTTTGTATTCTAAGTATTTCGTCAAGTCACATATTAGAGTGACTGCATATTCATTCCCATTTTCGGATTTTGGGAGTGGACCAATGGTGTCTACTATTACCCTATCAATAGCATGTATGGGGGGTTTCTGTAATAACTAAGGGTGTTTTTATGTGTTTTGTCGGTTTTGACTTCAGGCATTTTCCACATTTATTAATGTAGTCTTTTATATGACGAGTCATATTTTTCCAATAATAATATCTTTTTACTTTGGCCAAAGTTTTTGTGATGCCTGTATGGCCACCCAGTATCGGATCATCATTCCATTGGAATACAGATCTCCAATCTCAATTCTTGCTATAACTTTCTTTCCATGTTTGAGGAAACATAAATCGCGTGTTATGCGCAAGATCACTACTTTTCGTACTTCATCATTGTAGAGTACTTCATGTATTTTGGGCTTAGAAGCATCATTAGATAGTTGCCTTATTGTATTTTCATTTTTATCATCTGGCCAGAGATTATTTTGTCTACTTTGCTGCCTGGTAGTGACTTTCAGAACATTAGCTTTTGTGTTTTTTAGATCCTGTATTGTAATGCGGGATAATGCATCCGTAACAAAATTATCTTTTCCCTTCAGATATTCTACTGTAAATTCATATTCCTCTAGATCAAGTCTCATTCTTGTTAATTTTGAACTCGGATTTATTATGGAATATAAATACGTTAAGGGTCTATAGTCTGTTTTGACTCTGAAGTGTCTGCCATATATATATGGGCGAAAGTGTGTAATAGCCCAGTGTATCGCAGCTAGTTCTTGCTCAGTAGTACTTTTATTACTTTCACCTTTAGTGAACTGGCAACTGCTTAAGTTTGAGTTAGTGCTGCTCCACATGCATATTTGCTAGCATCTGTTATTATGCAAAATTCTTTGCCAAAATCTGGATACTGCAGCAGTGTGGGTTCTATTAAGGTTTTTTTCAGATATTCAAATCCTTTTTAGCATTCTTCAGACCAAACGAATTCTACGTTTTTCTTACATAGTTGTGTTATCGGACGTGCATGTTCTGCGAAGTTTTTAATAAAATGTCTGTAATAGTTGCAAAAGCCTACGAATTTTCTAGCACTATCAGCATCTGTTGGTACTGATGTTAAGGAATGCTTGTGACGGATTTAATCCAGACAAGGCCATTGTCATCATTCTTTGAAAGGAATTTGGTGCTATATTCAGACCATACGGTAGTCTAGTAAACTGATAAGATACATTGCTGGTGGAAAATGACGTAATGCATAGCGATTTATCTTTTAGTTATATTTGGTGAAAACCGGACATTAGATCTAGTCATGAAAAATATTTGGCTCTGCCTAGTTTTTATTTATTTTTTTTATCTATTTTATTTATTTTACGTCAACTAACACAGCAGTCGACGAAAAAGCTTAAGCTAAAGACAGATAGTAATTAAATGAAGAAGGTAGCTTAGCTTTATACACAACTAAACATCCCCGAGCCGGTGGAGGTGTTTTGTTTGCACAAGGTGCCAGCTATGCCCCGATTCACAGCCAATGTGGTCAGGTATGAGTTGCAGCCAATCCAAGTCCAGAATATTTTCATTGGTTTCGCTGTAGATGATTAAAAAGTATAGCGCGAAGAGAAGTGACAGAAAGATGAGGAGAGATAAGGTTAGAAATGTTGTTAAAAGATTGCAAAGAGCACGAAGAAATTCGTGAAGAGAGTAGTTAGTCAGACATCTACTAAGGTGAATAGGAAAAAAGTTTCTGGTCAGACGTGAAGGAACACAAAAATAAAGCGTATCTAGTAAATTGGTAGAAATGACTTCTCCGTTGACTAGTTTATGGAGAAAGAGAATGCCAAAAACAAGTCTACGGTTATAAAGTGAAGGAAGATTAATAAGAAGAAGTTTGTCAAAATAAGAAGGAAGGCGAACATCCGGGTCCCAATTTAGACCACGTAGTGCAAACTTAAGGAATTGCTTCTGTACCGATTCAATACTACGCTGGGAACATCATATTGCGGGTAGGGCGAACTAACGAAGTGTATAAAACCTTTGTTACATAGGGATCATCAAATTCTTTGGCCCAACGTTTAATGAAGCCTAGAAGGCTGCATGATCTATTGACAATTGAAGAAATATGAACATTAAATGAAAGTTTAGGGTCAAACATAACGCCTAAGTCTTTGAATTATGGTACACAATCTAACAGAACAGACTTAATAGATTAATGAGCTAGGAGCGGAGACAAACGACTGAAAGTCATAAAAGAACATTTAGAGGCATGTAGAATGATCAACCGTATCGAAAGCCTTACTAAAGTCAGTATAAATAACATCAGTTTGACACTTTTTACGGAAGCCATGGTGTACAAGGGTAGTCAATTCTAAAAGGTTGGTAAGCGACGAACGACCTTTCATGAAGCAATGCTGACAAGGAGAAATAGTGGATCTGGATAGATGTTAAAGGGAAGACGTAATCATTTTCTCAAACAGCTTAGGTATTGCTGAAAGTTTGGCAATACCACGGTAGTTAGAAACATCCGATTTGCTACCCGTTTTAAAAAGCGGAATAAAAAAAGACTCCTTCCAAATATCAGGAAAGCTACAAGTCTCACTCGATATAAAGAATAACCGAGAGTTGATCAAGAATATCGTCTATTCTTGGTAATGTTAATTTATCGGACAACAATTTTTTGTTTATTTGATGATAGTCTATTACCAATCGCCATTGTTTCTTTTCTGATCCTGGTAAACGCTTTTTCGGTACCAGTAGTAACGGACTATTATACTCGGACACTGACGGTTCAACTATTTTATCTGTAATGAGTTTATTGACTTGTCTAGTTATTTCTTCTTTATGCATGTGTGGTATTCTGTAATTTTTTGTGTATACTGGCTGGTTGTCATGCAATCTTAGTTCTTGTTAATAAAAGTTGCTTGTAGTAATTGGTTCGTTTTGTAAACTAAATACATCTGTATACTTGGTGCAGAGCTCTTCTATTAAGTTTTTGAACATAGGTGGGAAGTTTGGCTTTAGTTTTTGTATTACTGATTGACTTTTGGGTCATCAATTGTCTGTACAATTTCATAATTCTTTAATGATTCTTATTTTATGGTTTTTAAATTTAAAATTTTGGTAAATGTTTACTACTACTACTCGAGATTTCAGTGTTAAAAAGTGGAAAAATCGGGTAAAGCTAGTGTTGTCAAACGCTATTTTTTATTTGGCGCGCTGTTTGACCGCGCTGGTAGCCAAATATTTTAATCTAAACTCTAAAGCCGAGGAATATTCGGCTGCCAGAGCAGCCGAATATTGTATTCTAAACTATATTTGTTCTATAAAATCAAGAAATATTGCAAACTCAACAATATTTTCGTTTGTTGAGAATAGCGCGAACAAAATATTCAAAAAGCCCGCGTATTCGAGTATCCAAAATTCGGCATTTGGCAACTCAAAATTGAACAGCTTTTTTTAGCCGGAAACAGCTACTTTTAGCTATAGTCCCGCTAAAAATATTAATTTTCGTTTGTTAATTACTCAAAAACTACGAAATAAATCGCCAAGGCACACCTGATGTCGTGCTCGTGGAATTTTTCTTTTTCGTTTTATACCAAAAAAATGTAGTTTAAGCGCGTTTTGGGCCCGAGTAGTAGTAGTAAACATTTACCAAAATTTTTACTGTTTTTGTTGTGTTTAAAATTCGGACAAATGTTTTGTTCGGACTGGAGATTGAATTTCCAAAAAATATTCCATTTTGATTTAAGATGACGTTATTTGAGTTTTCATTTGGAATATTTATTTGTCGGATTACTTCAGATCTCGCTGGGAGGATTGTGGTATTGCTGTCACAAGTGTGTAATATTGGGATATTTATTGCAAAATTTAAATTATTTGGTCTTAATATAAGTGAATCGTTTGGTTCACTGAAATCTAATTGGCAATTGAATGTTTTGAAGAAATCTAGTCCTAATATTCCATCAAATGGAATTGGAAAACTTTCGTCTACTATATGGATGTTGTGTGGAATTATAAATTCATTTTGTCTTAGTTCTATAAGGGTTAGATCTTTAAAAGTAATTGAACCTTTACCAATTCCTGATATTTCAATTGTGTTTGAGGTATCTATATGTTCAAAAGGATCTGTTTTTTCTTTTTATTATTGATACGTCTGCACCTGTATCTAACAAGAAGGTATACATATGTGTTGTTTGTATGATGAAAATACTTAGGCTAAGATTGAAAGTGTATACATTTACAGTTTCTTCTGAATATCTGCAGGGATCTATTGGTTTTCCGAGTTACTTTTAGTAAGTCGTACATTACCATTTCCATTGTTAGAGCTACCTCGGTTAGAGTTACCTCGGTTCGAGCTGTTGCGGTTGGAATTATTTCTTCCTCGGTTGTTGTACCGTGAGTTACCGCGATATCCACCGGTATTATTATTATTCCTATAACCGTTATTTTGGTAATTACCTCTACCTCGGTAACTATTTTGTCTATTTCTGTTGTATTGACTGTAGTGCATGACAGGGTTCGCCTGTCCTGTTTCTGCTGTACTACTGTCTACGAAGTTTGTTGTTAGTTCGTTCATGTCACGGAAAATACCTGCTTTTAGTACATTACGTACTTGGTTGTTTATGCAGTCCTCTGTTATTGCCTCTGTACCGACTTAAAGTGTATACTTTTTGGCTAGTTCGACAATTGTGCCGTAGTGTATAAAGGACCCTTCAAGAGATTCAGTAAGCTTTTCAATTTCTTGAGCATACTGACTTGCTGTTTTGTTTCTCTGGGGTAGGTTTTTAATTTTTGCCGTTATTGACGCTACCGATTCCGTTTTTCTATTGTTTGTTCATAGGTTATTAAATTTCTTGTGTGACCTTTTAGTTTTGTTTCAGGCACACTGATGTTTCCTCATGGTCGCCTTTTAGTGAAGTTAAAAAATTCAATGCGTCCATGAAGCTCTGAAGATTTTCTCTTCTGCCATCAAACTGTGGAATAAGGTTTGAGGTCACCTTTAAAAAATCAGTGACTGTTTGGGTCATTTTTGCGCTTCTTGGCGAAATGGCTGGTTTATTAAGAGTTATTTTTGTGTTATCTAAATTCACTGATGGTTCTTCTTGATCCATCTCTTCTTCAGCCGTTAACTGGGTTTTATCTTCCAGTGATATTGAACTTTCCAAATCAATTGTTTGATTATATTCAATATTATATTTTTTCAATACGGATTTTGCCTCTTGTTTGCAGTCATCATAGAATGCATTTGCGTCTGTTTTTCGTCCCGCAGTTAGTTAACTATAGTGTTCTCTTAACACTGCTCTGATATTTTCTAGGCTCTCTTTACAAGATTTATTTAATTCTTGCGCATGTATTCTAGCTTCTCTTATTATATCATCCCAAGTAATCATATTTTGTTTAAAAAAATGTACACTCTCTTCTTTTTTTTTTTAATTCCCTGAGAGATCGATTGTCTCTATGGGTTCTTCAAATAGTTTATGTACCCAGGTTGGTAAAATTCTATTTTTTTGCTTTAGGCGGTTATGTGCTTCTACTACGGATCTTTCTATCAAGTGGGCTATCCCTGATTTAAATTTTCTATTATTTACAATCCAGTATTTAATTTCTTTATATTTTGGCTAGGTTTCACCTCTGTTAAAGAGAAAGTCTAAGAATGAAACGTATTTGTTCAAATATTTAAGTTCTACTCGATTGGCTAACAACAATATCCCCATATATTCTAAATTTTCACTGTGATCTACTATTTTAACGCTGTTAACTACATTAGCCGTTGGGTGGTCTACTTTGGATTCTTGAGAACCCTTCTTTCTAGCAAAAAGGAATTTTGTTTCCTTGGTCGTTTAGACCTGTTTTCTATTGGTTTGATAGAAAAAAAAATTTTTTTTTTTTTTTTTGGATTTGATTGTTATAAAATTTTTTTTTTTTTGTTTTAATGTAATTTAAAAATTTTGAAAGAGAAAAATTATCTTAACTGTCTTTCGCACAGTGAGCCAGAGACGTGGAAAGATAGAAGAGTAGACATGCGTTTATTGAATAATTCTTAATTCTGTTACAATTGTTTTCTATAGCTAAGACCGCGTAGCTGCGCTGCTGGCAATGCAGACAGAGGAGCGGTATGCTTATGTATAAACATATTAATGTATAAATGTTTACATAAGAGTATGTATGTATATATGTCGCCGCAGCGGGAGAGTGAGGATGTATCACATTGCATATTGGCCAAGAGTGTTATATTTGCCGACACAGCAATTGTCCAGCACCATGCACTCATGGGTGGTCATGTTACTTAAGAGGCAAATGAACTTGAATGTTGCGCATAAATACTGTAACTAATTGCTACAATATATTTGTAATGTTATTAAATGTTATTCTAGAACATGCTACATATCCCCTATTTAGAAAAATAACGTAATTATATGGAGTTATTTTCTAATGGAAATTTATTGAAGTATTATTGTTAAAAAGAATTTTTTTTTTGTGTTTGAATTTTTGATTTTTTTTTTTTTATGATATATGTGGTAAAAGTATTTTTGTATATATGTACAGTGTCATTAAATGTAGATAAAGAAAATTTTTTTTTGTTTTGTGTTATTATTATTTTTATTCATATATATTAATTGATAAAAATTTTTAACCTATCTTTATGCACTAATTGTTTTTTATTCTTTGTATCTTTAATTAAAATGTTATCCCTATCCTTTATTTCTTCTATAATGTATGGGTATAAATACTTACGTTCTAACTTATGACCCGTATCATTACGTAATAAAACTTTATCTCCTATTTGTTGGTGTTTTGATTATATAAAATAAGCTAACATTAAGACAATTATAATATAGAACAACTAGAAATGTATGTCAATTAAGTATGTAACCCGATTATAGATATCGATGGCTCATCAATCATAAGTAGATCTGATATGTTCAGCAGTAAACAATAAAGACCTAGTTAATCAATAAAAACGTACTTTGCTGACCTAACACTATGTCGAACTATGCACTGGTGAGCTCGCTATTTTGTACTATAAAAGAAATGCATTATTCTTAGTAAGATCAGATACCAATTGTAGCTACATCGGGTGTGCATCGCTGTATCTTTGGCCCCCATCTCTACCTTTGTAATCTCACTCCGAGGTCCACCCAATTTATGTGTTGGTTGCGACAACCTTTAGTCACTGGTTTATGTGCTAGTGCCTAGATATATATATAAATAAATAAACATTTAATAACTTCAAGAAACACTAACGTCTTTCAATGAACATTTTGGTGACCCCGACATTGGCGGCTCCAAGTTAAAAGAATAACAGACTTGGTGAAACCGTCATCAAGCGAGAACATTTGGTCAACTGAGGCGACCAATCTCTCAACAAAAAGGAAACTGGTCAACTAGGCGACTACTTTCCCTGCACGCTTTGGACACGACAATCCTAAGCGAGGGCACAAATTGATGAACATCTCACATCAATCTGTGGTCCCGACTAAAAACATCGTAATTGATTAACTTGGCAATCATTGCGTAGCCACCTTGGCGAATAAAAAGATTTATTGGAAAACTAGGAGTTGGTTTTCCGCAACGGGGTAGCAGTGCATACCCATTGAATAAAAGTTGATCAACTAGGCGATCACCTTATAAAAAACATTTAACAACGATTTGTGTCAACGAGGCGACCAAATCATAAAAAGTTATTTTTATATAAAATAAAGTTTGATCAACTCAACTCTGTTGCATTCCCTGGCGTCAGCAATATCTGACCTAGTTAACTCGGTCAGTAACCCAGGTAGTACGCACGAGTATAGATTTTGGCATTGATCAGCAATTTTTTAAACAAAGAAAAGAAACTCAAAAAATTGGTTTCACTGTCGTGGCAGTTATCAGTGTAAAAGAATAGTTATATTGGAAATAAAAATAAAACTATTGTTAAAACACTAATCACAAGGCAACTTCGATTTATTTCTTATTCTTATTTGTGCTACACTTGACCAATTTTAGGAACGAGTCGGAGCGTTCCCTGTCTTTGACAAAATAAATAAACTCCCATCGGGTCAAGTACTAGTACAGATAAGCAATTACATAAGAATATAAAAGAACATGGAGGATTTTTATAAACAGCAGACAGAACGAAAGGAGGCAATCCAGGCCTTTATTCGAAATAGCAAAAAAGATTCTTTCGCCAGGAAAACGAAGCCATCTTATTTCGATGAGAAACTTGAGCTCCTGGAATACATGTGGGAGAACTTCGAGAAAAGTCATCAGGAGTTGATGGGCAAATTAAAAACCGTGCCAACTGAAGATGACTACTTTGTAACGGACTATTTCAGCAAAATGAAGACGGTTGTACCTAATATAGTGGAAGATTGGAAGGACCATTTGGCAAAAATAAAGCTAGAGAGACAAGCTCGCCAACGAGAGGAAGAGCGAGTCATGGTCAAACCACTGGTTCGTAAGCAAAGTGCTCTGTTGGAGTCATTGTCCAGGACATTAAGACAAATTGTGCCTGAAGATAAAAAGACTTACAAATCGGTAGTCGACAAATTATGGATGCAAATTGAAGAAATCCATTATGAGATTCATCGGCTAGCTGAAAATCCAGCCGAAGCCGGATATAATATAGCTACGTTTGTGGCCGCAGAAAATACAATGCTAAAATTCTGTGTGGCACCAGCAGAAAATGTAGTGATACAATCACCACCTAATGTGGTACTTAAAATCAAACCTTTCTGGAGAAGCAGAGAGATTAATACGACACCTGGAATTAACAGAAGCCAATTACAACACTGCTTGAGCATTGAGAAACCAAGTCCAAGGAAGACATGCGCAACAGCATCTGGGACAAACAGTACCCTGTGTGCTTTCTGCGAAAGAGCAAAGCACAAACTCTTTCAATGTGAAAAGTTCAAAATCAAATCCGCAGCAGAGCGGCTTAATTGGCTGCACAGACACAAATTGTGTGTCAATTGCTTCAAGCCGGACCATATGGCAAAAAATTGCTCTTGGAGGGGATGCTTTAAATGCGATAAAAAACATAACACAATGTTGCATTTAGAAACAGGCAACCAAATTGCTACATCTGCTTCTGCAGCTTCTGCGTATGGAATTGGCAGAAAATACACCCTGTTGGCAACGGCCAAGGTATTGGTAAAGGGGATCAATGAAAGGAAAGGAGAATTTCGAGCACTCCTGGATAGCGGCTCACAAGTAAATCTCGTCTCAGAGAGACTGGTAAAGCAGTTATCGTTAAAAATTAGCGAGACTCATGTGCATATAAATGGAGTGGGTGGTCAACCACAGATAAGCAAGGCGCGAGTAAGCTTGGTTGTAAGGTCAAGATACAACAAGTTCGCAATGCTAGTTGAGGCATTTGTATTGCCACACATAATAGGTGACCAACCCACAGAACAAATAACGCAGAAAGTCACATTACCAGACAACATTCAATTAGCGGACCCAACATTTGATAAACCCGGAAAAATTGATATGCTGTTGGGAGCTGATGATCACTATGCTATACTGCTACCAGAAAGGAGACGGGGCAATCGAAACCGTCCAACATTACAAAACTAAGACTTTGGATGGATTGTTGCTGGCAGAATTAATATGTCAACGTCAGCTTCAATCACATGTATGGTAGGCATGTCGAATCCAGAGGAATCACTGGAAAGATTCTGGCAGCTAGACACACTAGAGCCAATAAAAAGGTACAGGAGTCCGGAGGAATGGTATTTTGAAAAATTCTTCCTCGATAACCTACACACGGCGGCGGACAATCGACTAATTGCAAAACTTCCATTTGCTGAAGTGGCGTCATCTCTTGGAGAATCTCGGGAAGTAGCCATAAGAAGATTCATGTCGTTAGAGAGGCGAATGAACCCCGACATAAAAAAGGAGTATGTAAAATTTATGTCAGAATATGAACAGCTTGGATATATGAAGCAAGTAATGGTAGAACAAATTCCCAAGAACCATTACTTTATACCGCATCATTGTGTACTAAAACCAGAAAGTACCACCACCAAGCTAAGAGTGGTATTTGATGCATCATGCAAAACGTCATCAGGAAAATCACTGAACGACATTTTATATCCTGGACCAGTTGTACAGAGTCAACTCTTCTCAATTCTTCTGCGGTTCAGGACACACAAATATGTGTTCACGGCAGATATTGAAAAAATGTATCGTCAAGTTTGGACAAACCCTGCCGATCAATTCAATCAGATGATTGTGTGGAGAGAGGATCCAAGTCAAGAACTAAAGTTTTATCGTTTAAAAACGGTAACTTATGGAACCACGTCAGCCCCATATTTAGCGACGAAGAGTCTGGAATATTTGGCACTGAAAAACATTGAAAAATTGTCGTCTGGAGCATCAGCATTAAAAAATGACTTTTATGTTGATGATTGTCTCACAGGAGCAGACAGTTTACCAGAAGCCCTGCAAATAAGACAAGAGCTTCTAGAAATCTTGAAACCTAAGGGTTTCAACTTACGAAAATGGTGTTCAAATAGCAGTCAACTTCTAAAGGAAATTCCAAAGGAAGATACGATTGCTGACATCAATCTCGGTGACACACTGGAACAAACAAGTGTCAAAACATTGGGAATCATATGGTCACCCAAAGAAGACCAATTATGTGAAAAGGCTCAAAGACATACAAAAGGAATAACCAGACGAGTGGTGCTATCCGAAGTCGGTCAAATCTTTGATCCTCTAGGACTGATCGCACCGGTAGTGGTAAGAGCGAAAATGTTTCTTCAACATGTTGCTACCGAACGAATTGAGATGGATGGTGACCTAACGCCGTATTTGGAGAAGCAATGGGAAGCTTACCGAGAGGATGTACAGGCACTAAACCACATGAAAATTCCAAGGCATATTTTTGATGGCAAGGTCCCCACTACAAAGGAATTGCATACATTTGTTGATGCATCAGAAAAGGCGTATGGTGCGGCAGTTTATGTCCGATCAACCTATAAAAATGGACAAATTTCGGTCAGATTGTTGTGCGCCAAGTCGAGAGTGGCTCCCCTGGAAAAACAGGCACTGCCCCGTCTGGAACTATGTGCAACTGTACTTGGAGCTGAACTCACAGATAGAGTTCGACAGGATCTCCAATTCGGATCAGAAAGTGTGGAATCATTCCTCTGGTCAGACTCAACAGTAGTACTCTCGTGGATTAATTCACGGGCATCAC
Source organism: Drosophila tropicalis (assembly GCF_018151085.1). Lineage (NCBI taxonomy): Eukaryota > Metazoa > Arthropoda > Insecta > Diptera > Drosophilidae > Drosophila > Drosophila tropicalis. The sequence continues at coordinate 2,498,440 of NW_027172710.1, read as the reverse complement.
ATTTCCACACGCTTGTGGCTAATCGGTTGACAAAAATACACGCAGTATCACATCCAAGGCAATGTGTCATCAGCGCTCAACGCAGCTGATATTCTGTCTCGAGGCATATCAGCAGTTCAGCTTAGTACACATTATGGTTGTATGGACCACTATTTCTGCATGGACCACAACGTGGCTGGCCAGCACCATTTAAGCTACAGCGAATAGTGGCGTATGTGCTACGGTTTTGACACAAGCAGAACAGGAAACCAACGGCTCAGTTAGAGTTGGAAGAGTTGGACCAAGCACGGAGAGTGATCATTAAGCAAATTCAAGAAACAGGATTTGCATGTGTTCGTGGAGGGGCGGAAGGATCCAAATAAATACAAGTAGTTGGCGGGTGCCAATTTCTTCTGGATATGGTGAGCGAGTGGTGAATTAAAAACGGTTAAATAAACTTATCCTTTATTTAATATTCACAGAGAGCCCGACACACACGAAAATGGTTCGGGTTGAAAAAAATTGACAAATCGTAAAAGCAAAAGAACGGGTGTTCGGGTGAAAAGCTCGATTCAGAATAATGGCGGTGCCCATTGGAAAAACCAAGTCACTCCTCCTGGTGTGACCGTAGATGCCGAGGATCAAAAAACCCTCCTCACTCCTCACCGCTCACTGCTCTTCGCCGCTCACTGCTGTTCACCCGGTGGCGTGAACATACCGCCCCCCTTGCAACATGTTGCAATTGCCACCCTGGACATATAAAGGATGGGGGACGGCAACGTCCTGGAGCGCCTAGATCCCACAGGAGCCGGAGACGACCCATCCGAACACGGTGCTCTGGGCTGCGGGAGTACCGCTATGACCGGGCACACAGCCTGGTTGGATGACCTCAGGATAGAGGTCTGCCCCGAGCACCACGGATACCAACGCCGGCCGATAGAAATAGGGGTCGGCCAGGATCAGGGTGGCGAACTTCTCTCGGACCGGCGCCGCCACTTCCCGGATGGGAGTGCGGATGAGCAAGTTCTCTTCGACCCGGAATATAACGTTCCGTCGGAACGTCTTGTCGGACCTCGACTCGAGGACGGCCGTACAGGCTCGTTTGCTGCGGTGGTGCGGCAGACGCGTGGGGGCCATGTCGCTATGAAGGGGCTAGCTGAACGAACTGTAACGAAAGAAATTACGTATGGGGGAGTGGATTAGTCTATGCACGGGAACGAGAAACATGCACGGAGACGAGGACATTCGGAGGAAACATAGAGGGATTGGGAGTCACGATAAGGTTTTAGACTCAGGACTCCTGCTGTCTTGCAACAGAATGAGCTTCGCTACGGGTCTTCGGATAGACCCACGCGCGGTGGTGACATCAGCCACTCGGACGAGACCGTCAGCCCCGGGCAGAGTGCGCTCAATTCGCCCTAAGCGCCACTCGTTGGAGGGGAGATGATCTTCGGACACGATCACGAGGTCGCCGGTCTGGATGCTGCGAGTCGGTGATTTCCACTTGTTCCGTTTGTGAAGCTCCTTGAGGTACTCACTCTTCCAGCGGCGGCAGAAAGGCTGCTGGATTGCCTTTAGTCGCTGCCATCGGTTGATCAGCGACATAGGCTCGAACAGAATTTCCGGTTCCGCAATGGATAAGAGTGGTCCTCCAATCAGGAAATGTCCCGGGCTTAGGGCCAGCAGATCCTCTGGGTCCTCGCTCATGGGAGAGATCGGCCTGGAGTTTAGGCACCCTTCGATCCTACACAGGAGAGTGGAAAGTTCCTCGAAGGTGTATTTGACAGTGGACGAGGACTTGTAAAACAGGGTCTTAAAACTTTTGACCCCTGCTTCCCACAGTCCTCCCATATGGGGCGCGCTTGGCGGAATGAACTGCCAGGATAAAATGTGCTGGGGAAATGCCTTCATTATTTCAAGCTTGGTGGCGTTCAGGAAATCTGTTTCGAGCGCCTTTGAGGCCCCTACGAAGGTTTTGCCGTTGTCGGAGTAAATGCGCTGTGGGCATTGTCTCCGTGCGACAAACCGAGAGAAGGCTGCAAGAAATCTTTCAGTGGTGAGGTCGGAGGTAGCCTCGAGATGGATTGCCTTCGTGCTGAAACACACAAAGACGCAGACATAACCCTTAGTTATGAGACACGCACGCCCGGTGTAATTTTTGATCTCGAACGGCCCTGCGAAGTCAATGCCCGTGTGGGTGAAGGGCCTGGAGTACGTGATGCGTTCTCGAGGGAGATCACCCATCATCTGGGTCTGTAGTCGTCGACGATGAACGATGCAGACTTTGCACCCCTTGATGTGGGACTTTACCATGTTCTTTATCCGTGGGATCCAGAATTTGGTGCGCAATTACCGCACCATCAGTTGATTGCCGCCATGCAACGTGATGCGGTGGGCGAATTCGACAAGCAGGCGAGTGAAATGAGTACTATAGGGGAGGAGAATAGGGTGACGTTCATCATATCGGAGGGACTCAGCGGCCCGGAGTCGTCCGCAGGAGCGGAGTAACCCATGCTGGTCGAGAAATGGGTTCAGATTGAGTAGAGTGCTGGATGATGGCAGGGGTCGCCCTTCACCCAGGGCCCGTATCTCCGCGAGGTATTCCCGCCGCTGAGAGGTCCGAGTCAAGGCGCGCTCGGCGGAAAGAAGTTCGTCATTGGTGAGGCGAACCGTGGAAGGCGTCGAAATCCTCTTGTTGGCGAAGCGTAGGATGTACGCAATGACTCGTAGTGCCCTACCATAATTCGAGAAACGTTCGCTGACGTCCTCGAGTAGGGTGGTCGCGGTGGTGTGGCACTGGACCCGTTGCTCCAGCTGGGTGTCTGGGAGTTCGTTATGGGGAGTTGGCCAATACTCGGGGGGCTCGCTGGAGCCAGTCCGGCCCATGCCACCAGAGGCTGCTGGCCGATAGCTCGGCCGCGGAGACTCCACGGCTCGCCAGATCAGCGGGGTTGTCCTCGGAGCGCACATGTGACCAGCTTTGGCCACTGGTGCTTTCGGAGATCCTGGATACCCGATTGGCCACGAAGGTGGACCAACTGCACGGGGGTTTATTGAGCCAAGCCAACACGATGGTAGAGTCGGTCCAAAACTGGGAGGTTGCAGGTGGGATTGGGAGTTCAGGAACGATCGACGCCCAGAGTTCGGCTAGCAGAACCGCTCCGCACAACACCAGCCGAGGCAGCGAGACTGTTTTGACTGGAGCTACACGGGTTTTAGCCGTTAATAAATGGACGTCTACTTGATTGCCGTACCGAACCCGCACATATAGGGCCGCTCCATACGCTTTCTGTGACGCGTCACAGAAGCCATGAAGCTCCCACGAGAGCTTATCGCTGGTGTTTAGCCAACGGGGAATGCGGAGTCGACTGAGGCCTGGGTAATCCTGCAGGAATTCGTGCCATTGCTGCAGCAGGAGAGGCGGCAGAACATCATCCCAGCCCAGTTCGGTAAGCCAGATTTGCTGCATGAATATCTTCGCTCGGATGACAAATGGGGCTAGCCAACCAGCGGGGTCAAAGAGCTTAGCGATATGGGACAGAACCTGCCTCTTGGAGATCGACTCCTTCAAGGGGGGGGTCCGCTACGGTGAAGAAGAAGACGTCCTCAGCAGCTTGCCATCGAATACCCAAGGTTTTTGCAGTGCTCGCGTCTTCCAGCTCGAGAAAGTCCTCTCGCAGCAGGTGTTCTCTCGGAATGGCTTGAAGTACTTCCTTCTTATTGGAAGTCCACTTCCGAAGCGGGAAGCCCGCAGATTGGAGGGCCGCTTGAAGCTCTCGTATGGCGAGACGGGCGTCGGCTTCAGTGTGAGCGCCGGCAAGGACATCATCAACATACATGTAGTTCCGAAGGATTTCGCTCGCCTGAGGATACATCGCTTGCACGTCTTGTGCCAGTTGTAAAAGGACTCGGATCGCCAAGAATGGCGCGCAGTTAACCCCAAACGTGACAGTTTGTAACTCGTAATCCTGAATATTGCCGCAGCGGTCTCGGTAGAGGATCCGCTGAAAGGGGGTATGCCTGGGATCGACTCGGATTTGTCGATACATCTGCGTTATGTCGGCGTTGAAAACGAATTGAAAGAACCGCCATTTCAGTACCTGAAGCGTGAGGTCGGCCTGAAGAGTGGGACCGGTGCGCAAGACATCGTTGAGGCTGACGCCTTGTGTGGAGGGGCTCGACGCGTTAAATACCACGCGTACCTTAGTGGTGGTGCTATCGGGCTTAAACACCGCATGATGGGGGAGATAGAAGTTTTTCCCATCTTGAGGCGGCGTCACCCGAATCATATGACCCAATTCCTCGTACTCTTGAATAATGGAATCGTACTGCGTTTTTAGGACTGGATCCTTGAGAAGGCGTGCTTCATTCCGCAGGAATTGAGCCAGCGCGATCGGTCTTGAGTGGCCCAAGTCAACGCTATTCGGACCTTTGAACGGTAGGGACACAACATATCGGCCGTCCTTTCCCCTTTGGGTGGTCTCCTGGAAGTTCCGCTCGCAGAATGCGTCATCCTCCTTTTCCGGCTTTGCGGGAAGGTCTTCCACCTCCCAAAACTTGGTGAGCAGTACATCAAGTTTTGCTTCGGGGAAACAGGTCTACACCGATGATCATGTCAATAGGCGCGGGCTTGTTGTAGTACGGGTCAGCCAGGGGGCGATCGAGGCACTGCGTCGGAACCGTATTAAGGAATGGAGCTGTTGGAATGGCCCCTGACAATTTGGATACGACCAGGGCGGAGACCTCAATCTTGTTCAATCTGTCACACGGGGTAGACAGCATTAGCAGACACACCTTGTCGGCGCAGCCTCCATCACTCTGGCCCATGCCAGTAACCGCGGCGTCTACTGGGTAGAAGGGGGGCTGGACCATGCTGAAGACACGCTCGGAGAGAAAAGTTGAATCGGCCCCCCGAGTCGATCAACGCCCGAATATGATGATCCACACCACGATGGTGCAGAGTGACAATCGCAGTGCCTAAAAGGCCTCTGCCTGGGGTAGATGCAAAATAACTTTGAGCATTTGTGAGCTGGTCGCTCGTGGACGGACGCTCTGTGGCGCTGGATGGTGGGACTTGCGCAGCGGATGGCGATGGCACGGACACATCACTAGGATGCAACAGCGTATGATGACGTTCCTTGCAGGTATGGCAATTATGCGCACTGGAGCAGCCCTTCACTTGATGACCGCGGGCAAAACAGTTCAGACAAAGTCCCTGCTGTCTAATGGTTTCCAACCGCCTCTGAACAGGCATATCAAGAAAACTAGGGCAGAGCCGTATTGGGTGATTTTCCCGATGGCACAGCTTGCAAGACGCCGGTTTGAGCTGAGCTTTCGCTGGAAACGCTTGGACCTTCATCGTTGCAGAGGATTTGCGGGGACCAATGGGGATGGCTTGGACACTTGGGGCCGACTTATGTTCTTCGGTGGCATCCAGGACACGATACCGATCGGTAAGAAATTGGTTCAAATCGGACCACGTTGAGACGACAGTCTTATTGGGCACTGATTGCTCCCACAGGAGGATTGTGGCCTTCGGCAATTTACTAGTGCTGATGGCGATAAGTAAGACATCCCAATTCTCAGTACTAACACCCGAACGCTCAAGTGCGGTAAGACACCCTTGAATCGCGGTCTGCAGCTCTCGCAAGGATTTGCCCGATTCTTGTGCCACCGCGGGAATCTGAAGGAGTTGTCTGGCTTGAGTCATGACAAGCAGACGGCTATTTTCGTACCGTGCGGTGAGGTTCTCCCACGCGGCCTGGAAACCCTCATTCGTCAGGGGGACTTAGCCACGATGGTTCTCGCTTCCCCTCGCGTCTTGGCGTTCAAGTGATAGAGCTTCTCCACTTGTGACAAATACGGATTGGCGATATAAATGGCGGCGAACAAATCGCGGAATGTGGGCCATGCTAGGCTGTCGCCATCAAATGTCTCTACCTCACACGGAGGAACTCTATGCCCCGGTGGCCCCGACGGAGCGGTTGGCTGACGCCTAAGAGTCGTCATCTGTGCCGAGAGCTGTTCGATGCGTTCTCCGAACAACGTCCCGCATCGCACATACGCCGCGTAAGCGGATTCGTGCTTCGCCTTGATGTGGCTTATGTTTGCCAAGCTTTCCTCGTCGGCTTGGATTGTCAAGGCCTTGTGACAACGGGAGTATTCCATCTCGACAGTTGACCAAAGGGATTTGAGCTGCTCTAAGTGCATTTTAATGGAAAACAAGGGCACTTCAGAAGTTAGAGCTTCACTCTCGCGAGCTTCAAACAGAGTCAATGCGTCGCACGCTAGAACGAAATCGGAGAGGGACATTCTGGAGTGTTCTCTACGCTGTTGTGATACGGATCGGGTGACGGGAACGTCAGAACAGTGCGTCACAACAACGTGCGGAATCTGGGTCTGGGTTGAAAGCTTGGAACGACCTTTGTGTTCCCTCGAGTCTTTAACCGAGAATCTGCGACCCTCAGGTAAGCTGGACGAAGACGGACGGGACCTTGGGGATTCGCTGCGGCTGCGAACTGACGAGAACTTGCGCGAAATATCAGTACGCTTTACGGTCACCGGAGTTGTCGGAGGCCGAACCTTCTCCGGAGTTGCAGAGGGAGACGAAAGACTGTTGGACTTCGGCGCAGTCTTGGACGGCTCCGTGGACATACTCAGGGGACGACCTTACCGACGAACACCGCGTTTGTGCGCGTCCCCTTTTTTTTTTGTTTTGGAAGTGAGAAGTGGACTGTATGGGGACGCAACAACTTCCTCACTGTGCACCGCAGGATTGCGGGAGAATTTTCTCGCGTGTGGCTCGGAAACGAAGCCCCTTTAATGGGGATAGATGCGGAATAATATACGAACGCACGAATGCGGATTGAAAATTACCGATGGGAGTACGTATAAAACAAAACACGGATGAAATATATAAATAAAGATGTATAGGATAAAAAGAAAATACGTTTTTATATAAATCTGGATCTGGATATATATATGTGCGCAGAATAATGGCCGGAAAAAAATTGTATATATAATTTATAAATATAGACGGATATATAAATATGGGCCCGATAGTGCTGGAAAAAATATATATATATGTATTTATTTAGAAATATGGGCGGATATATATATGAGCGCAAAAGGCTGGCCGGAAAAAATATATATATAGTTTTTAAATATGAACGGATATATAAATATGGGCCCGATAGTGCTGGAAAAAATTTATATGTGTTTATTTATAAATATGGGCGGATATATATATGAGCGCAAAATACTGGCCGAAAAAAAAATTATATATATAATTTATAAATATGGACGGATATATAAATATGGGCCCGATAGTTCTGGAAAAATATATATGTATTCATTTATAAATATGGGCGGATATATAAATATGGACCCGATAGTGCTGGAAAAAATATATATGTATTTATTTATAAATATGGGCGGATATATATATGAGCGCAAAAAGTTGGCCGGAAAAATTATATAAATAATTTATAAATATGGACGGATATATAAATGTGGGCACGATAGTGCTGGAAAAAATATATATGTATTATTTTATAAATATGGGCGGATATATAATTAGGCGAAAAAGGAGAATCGGAAATAATGTGATTTGAATTTGGCGCGCTTGAGCCGCCTATCGATATCACGACTCGACTCACGTGTCACCACTACTCCGAAAACAGCTGTCGGCCGCTGTTTATATATTTGGTTTTTGATTTTGTTGTTTAATTATGTTAATAATTTTTTGTGGTTGTGCGGAAAAACCAAGAACAAAAGAACGCTTTTACACACCGCGAGTGTTGTGCGCAAACAAAATTACCGATCAATGCATATGGACAGATGCTTTGATCTATGTATGTACGTACATGCATAAGTACACAGGTGAGTATATAGATATGTATGCACACGCGTTGTTCACAACAACAAAAAAAACGTAAGTAATTGTAATTTAATTGGATGTGGGGTTGTGTTAAATCAATGCGCGACACCGAAATGTATTATGTGTTGTGGATATGTACATATGTATGTGCAATGTATGACTAGGTAAGCACATATGTATGTATGTACGTATGTAAGCAAGTGCACCGGTATCCAAAGACGCGCGTGAGGAAATTAATTTCGCACCTAATTCGAACGCGCAAGAAATCGCGATGCATACGTTAAGTGCTATTTTAAAAAGAATATTTTTTTGCCTTTTGTGTCGTGGTAAATGTGCGAAGGGATTATATGTATATGGATATGTACATATGCGCGTACATCAACAGGTGACGATGTATGTATGTACGTAGATACGCGCGTGCGGAAATAAGTTTGGCATTAAAAGTAATTATTCCAACACATAAGAAAACGCGGTGAACACTTTGATTATTATTTTTCCCTATTTTTTATAACACTTTAATAATTTTTTTTGTTTTTTAAACTTTTACGCGGATTTGGCAAACAGCTGTGGAAATTACATACATGTACATGTGAATGCATATGTAAAAAAAAAGAGGTGGATTTGGACAAGTGCGAGGAAAAACATAAATAAAAAATGGATACTCGTGGAATGTAAAACGAGAACGTTGGACAATCACGCTAAGGATTAGGAACTACCATGTAACCTTGGAACAGGTCAGGTATGTACATACAATATGTAAAAGTGTGTAGGTCGCTATGGAGAAGCGGGAAGCCCGCAGATTGGAGGGCCGCTTGAAGCTCTCGTATGGCGAGACGGGCGTCGGCTTCAGTGTGAGCGCCGGCAAGGACATCATCAACATACATGTAGTTCCGAAGGATTTCGCTCGCCTGAGGATACATCGCTTGCACGTCTTGTGCCAGTTGTAAAAGGACTCGGATCGCCAAGAATGGCGCGCAGTTAACCCCAAACGTGACAGTTTGTAACTCGTAATCCTGAATATTGCCGCAGCGGTCTCGGTAGAGGATCCGCTGAAAGGGGGTATGCCTGGGATCGACTCGGATTTGTCGATACATCTGCGTTATGTCGGCGTTGAAAACGAATTGAAAGAACCGCCATTTCAGTACCTGAAGCGTGAGGTCGGCCTGAAGAGTGGGACCGGTGCGCAAGACATCGTTGAGGCTGACGCCTTGTGTGGAGGGGCTCGACGCGTTAAATACCACGCGTACCTTAGTGGTGGTGCTATCGGGCTTAAACACCGCATGATGGGGGAGATAGAAGTTTTTCCCATCTTGAGGCGGCGTCACCCGAATCATATGACCCAATTCCTCGTACTCTTGAATAATGGAATCGTACTGCGTTTTTAGGACTGGATCCTTGAGAAGGCGTGCTTCATTCCGCAGGAATTGAGCCAGCGCGATCGGTCTTGAGTGGCCCAAGTCAACGCTATTCGGACCTTTGAACGGTAGGGACACAACATATCGGCCGTCCTTTCCCCTTTGGGTGGTCTCCTGGAAGTTCCGCTCGCAGAATGCGTCATCCTCCTTTTCCGGCTTTGCGGGAAGGTCTTCCACCTCCCAAAACTTGGTGAGCAGTACATCAAGTTTTGCTTCGGGGAAACAGGTCTACACCGATGATCATGTCAATAGGCGCGGGCTTGTTGTAGTACGGGTCAGCCAGGGGGCGATCGAGGCACTGCGTCGGAACCGTATTAAGGAATGGAGCTGTTGGAATGGCCCCTGACAATTTGGATACGACCAGGGCGGAGACCTCAATCTTGTTCAATCTGTCACACGGGGTAGACAGCATTAGCAGACACACCTTGTCGGCGCAGCCTCCATCACTCTGGCCCATGCCAGTAACCGCGGCGTCTACTGGGTAGAAGGGGGGCTGGACCATGCTGAAGACACGCTCGGAGAGAAAAGTTGAATCGGCCCCCGAGTCGATCAACGCCCGAATATGATGATCCACACCACGATGGTGCAGAGTGACAATCGCAGTGCCTAAAAGGCCTCTGCCTGGGGTAGATGCAAAATAACTTTGAGCATTTGTGAGCTGGTCGCTCGTGGACGGACGCTCTGTGGCGCTGGATGGTGGGACTTGCGCAGCGGATGGCGATGGCACGGACACATCACTAGGATGCAACAGCGTATGATGACGTTCCTTGCAGGTATGGCAATTATGCGCACTGGAGCAGCCCTTCACTTGATGACCGCGGGCAAAACAGTTCAGACAAAGTCCCTGCTGTCTAATGGTTTCCAACCGCCTCTGAACAGGCATATCAAGAAAACTAGGGCAGAGCCGTATTGGGTGATTTTCCCGATGGCACAGCTTGCAAGACGCCGGTTTGAGCTGAGCTTTCGCTGGAAACGCTTGGACCTTCATCGTTGCAGAGGATTTGCGGGGACCAATGGGGATGGCTTGGACACTTGGGGCCGACTTATGTTCTTCGGTGGCATCCAGGACACGATACCGATCGGTAAGAAATTGGTTCAAATCGGACCACGTTGAGACGACAGTCTTATTGGGCACTGATTGCTCCCACAGGAGGATTGTGGCCTTCGGCAATTTACTAGTGCTGATGGCGATAAGTAAGACATCCCAATTCTCAGTACTAACACCCGAACGCTCAAGTGCGGTAAGACACCCTTGAATCGCGGTCTGCAGCTCTCGCAAGGATTTGCCCGATTCTTGTGCCACCGCGGGAATCTGAAGGAGTTGTCTGGCTTGAGTCATGACAAGCAGACGGCTATTTTCGTACCGTGCGGTGAGGTTCTCCCACGCGGCCTGGAAACCCTCATTCGTCAGGGGGGACTTAGCCACGATGGTTCTCGCTTCCCCTCGCGTCTTGGCGTTCAAGTGATAGAGCTTCTCCACTTGTGACAAATACGGATTGGCGATATAAATGGCGGCGAACAAATCGCGGAATGTGGGCCATGCTAGGCTGTCGCCATCAAATGTCTCTACCTCACACGGAGGAACTCTATGCCCCGGTGGCCCCGACGGAGCGGTTGGCTGACGCCTAAGAGTCGTCATCTGTGCCGAGAGCTGTTCGATGCGTTCTCCGAACAACGTCCCGCATCGCACATACGCCGCGTAAGCGGATTCGTGCTTCGCCTTGATGTGGCTTATGTTTGCCAAGCTTTCCTCGTCGGCTTGGATTGTCAAGGCCTTGTGACAACGGGAGTATTCCATCTCGACAGTTGACCAAAGGGATTTGAGCTGCTCTAAGTGCATTTTAATGGAAAACAAGGGCACTTCAGAAGTTAGAGCTTCACTCTCGCGAGCTTCAAACAGAGTCAATGCGTCGCACGCTAGAACGAAATCGGAGAGGGACATTCTGGAGTGTTCTCTACGCTGTTGTGATACGGATCGGGTGACGGGAACGTCAGAACAGTGCGTCACAACAACGTGCGGAATCTGGGTCTGGGTTGAAAGCTTGGAACGACCTTTGTGTTCCCTCGAGTCTTTAACCGAGAATCTGCGACCCTCAGGTAAGCTGGACGAAGACGGACGGGACCTTGGGGATTCGCTGCGGCTGCGAACTGACGAGAACTTGCGCGAAATATCAGTACGCTTTACGGTCACCGGAGTTGTCGGAGGCCGAACCTTCTCCGGAGTTGCAGAGGGAGACGAAAGACTGTTGGACTTCGGCGCAGTCTTGGACGGCTCCGTGGACATACTCAGGGGACGACCTTACCGACGAACACCGCGTTTGTGCGCGTCCCCTTTTTTTTTTTTGTTTTGGAAGTGAGAAGTGGACTGTATGGGGACGCAACAACTTCCTCACTGTGCACCGCAGGATTGCGGGAGAATTTTCTCGCGTGTGGCTCGGAAACGAAGCCCCTTTAATGGGGATAGATGCGGAATAATATACGAACGCACGAATGCGGATTGAAAATTACCGATGGGAGTACGTATAAAACAAAACACGGATGAAATATATAAATAAAGATGTATAGGATAAAAAGAAAATACGTTTTTATATAAATCTGGATCTGGATATATATATGTGCGCAGAATAATGGCCGGAAAAAAATTGTATATATAATTTATAAATATAGACGGATATATAAATATGGGCCCGATAGTGCTGGAAAAAATATATATATATGTATTTATTTAGAAATATGGGCGGATATATATATGAGCGCAAAAGGCTGGCCGGAAAAAATATATATATAGTTTTTAAATATGAACGGATATATAAATATGGGCCCGATAGTGCTGGAAAAAATTTATATGTGTTTATTTATAAATATGGGCGGATATATATATGAGCGCAAAATACTGGCCGAAAAAAAATTATATATATAATTTATAAATATGGACGGATATATAAATATGGGCCCGATAGTTCTGGAAAAATATATATGTATTCATTTATAAATATGGGCGGATATATAAATATGGACCCGATAGTGCTGGAAAAAATATATATGTATTTATTTATAAATATGGGCGGATATATATATGAGCGCAAAAAGTTGGCCGGAAAAATTATATAAATAATTTATAAATATGGACGGATATATAAATGTGGGCACGATAGTGCTGGAAAAAATATATATGTATTATTTTATAAATATGGGCGGATATATAATTAGGCGAAAAAGGAGAATCGGAAATAATGTGATTTGAATTTGGCGCGCTTGAGCCGCCTATCGATATCACGACTCGACTCACGTGTCACCACTACTCCGAAAACAGCTGTCGGCCGCTGTTTATATATTTGGTTTTTGATTTTGTTGTTTAATTATGTTAATAATTTTTTGTGGTTGTGCGGAAAAACCAAGAACAAAAGAACGCTTTTACACACCGCGAGTGTTGTGCGCAAACAAAATTACCGATCAATGCATATGGACAGATGCTTTGATCTATGTATGTACGTACATGCATAAGTACACAGGTGAGTATATAGATATGTATGCACACGCGTTGTTCAACAACAAAAAAAAACGTAAGTAATTGTAATTTAATTGGATGTGGGGTTGTGTTAAATCAATGCGCGACACCGAAATGTATTATGTGTTGTGGATATGTACATATGTATGTGCAATGTATGACTAGGTAAGCACATATGTATGTATGTACGTATGTAAGCAAGTGCACCGGTATCCAAAGACGCGCGTGAGGAAATTAATTTCGCACCTAATTCGAACGCGCAAGAAATCGCGATGCATACGTTAAGTGCTATTTTAAAAAGAATATTTTTTTGCCTTTTGTGTCGTGGTAAATGTGCGAAGGGATTATATGTATATGGATATGTACATATGCGCGTACATCAACAGGTGACGATGTATGTATGTACGTAGATACGCGCGTGCGGAAATAAGTTTGGCATTAAAAGTAATTATTCCAACACATAAGAAAACGCGGTGAACACTTTGATTATTATTTTTCCCTATTTTTTATAACACTTTAATAATTTTTTTTGTTTTTTAAACTTTTACGCGGATTTGGCAAACAGCTGTGGAAATTACATACATGTACATGTGAATGCATATGTAAAAAAAAAGAGGTGGATTTGGACAAGTGCGAGGAAAAACATAAATAAAAAATGGATACTCGTGGAATGTAAAACGAGAACGTTGGACAATCACGCTAAGGATTAGGAACTACCATGTAACCTTGGAACAGGTCAGGTATGTACATACAATATGTAAAAGTGTGTAGGTCGCTATGGAGAAGCGGGAAAACCTCACACTTTTAGTAGTATGGAAATGAAATGAATAATGAAATTTTGTACTTATCAGGAATTCCGCCGATGCAAGCTGGAGGAGCGGAAGGATATCCGGCTCGAAGGACCAATGTTCGTGGAGGGGCGGAAGGATCCAAATAAATACAAGTAGTTGGCGGGTGCCAATTTCTTCTGGATATGGTGAGCGAGTGGTGAATTAAAAACGCGCGAAAACTTCGGTTAAATAAACTTATCCTTTATTTAATATTCACAGAGAGCCCGACACACACGAAAATGGTTCGGGTTGAAAAAAATTGACAAATCGTAAAAGCAAAAGAACGGGTGTTCGGGTGAAAAGCTCGATTCAGAATAATGGCGGTGCCCATTGGAAAAACCAAGTCACTCCTCCTGGTGTGACCGTAGATGCCGAGGATCAAAAAACCCTCCTCACTCCTCACCGCTCACTGCTCTTCGCCGCTCACTGCTGTTCACCAGGTGGCGTGAACAGCATGTGAATTGCGGCACTTAAAGAAACGACCTAATCAACCGCTAGATCGCATGAAGAGATCATGAAGAGAATCTTCATTGTGGACATGAGGCACTACGCAAAATAGCTCGGCAACAGTACCACATCATTAAGGTGAAACCGATGGTCCGGAATGTGATCCAGGGCTGCGTAGTATGCACCAAGTACCGGCCTCAGTTCTTTAAACAAGTCATGGGCGACTTACCTGAGCATCGGGTATCTCAGAATAGACCCTTTCTCAATGCCGGAGTAGACTATTGTGGACCATTCTGGATCCACCATAAGGTTCGAGGAAAACGTCCCGACAAAGCCTACATTGCAGTATTTGTATGCTTTGCAACCAAGGCAGTACACTTGGAGTTGGTCGGAGACCTGTCCACCTCCTCATTTGTGGGCGCGCTTCAGCGCTTTATTGGGCGCAGAGGAAGATGCCAGACATTATACTGCGATAATGCAACAAACTTTGTGGGAGCAAACAACCAACTTAAGGAACTGACCGATACAATACACTCAAAAACGGCAGCAGGTAGTATCAAGGAATTTTGCAATCAAAAAGGAGTGCAATTTAAGTTCATACCACCACGGTCTCCACATTTCGGAGAATCATGGGAAGCTGCGGTAAATTCCGCTAAGCATTTACTGTTGAAAAACGTATCGACAGCAAACTTAACGTTCGAACAACTGTCTACCATCATTGTCAATGTTGAAGCAGTGATGAACTCTCGACCGTTAACGCCAAACTCAGACGATCCCAACGACTTAACAGCTCTAACCCCAGGCCACCTATTGATCGGAGAACCATTAGTAGACCAACCAGATGCAGAGCCAATAACACAGCGATCGATTCCAGAGCAATGGGAATTAGTGCAACGGCTTAAGCATACATTCTGGACACAATGGTCTCAAGAGTACCTACAAGAATTTCAGGGTACATCCAAGTGGTAAAAACCATATAACAATGTCAAAGAAGGCATGATGGTAATTCTAAAGGAGGATAATGTGCCAATTTTGCAGTGGCCAATTGGACGAATTGTTAAGTTATATCCAGGTTTGGATGGATACGTCCGCGTGGTAGACGTTAAAACAGCCAGAGGCACCTACAAGCGGGCTATCCATAAATTGGCCCCCTTGCTTAGAGAGACGGCGACAAAACGTAAAATCGAGGCAGATGACACAGAATCGAATTCCCAAAAAGACCCTGGTATCGAGGACAACGCAGAACCAAACACAAAAAGACGCTTATTGATCGGTCTGCCACCGTTGACGATCTGCCTAATGCTGTTGTTATTGCCTATAGCATTTGCTCAAAGAACTAATATAACTCGATTCAACCCCAAACCAGGCATATACTATGAAAGTATTGGCACAGGAAGGATGGCAACGTCTGACTGGACTATTGTGGCATTCTACGATCTCGAACCATATTGGGCCGACCTGAAGACATTTTCAGACGGAGTAGTAAAGGTTGGAGAAATATGCGTGTTAATGAAGGTTCCAGAGGCATGCACCGCAATGCAGAGGCACTTCGAGCATGTCAACTCAGAGCTACGGACAGGAAATGATCTCCTTCACATAGAACGCCAACGACGATCGCCTTTAGATATAATTGGGAACATTGCGAACGGCTTATTTGGTGTGCTGGACTCAAAGTATGCAACAGAGATGTCAGGCACCATATGAAAGGTTAAATCAAATGAAGATTACTTATTGAATTTGCTGCAAAATCAGACATCTGTAATTGATTCAACGATAAATATCATTAAGCCAGACGAAGCCACGATTGAAAATCAGATGAAACTAATGGAACAACAAATGAACGACATGACCAAGGTCCAGGACAATGCGGTAAAGGCATTGCAATGGTATATCAATTTGCAACAAATTCAAACCGAAATTTCCCGAGTATTTACAGATGCCCATCATAGCAAAATAAGCCCGTTACTACTATCACCAGGCCAGCTTCGGGAACATCTGAACCAACTGAAGAGACATCTTCCGTTTGGTTTGGATTTGCCAGTTCCAAATAACGACGTCTTGCAACTATATGGCTTAATGAAGGCACAAGGCACAATCGCAAACAATCATGTGATATTTAAGGTCACATTTCCATTAGTGGCAACGCAGGCAGTGCAACTGTATAACCTGGTACCCATTCCAGCAATTGGAACTCATGGGATTGTAATCATGAACATCACTAAAATTCCCATCATTGCTGTCAACAATGAACAGAATCAATACATTGGGCTCTCAAGAGCCGATTTGGAACAATGCCATCAGCTCAACAACGAGCAATATATTTGTTTTGATAAACAAACGACGTTTTCGGCTAATAGCAACTGTGAGTTCCAGCTATTCAAAAACACAAAATCATCAACTTGCCAAATACAACACACAAACAGATCATTCGTGTGGTACGACATGTATCACAAAAATCAGTGGATTTTTGCCACCACTAGACCAATTGAACTCGCAGTGACCTGTGACGATAATATACAAGGTGTCACTATTAAGAAGACTGGATTGTTAACTCTAGACCCGACGTGTACAGCTAGGAGTTCTGCTATACGAATAACAGGTCACCGTATAACTACGACAGACACAATGAAATTGTCATATGTCCGATTTGGCAACTTCAGCATTGGCCCAACAAAAGTAGCGCCAACAACAACACAATTCACAAAGATGCAGCTAAGCTACGACGAACTAAGCAACATTCAAGGAAAACTGGAAACTAAGCATAACTGGAAATTACCAGAAGACCCCAGCCAGCCGGCTCATCATGTTATAGTCTCCTACGTAGCGCTAACAATACCATTGGTTCTTGTGATGGTATATGGAATAAAAAGATGCTCACGACCCCCAAGACACAATGTTCCAGAGCAGACAACAGTGAGGATCGTCAATCCCATACCGACTCCTGCTGCAGTAAGCCCAGCCCCCAGCAATTTTGCGGTCAACGTTGGATAACGTTGAACAGGTGTTCAACGGCCGGGAGTATTTGGTGTTTTGATTATATAAAATAAGCTAACATTAAGACAATTATAATATAGAACAACTAGAAATGTATGTCAATTAATTATGTAACCCGATTATAGATATCGATGGCTCATCAGTCATAAGTAGATCTGATATGTTCAGCAGTAAACAATAAAGACCTAGTTAATCAATAAAAACGTACTTTGCTGACCTAACACTATGTCGAACTATGCACTGGTGAGCTCGCTATTTTGTACTATAAAAGAAATGCATTATTCTTAGTAAGATCAGATACCAATTGTAGCTACATCGGGTGTGCATCGCTGTATCTTTGGCCCCCATCTCTACCTTTGTAATCTCACTCCGAGGTCCACCCAATTTATGTGTTGGTTGCGACAACCTTTAGTCACTGGTTTATGTGCTAGTGCCTAGATATATATATAAATAAATAAACATTTAATAACTTCAAGAAACACTAACGTCTTTCAATGAACACTATTTTTAATTCGATATTTTTTACTTTTCTATCATATATCTCCTTATTCTTTGCTTTATGCTGTTCTAACATTATTCTGGCTCTTTTATATGCCTGTTCTAATCTAAATTTTGATTCCTTAGCATAATATTCTATGTTATATAGTGGATTTATCTTATCAACACTATTAAAATGTTTGGGTAAATTCGAAGTTTTACCGAATACCAACTCATATGGACAATAATCATGTGCCATAGAGGGTGTTGTATTAAAACAGTATGCGAAGTATCGTATCCATACATCCCAGTCAGTTTTGTCAACTGAAATGTAGGATCGTAAAAATTCATTGAGTGTTCGGTGGCTTTGCTCCACAGTGCCTACAGTCTGGTGATGTTGTGCAGTTGAAGTTGTTTTTTTAATTTGCAAGTTTTTGCATAAATCTTCAATTATTAAGTTTCTATATTCTGTTCCCACGTCCGAAATGAACGTCTTCATTTGACCGTACTGCAGAATGAAATCTTCAAATATAGCTTTCGCTACTGTTTACTGCGTATACTGCGTATTCATTTCCTTGTTCTGATTTTGGGAGTGGACCGATCGTATTTTTTTATTTTTGCTTCTTGACACTTATTACATTTTTTTTATATATTGAGATATATCTCGTGTCATATTCCTCCAATAGTAATGCCTTTTTATTTTGGCCATAGTTCTTAATATTCCATTGTGACCTCCTTGTACAGGGTCATCGTGGAACGTAAACAGTATTGCTTCTTTTTTTTTATCATTATTTGATAATCGGGTCACCGGCTTGAGTAGTGCTACTCTTAAAAATTGTAAAATCTTATTGCCCATATTTTTGAAAGATTCTATTGAAATAGTTTCAAAGATCTTTTCGCTCGGTGCCACTTTGACTTGACTGATATTGAGTATACCGGCTTCTTTTTCGAGCCTTTGAAAAAATTGACCTAAATCGAGAATTCCATTGGTATACATATCGCAGATGTCAATTCTTGTTATAACTTTCTTGCCGTGTTTGAATGTGCTTAAAGAATCAGTTATTCGCAAGGTCACAACTTTTTGTACTTCGTCATTTACAATGACGTCATATACATTGGGCTTAGAAGCGTTAAGAAATCGCTTTTGCAATTTTCTTTATAAAATTTTCTTTTTCTTCTCCTGCGCAGGAATTTGACTGTTTACTCTGATTTCTGGTAGTGACTCAGAATTTTGTTGCTTTTTTTGTATATTTTGTAAGTCTTGTATTGTTATCCTCGATAGCGCGTCGGCTACGACATTATCTTTTCCCTTTTGAGACTCTAATGTAAAATTATATTCCTCTAGTTCAAGTCGCATTCCAGTTAGCTTGGAACTTGGATTTGTCATTGAAAACAAATAGGTATATCCCTTGTGGTCCGTTTTGAGAGTGAAATGTCTACTATAAATGTATGGTCTGAAATGCGTAATTGCCCAATGAATTGCTGCTAATTCTTGTTCTGTTGTACTCTTGTTACTTTCGCCTTTTGTAAAAGATCTAGATGCGTATGCAACTGGAAGCTGTAGTCCAGTTTTATTTTGCGTAAGGACTGCTCCACATGCGTATTCACTTGCATCTGTGATTATGCAAAAATTCTTTGCTAAAATCTGGGTACTGTAACAGAATGGGATTCGTTAGTGATGATTTTAGATGTTCGAACGCGTTTTGACAATCACTCGTCCATTCAAATTTTACATTTTTCTTACATAATCCTGTTATGTGACGACAATACACAACGAAATGTTGTATGAATCTTCGGTAATAATTGGAAAATGCAATGAATCTTCTAGCGCTGTCCGCATCATGTGGGACTGGATAATTTAGAATGATGTCATATTTTGTGTCATCAGGCAAGATTCCTTTATCTGTGCATTTATGTCCCAAAAAGGTGACTTCATGCATAAAAAATGAACATTTTTCGGGATGTAACTTTAGGTTGTGTTGCCTACACTTTTCAAAAACATCTGTTAGATTATTGAGCATATGTATGTTTTTCGGAACAACCTATGACTATAAAGTCATCCATGTAAAGGAATGCTTGCGAATGTTCAAGGCCAGTGAATGCTATAGTCATCATTCTCTGGAACGAATTTGGCGCTATTTTTAAACCGAATGGTAATCGCGTGAAGCGATATGAGCCATTACATGTGGAAAAGGATGTTATGTCTCGTGACTCTTCTTCGAGTTCAATTTGATGAAAACCTGTCATTAGGTCGAGCCATGAAAAATACTTTGCTCTACCTAGTTGATCTAAAATGTCATCAATTCTGGGTAATGGAAATTTATCGGACAACAATTTTTTATTAATTTGACGATAGTCAATTACTAATCGCCATTTTTTATTTTCTGAACTTGGTAACGATTTTTTCGGTACTAATAAAAGTGGGCTATTGTAAGGAGATACAGAGGGCTCGACTATTTCGTCTTTTATAAGCTTTTGGACTTGTCTTTGTATTTCGTCTCTCTGACAATGAGGATTTCTATAATTTTTAATGTAAATTGGTTTATCGTCCACCAGTCTTAATTTTTGTTTATAAATATTATTTGTTGTTATTGATTCGGTTTCGAGTCCGAATACATCACTATATTTCTTGCGCAACTTAGTAAGTTGTCTGTGAACTGTGGGGGGAAATTTTCTCATAACGTAGTTAGTACTTCGTTTTCACGCTGTTCTTTATTTGCTTCGATTATTTCGTAGCAGGAAAGTTGTTCATACTTCAAACTTGATATGTTTATTATTTGATCTATATTTGTAGTATTTAGCAATCGTATGACTGCGTTTTGGGGGTTAGTTATGGTATTTGCTAAATAAATACCATGTTGAATTTCTTGATTTGGAATCAATACACTGTCTTCTTGTGAACTTATTTCCATTTTTCGGACAACTTGGGATCTTGCTGGCAAAACTATTGAATTATTACCAAAACTGTACGATATTGGTACATATATCGGATATTTTAGGTTGTTTGGTCTAATTAACCAGTCTTCGGACGGATTGAAATCTAATTAACAGTTGTATTTTCTTATTTTTTTTTCATAATTATAACAGGATGTAGCATGTTCTAGAATAACATATTAATAACATTACAAACATATTATAGCAATTAGTTACAATATTTATGTGCGCAACATTCAAGTGCATTTGCCTTTTTTGAAGTTTCTTGTTAGACTTCATATAGTGTTGGGCCAATAATTTTTGATTTTATTACCTAACTGCTATACTTTCGTAGTCGCCTTTCATCATATCTACCAACCTCAAAGCTGTTATGAATCTTTGGAGTTGCATTTTCGTTCCGTTGAATTCAGGAATGGCCATGTTAATGTCCGTTATATATGCCCTTCGGGCATTCAATTCTGCCATTCTGTCGGTTGTGTTTATGACAATTGTATTAATTTCTAAATCAGAATCGCTGTCTTGTTCTTCTTCTTGCACTGTTTTTTTTTTTTTTAATTATACCCTTGCAAAAAGGGTATATTAATTTTGGTCAGAAGTGTGCAACGCATAGAACGAAGCATCTCCGACCATACAAAGTATATATATTCTTGATCAGCACGACGAGACGAGTTCAAATAGCCATGTCCGTCCGTCCGTCCGTCTGGATCAACGCAAACTCCTCCTAGACCGTAAGAGCTACAGAGCTGAAATTTTGCACGTAGGCTTGTATATACTGCAGGGGTTGTATATCTCGGATTAAGCCGGATCGGACCACTATATCATATAGCTCCCATACAAACCCCAAAGTCACGAACAGTGACTTTTCTCAATAACTTCGTTATTTTCTATGCTATTATCGTGAAACTTAATATTAGAGAGTTTACTGCGCCTATAAGCGACTATGCCAAATTTAATCAAGATCGGGTGACTATATCATATAGCTCCCATACAAACGGCCAAGTCACGAACAGTGACTTTCTCAATAACTTCGTTATTTTCTGAGCTATTGTCGTGAAAGTTAATATTAGAGAGTTTACTACGCCTATAAGCGACTATGCCAAATTTGATCAAGATCAGGTAGCTAGATCATATAGCTCACATAGGAACGATTGGTGGAAAACAGTGACTTTGATCAATATCTTCGTTATTTCCTATGATTGTAGGCCTTTATTTCGCAAGCATAAGCCTTTTTAGATAAAATGTTCTTCCAAGTTACCAAAAAAGTTGCAAGGGTATACAAACTTTGACGCGGTAGAAGTTAGCCCCGGTCCTCTGGTTTTTTTTTTACTTTTTATCTATCTACCTCCTCATCTGATTCTCCTATATCAAAAGTTTCCATACCTGCTTTAAAGATATTATATACCCATTCTGGCACATCCTTATGTTTAGGTTTTCTTGATAATAGTCTACTATATGCTACTTTTATGGATTGCTCCATAAGATATACAATATATTTGTTAAACTTGCAATTATTGGCTATCCAGTACCTAATTTCCTTGTATTTGTAGATTGTTTCACCTGAGTGTATCAGGAAATCAAGGAAAGGAATGTACTTTTGAAGGTGTTTTGTTTCTATCTTGCTCATAGTTCTTAATGTGCACTCGGCAACTTGGATAAAACTTTTTTTTTTTTTATTGTTGCTATTGTTGAGCTTCATCTATTAGGTAGAAGCTAAGTATGCCTGCTACATTTGAATAACAACATACATATGGTACTGTGAGGATGAAACTCATCTGTACCCTAGTGCAACCTCGAACTGGGAACTCTTCTCCCGTTATATCTAGGTAAGCTAACCTAATCTGTATTAGACATATCGAGCGTTGAGGAGAATTGCTCTGCTCGTTTCTAAAACTTCAATTAAGTTCGAAACTATTCTTGGATTCCTAGTTACTATCTTCCTAATCGTCTAATGTACTCATCTTAATCAATTGATATTATAGCGAGTGAAACACGTCTATCTTTGGTGAGCTCTCCATAAAAACTGAGCCGCTCTTATTCTTTTTATTTCAACCTTTCTGTTTTTTTCTTTAAACTGAGACAGCACGCTTCTCGTACTGTACCACTGCATAAAACTTAAAACTAATTTGTAACAAAGAAAAGAGTAAGATATACTTAATTCTAAACATATTGCACTGGGGGAAAGAGTAAGATATACTTAATATTAATACATATTGCTACAATTCGGCCATTCTGACAGTAAGGATCACCTGATCCTAGTCTTCTTTATGACGACCTTTGCTTCTCGTATTTTAGTTGTGTGTACTGTTGTCATTCTTAGCGCTTTCCAATTTACTTATTTCTTTGCTTAACATACTGACTTTTTCTTTAATAGAATTTTCATTTACATTTAGGTTTGTATTTATTTTTATCTGTTCATTCGTATTTTCATCTTTCTCTATATTTACGTTAACTTTATTAGTTTCATCTGACCAATTGAACCATGGCTTCATATTTGCGATAGACCAAATTCCAGTATAAGGAATCTTCGACTGCTGAAATCCGTCGACGTCACTTACAACGTATCGATCATTTTCGAGGCACTTAACGATTTTAAAAGGCCCTTTGAATCTCGGCACTAATTTTTTGGATACCCCTTTGTGAGTGTCAAAATTTTTAACTACCACATAGTCGCCTGGCTTACAAACTTTTGGCCCTCGTCTTTTTCGATTCGCTAGACATTCATTATACTCTTGAAGTTTCTTTTCTTTTTCTTTAGCTTTTGCTCGTACCGACTCCAAATTTCTTTCCACAGACCTGTCTTCTAACAAGTAGTCTTTTAATTCATCTACTTGTCGTCCTTTTTGGCCGACGCCAAATAGTACGACACTTGGATGCTGTCCCAATGACCTATGAATAGTGTTATTCATGGTATACTCTACTATCTCTATGGCCTGACCAAAACTAACATTTTCTTCTGAGGCTTATAATTTTGCCAACATAGGGCCTAGACTTCTATTTATTCTTTCAACCTGGCCATTAGCTTGCGGAGAACCAGTTGCAATTTTGACATGTTGTATATTACAAGACTCTAAAAAGCTAGAAAATTCGTTAGACGTAAAACACGTTCCACGATCCGACACTATGCACTTTGGCCTACTATAGGATCTAAAATACTCTTTAAGTGCTTCTATTGCTTCCTTAGATTTTGTGGTTTTCGCTAAGTAAAGTCTGACAAATTTCGTACACGCGTCAACCACCACTAACACGTGTTTCTTTGTGCTTCCTTTGACATCGATTGGTCCGAAGTGATCGATATGAACCACTTCGAATGGCACATAAGGTTTAGGTATATTGTGGATATGACCCTCTTGTTTTCCATTTTTTGACGAAAAGACTATACACTTTAGGCAATTATTTACATGTTGTTCTACTTTTTTCCGTAACTTTGGAAACCAATACGACTTTGTGATAACTTCTACAACTTTGTCTATGCCTGTGTGGCCTAACTCATTATGATATTTAAACAGGACAAGTGACTCCATATTTTTCGGTACGTAAAAAGCAAGGCAACCATTTTGTAGTTTTTTATAAACTAAACCGTTTCGCATTTCATACGAACTGTGTTCAGACCTTTCTAACATTGACTTTAATCTTTAAATTTCATCATCTTGGTTCTGACATATTACTAAGTTATCTTCAAATAAGTTAGTTTCCACAACCATAATGTTAGTATTTCTACTTAAAGCATCTACATGTTGCATTCTCGTTGCCGGCCTATGCTCTAGCACATAATCGTAGTTTTCTAACTCTAGAGCCCAACGGGCTATTCTGGGGTTAACTTCTCTTTTGCTAAGTGTCAATGTAAGCGAGTTACAATCTGTCGCGATCTTGAAATGCTTTCCCTGCAAATATACACGAAATCGTTTGAACGAATAAATTATCGCCAATGTTTCTAACTCAAAGCTATGATATCTAGATTCCACATCGGTAGTTCTTTTAGAAAAATAGAAAACAGGATGCCATTTACCATCGCTTTTCCTTTGTAGCAAAATCGATCCGAAACCAATAGAACTTGCGTCACAATGCAGTTCGGTTTCATCATTTGGGCTATAAAGCGCAAGTATTGGGGCCTCTGTTAACTTAGACTTTAGATTTTCAAACGTACTAAGTTCGATGTTCCCAAACATGAACTTTTGCAGAAATTCGCACTTATCTAATCTCAACTCCAATTTATTGTCAACCAATCGGTCAAATACTTCTTTTAAAATTTCTAGATGCGTATCAAAATCTTTTGTTGCTACCATAATATCGTCTAAATATATAATAACTTTTTCATCCCTAATCATATCGGCAAATATCCTGTTTATAAACCTTTGAAATGTAGACGGCGCATTTCTGAGGCCAAATGGCATGCGAAGAAATTCAAACTGACCAAGCGGTGTCGTGAATGACGTAAACTTCACTGAATCCTCATGCATGTATACATGGAAAAACCCATTCTTTAAGTCGAGTTTCGAAAATAAGGTTTTTCCTGCAAGTCTATCTAACAGATCATCAATAAGTGGAATAGGATAACTATCTTTTGAAGTCGCCTTGTTTAATTTTCTAAAATCAACGCACATTCTCAGTTCACCTGTAGTCTTTTTTACGAGCACGATTGGGGAAACATATTCTGACTCACTCGGCCTAATATATTCTTTGCTTAAGTATTCGTCAATTATTTTTTGCAATTCAGCCTTTTCGCTATAAGAAAGTCGTCTTGGATTACAGCTAAACGGACTTATGTCATTGATTGTGAGTTTTATTTCGCATTTAACCTTTGGTTCATTTGGTCGATTTCTTTCCAGATAAAATTTAGGAAAAATATTTTCA
Source organism: Drosophila tropicalis (assembly GCF_018151085.1). NCBI lineage: Eukaryota > Metazoa > Arthropoda > Insecta > Diptera > Drosophilidae > Drosophila > Drosophila tropicalis. The sequence goes on along the minus strand of NW_027172710.1, from coordinate 2,473,126 downwards.
AACATTGTCGTTTCATTGAAACTTAAACTTTTGCCAACAGAATATTTTGAATTTACCACGTCACAATCAATATTTAGCATTTGGTTTTCAAAATTATCTTCTTTGCTCAAGTCATGGTTTAACTTAATACTTTCGGCCATTGACTCTTTACACAGATCATCGTCAAGCTGCAGTACAATTTTAGCTTTACATATTTTCATAAAATCTCTACCTAACAGTATTGGACATCCCATAGACTCGTTGGAAACAATCAGTAGTCGAACGCAAACATTTTTATTTAATATTTCAACGTAACATAAAATACTTCCAAAGACTTCAAGTTTACTTTTATTTAAACCAAAATATGTATGTTCAGGACCGGGTTCCAATTTAATTTCATCCGAAACGAACTCCTTTTTAATTAAGCTAACTGCGCTTCCCGAGTCTATGAGGCATCCTAGGGAAAATACATCATTACCTATGTGAACTATTGCTGCGGGCTTCTTCTTATTTTGACTGCAATCTGCCACTCGGTGACCCATTTCACCACATCCAAAGCAAGCACCAGTTGCTCTTATTGGTTTGTTACAGTCGGCTGCTAGGTGACCCAGACAGTTACAGTTGAAGCACCTGAATGTGGGCTTCTTCTTTGCGGAAACATTTGGCAGAGATACAGGTTTTTCCCGCTGCAGCACTATGTTGACAAATGCTGCCAACATTCATCCTTAGACCCAAAACGTTGCATACAAGCCATCTCTCGCAAGTGACGGTCTATATACTCGACCATCTCGTCCTCCGGCAAACGCAAGCCGCCAGCCAAGCCAACTTTGTCGTTAAAGTGATTCAGGAACGGTTCGCCGACGCACCACTTCGTGCCTCAAACTCTCGTCGAATTATTACATTGGTCTTCTTTGATCCGAAAACTTTTCCCATGGCATCGAATATGGTTTTCACAGGCTGACACAAACACTCTGGGTTTGAGTGTATCCAATCCAAAGCTTTGCCCTTTAGTTTACCGAAGACAAGCAAACGTAAATTATTTTCGTTCAAGTTGAATGATCTTTCCAAATGAAGCACGGAAGATATCCAACTATAAACATTTCCATTACCGTCAAAATCGAGTACAAAATCTTTCACATCTTTGGCCAAAACCTGGTCACCTGTCTTCGTCGCCAGACAGCTGCTTGAGTGGCCAGACTCAGGGTTGCCAGCAAGACTCAAGGTTGCTCCAAGCAATCTTTTTCAGGGGGATCCGCGCGTTTACTTAGTCCTCCGTTAGGAGCAGCTCCATCTTTTGGATGTTGCCCTCTCGCTACAGGGCTGAGTTGGTTTAAACGTTCGGCTAGCACATTTTTAGTGCCAGTATCTGGTAAACCTAGGTTTTTGCAGACAGCACGCTTCTCGTACTGTACCACTGCATAAAACTTAAAACTAATTTGTAACAAAGAAAAGAGTAAGATATACTTAATTCTAAACATATTGCACTGGGGGAAAGAGTAAGATATACTTAATATTAATACATATTGCTACAATATATATATATATTTTTGTTCAGTTTAATTTTTTTATTTGGAAAATTGGTATTTTTTTTCTTAGATAATTTTTGAAATGCACTGTTACAATAATTGATGCATATGTTATTTAGATCTTATCAAGATCATTAGCATGGCTTAAGGCTCTTTTTGTTACATATTTATTGTGTAGTTTATATGCTCATTATTACTACGATTATTAATAAAAGTGCATTTGTTGGTTTTAAATCAAATATGTCATCAAACTTGTTTATTCTATTGTCAAACATTCAAATTAAAAGAATTTTTTTTTATTATTGTTTGTTTTTAATATTTTGGTTTTTAAATGTTTTTTTTTTTTTAGAGTTTTGTTTTCAAATGTTTGTTTTTAAAATCTTGTTTTCTTTTTTTTTACATATATCCCTGCCTATTTTTGCGTGTGGTATTCAGGCCACACTCTAATTGGACAGCTTTTAATGCCGCACCATTGTACATAGTTTGTTATAATTATGAAAAAAATATGCATCGCAGTGCATTAAAAAAAAAGTGCGACGCAGTGCATAGTTATTTAAGTAATTATTTTGGTGGGCGCTCTTTGTAGCGTTATCGGTCCAGACGTTGAGACGCTTTCAAGTTGCCGGTGCTGGTCCTCGCACAGGATGGGAAGAACGTATGTTGTTCACTGTATTTTGCGCTCCTTGTAGCGCTGCCGGTCCACTGTTGAGACGGGTTCAAGTTGCCGGTGCTGGCTGCACAGGCTTCTATTTTGGGGTCCCGTAGCAGTGGCTACAGGAATACTCGCAGTACGGCGAATATAGTGGTCCCTCGCAGTCGTTTGGGCAGAATATTTTAATCTTTGATACTTCCTTTTCAGGTTGTGGCGTTGTTTTTAGCTTTGGCTTTGCCACGTTGTGTATTGTAGAGTATGTTGATGAAATGTTGGTTGTGGCTTTATTTTTTCTTTCGCTCAATTGGCTTTTTATGAATTCTACCTCGGCGTGTAATTTTACCGAGGTATTCCAATTAATTGTATTTGGGCTGTTTAGTAGCCTCAAAATTTCAGCCTTTCTGGCTTTTAGTTTGTTTGCCACACCGGATTTCTTTCCCATCACTCTATTTACTGTTGTTTTTTGTCCTTATTCATTCTCGTGAATTGATGATGCTCTAACGTCGGTGTAGTGGGCGGATTGCCCACCACACGTTATCAATAGCCTTCTTAATATCCTTCGTGAGTGTAGTTGACGGTCTGCCTACCACACCCGGGCGCATAGGAAAATCGTGTCCCTCGAAGTATCCAGCATCGATTTCACGTTATGCTTCAATTTGAAAATTTTTAATCTCTTTGAAATTTGTTCTGTGACGGTCGCCATGTAGAATAAAAGTTAAATGATTATATTGTTTTCAAGTTTATATCCAGGACACCAGTAGTTCTTTTCAGTTTGAGTTTACTTTATTGAATGATTCTTAATTCTGTTACAATTGTTAACTATAGCTAAGACCGCGTAGCTGCGCTGCTGGAAATGCAGGCAGAGGAGCGGTATGCTTATGTATAAACATATTAATGTATAAATGTTTACATAAGAGTATGTATGTATATATGGCGCCGCAGCGGGAGAGTGAGGATGTATCACATTGCATATTGGCCAAGAGTGGCCGAGCGTGTTATATTTGCCGACACAGCAATTGTCCAGCACCATGCACTCATGGGTGGTCATGTTTCTTAAGAGGCAAATGCACTTGAATGTTGCCACATAAATATTGTAACTAATTGCTACAATATATTTTTAATGTTATTAATATGTTATTCTATATGTTATTCTTACTAAACTGCCTATCTCTCCCGGATCTGCCATCACATGCTATGCAGATGCAGATTGGGCAGGTGAGTCAACTGATAGAAGTCCTACACCTACACTATTTATACAGGGTGGGCCATTTAAAGTGGAAGGATTTGTTTTTGCAATAGCAAAGTAAAAAGATGAATTTTTCAAATTTTTTTTTGAAATTCATTTATTTAGGTCCAAGGTGATTTCTTCTAACTACTGCTTGAATATGAAATCTCGTAAATGACCGCCTCTGGCCTTGACCGCAAATTGTGCCCTTTTTTCAGCATTTCGCATCACTTTGCCAAATGTTTCGGCCGATATGGCAGCACCTTCTTGTCGGATATTGTCTTTCAGCGCAGCCAGGGCCCTTGGCTTACTAGTATATACCTTGGATTTTAAATATTCCCATAAAAAAAGGAGGCGTCAAATCAGGTGATCTCGGGGGCCAGTCATAATCGCCGTTTTTCTATATTAATCTTCCGGGAACATTCGGCGCAATAAATTGGTCGTGGCATGCGCTGTATGGCATGTAACGCCGTCCTGTTGGAATATTGGCAATAAAAAATCGGTTAACATTGTCCGATAGCGCTCCCGTTTCACGGTTACCGTTGCTCCATTTTCGTTTTCAAAGAAGTACGGGCCGATGACTTTATCGGCATCACTATTCTCGTCGGAGCGTCTTGGTTCGTGTCTGGATAGATGACTGGCATTACCAACACTACCAGACGATATAAAATTGATCATAAAATCGACGTACAGTGTTGTCTCTAGGCGATGTTTTAACTTTATTTTTATTTTCCCGCGCACGTTTAGTTAACACAATTGAGAAGTTATTTTGAATGTACAGCTAAACAATTTCAGCGTGTTGTTTAGGTGTGTATTGTTCCATGGTTAAAATTGTACTGAAATGACAGATGCTTCCACTTTAAATTGCCCATTCTGCATAAGAAAAATGATAAATGAGATGAAATTGTATCTTAAGCTTAATTGTATAACTTTACATATTGATAATGTTGGTGCCTTAAATCTTGTAAGAAACCCTGTTTATCATGCAAAAAGCAAACATATTGATGTCAACTACCGCTTTATAAGAAACCCATTTGAAGAGAATTTGATTAAGCTAGAATACTGTCCAACAACCGAAATGATTGCTGATATTCTAACTAAGAATCTGTGTACAATTAGTCATTTCAAATGTACGGCGTTGCTTGCACGAAATAAGTATTAGAACCCTGAATTGAGTATTGATATGGCAATTCTGTGCTGTATCTGTCACCCTGTACATGTGGCAACCCTGGTTAAGCTTCTGTAACAATAAATTGAACGCAGCTCACAAGAACAAAATCGTATTTTTATACCATACACCCATAGGGTGAAATGGTATACTAAAGTCGCCAAAATGTATGTAACAGGCAGAAGGAAGCTTCTGCGACCCTCTAAAGTATATATATTCTTGATCAGGATGAACAGCCGAGTCGATTTAGCCATGTCCGTCTGTCCGTCCGTATGAACACGCAGATCTCGGAGACTATAAGAGCTACAGCCACCAAATTTGGTATGTATACTCGTGTATTATGTACATATATAGAGTTAATTGGAATTTCTGCCACGCCCTCTTACGCCCCCAGGATTCACATAAAACTATTTTTCTTAAAAAGTATAACAGCTAGAGACATCAAATTTAGTTTTTATACCCGTTTAGTTAGCGCGCAGAAATTAATTGTTCAAACTTTTTGCCACGCCCCCTTACGCCCCCTGGAATCACATTAAACTGTTTTTCTTAAAAAGTTTAATAGCTAGAGACGTCAAAATTGGTATGCGGACTAGTTTAATAGACGCGCAGAAACTGGCTATTTAAAAATTTTCACACGCCCACTTCCGAACCCGCAAATTAAACAAAACTGATTTTATCAAAAACAAACAAAGCTAAAGTCACCAAATTTAATATGTATACTGGCTTAGTATTTTCATATTTTGCCACGCCCACTTCCGCCTCCATAATTAAGAAAAAACCGATTTCCTCCTGTATTTTTTTGACTATCGCATTCAAATTCGGCAGACTAATTAATCTTATCTATTTCTACAAAACTACCAAATTTTATTGAAATCGGACTAGAAACATGCAAAATATGCGTATGAACGTATTTTACTAGGCGGTCCACATGGCCGGTGGCTAGTAGCGGCGCTAGAATGCTCGTGTGTTCGTAGAGTGAGCGAGATAGCACGTACTATGAAACATGTAAAAACAATTTAATAGACATAGATTTGGTTTTCGAAATTTGAAATATTTGTGTCACCTGGTGTATGGTATACCCAAGTCGACGAGTCGACTTACTTGCTTCATTGTACATAACATCACGAGTTAACACTTGTTTTAAGAAACAGAACGAGACGGGTGTTTTGCTTTTGGAATTAACTTACGTCATAAAAAAAAAAATTGTCGTTCTAAACATCAGCTCGTTTAACATTTTTCTTCAACAAAAATACAATAAAACTATACATATATGTAAATCCAATGGCGATTTGGCCTTTTCTATAGGCGTCAACGAAAAAAAGGTTTTATATAAAAAGACTTAGGTTCGCGAAAACACAGCCTTCAAGCCTAAAATGTAGGATAAAATTTGGCAGTTATTAATAGGTATATAAAACTGACAAATGCTACTTTACTAGCTGCATAAAACTGACAACTGCATTAAAAGAAACAAAGTTATTGTAAAAAGTCACTGTTTTGATAAAGTCGTCCGATTTTGATTAAATTTGGTTTAGTCGTTTGTGGGTATGCGAAACAAACAAATCCTAATTTTTAATACAAAATCTTAGAAAATAATGAACTTAGTTATAGTAGTCCGATCCAGCAATAGGTAAGGAAAGAATCCGAAATATACAATCCCTGCAGTAAAAACAAGCCCACATTTAAAATTGCAACTCTATAGCTCCAACGGTCCATGAGGAGTTTGCGTTGATCTAGACGGGCGGACGGAAGTACAGACGGACATTGCTATTTCAACTCGTCTCATCGTGCTTTTTTCTATGCGTTGCACACTTCAGAACAAAATTTATATACTTTTTTGGGTACAGTGACTTTGATCAATATCTAAGATTGTAGGCGGTTTTTCCGCAAACTTTAGCCTTTAGAAAAAACGTTTTTCTACTTACTTAAAGCAAGCAAAGAGTTACAAGAAAAGTTGCAAGGGTATACAAACTTTGATGCGGTCGAAGTTAGCCCCGGCCCTCTGGTTTATTATCTGGTTTATTTCTTAGTAAATTTTTTGATAATTACATACACTTAATCCAGAAAAAATATTACGAGTTTCACATAATTTTTTATTGGTATTATTAAACATCATAAAATTAGGACGCCGTTGCTTCAACTGGTTGAGTCGTTGAGCCCAATTATAGCACTCTATGTGGCATGTTGCACAATTTAATTGAAATCGGAAAGCCGGCATAAACTTCGTTAATACCAAATCGAATTGAATATTTTTTTATTTATTGGAATTAAACTATTGCATATGCAGCATAATTTGAAATTCCGCACATGTTGGTTCCTTTCCGTATCCTCATATAACCAGATTCACCCCATATTTCACCCCACCAGTTTTTCAATATCCAAAAATCTCTTCCGTAGCCGACGATCAGCATTGCATGATTTACAGATGCAGGAGAGCATGAGAGGTCATCGTAAATACCACGGCTAAAAATTTAAAAAAAGTATTTTATTAACATTAAGAATTTTAAAATAAGTCGTTTCTTTACAATAAAAATCGATACAGATAGCTAAAGACATTATGTACAGCAATTGTAAATACTTCAAATTCAATTGGTGCTATAATAACGTTAGGTTGAACAATTTTGTGTTTTACTGATTTCGATTATAAGATTTTTAGATTAAGGATAACACTTCAAAGAAAGAGGATTATTTAAAGAGATAAAGGAGAGTTTGCGTCTTGACAATATTTTTCTTTGAGATCTTGCATGACGTTGAGGCGCAGTAATATACAATATGGATATTTTTAAAAAATTGACTTTTTAAAATATAGGCGTCTGCCCAAAAGACGAAGCATTTTTAAGTTGGTTGCCTATTCCTTTACAGTCAAAAGGCAAAATATTTATCACATCGCGTCTTTAATGTTTATCATAAAAGCTGCTTTAATAAACATATTTTCTTTCTATTTTACTGCTATGACTTGTGAGATGTATTTCAGTTTTAAGTCCTACAAAATAACTGAGTATGCTCTATGCCGACCTCTTTGATTATGCTTTCAGAATACACTTCCAGTTGGAGCAGTCATGCAAACAACGGTTACACGAGCCTATCTCAGTCAATTGCGGTTAGAAAGAACCGCCACATTTTGTCTCTTCCTCCTATTAGTTATGAGTTTTCGCTGTCGTCCAGTCGTTGCACTGGCCGAAACTAACAAGCGGAACTTATGGTATGAGAATCACAGATTTGGATGAATTTTGGACATGTAGAATACCCCGTCATTTGAAGCTTTGTGAAATATTTCGGCGCACTATTCTATATTTTCCTTATAAATCGCGTTTGAAGTTATAGCTTCGGAGACTTTTAGGTAAAACGCCGAGTGGACTATAAGCAGCACGGCGGTGTAAGGAGTAGAGGTCATGCCTAAAAGTGTAGCCATATTCTAGAAGTAAAAGCAGCCCATTTAGCCCTAGAAATGTTTCGTCGCTACATGTTAGGTTTAAAATTTATGGTAGTTACCGATTGTGCATTCAAGCAAACAGTAATATGTAACAGTAATAAAAAAAGATGTGCCACGCAAGGTAGCAGGCTGGATTTTATATCTGGGGGACTTCACATTTCAACTCGAGCACTGACCAGAAGATAGGATGAAAAATGTTGACAACCTCTATCGTTACACAGCAGATGTATTCACAGTGTCATCGGGGCAGAACGCATTTAAGTGGCTCAGCAGCTACATAAAGACTTTCAAACTAGAAGAGGTATTCTGGTCAAAGAAGTTGATGGAAACAATGAGTTGGTAGTGCCTAAAATATTTGAGCACGAAACTATAAGGGAAGCCCATGATGCTGTCCACAAAATAATGCATTTGGTACAGCAACAATTCTGGATTCCACACATGGAGAGTAAAGGTACCAAATTATAAATAGCTGTGTTAAATGTATTTTCGTCAACAAAAAGCTTGGAAAGCGAAAAAACGGCCCAGGGTCTAGGCCAATGAATCGGTAGCGTGTTCAGACATAAGAGAAATCGCGAATTCAGACAAGCCTTAGCAAGCACAGTTAAGAACTCTTTTTGTAGAACATGATTTCAAAACTCTTAACTAACTTTTGATCAAAAAACTTTCACTCGTTGCAGAGGACGAACGTGTTTTTTTTTGCGCTTATCAATTTTTATTTTTTTCTCGCGATTAAATACTTTTACAAATTTCTTAAATTCATTATTGGTTTAATTAGTAATAATTTCAACATCCGAATTTTATTTTCATTTCGCGAATTCTTGCTGTCGCTTTTGTGCTTTTGTTTAAATTTAAATAAAATCAAAACTTACAACAATACTTGCATTAGCGGTGTTGTTGTTTTGCTTATCTCTTTTGCGTTTGTGTCTTTACCGTTTTAACTAACTCTCGCGCTCTTGCGTACAAATTGTTGTTGCATGTGTTCAATTTGACGCGCTCTCCCGCTCTTTCCTATTCTTGATTGATTTGCGCTCTCGTCTTTTGCCTACCCGCGACTCTGTGATACGTGTTTTTGTTTTTTGTGCTTTCATCTCTTTTTATTCTCTAGTTGTGAAGGCTTACTCTGCACATTAACCCTTGTGTCAGAACTGGTCAGTATATTCTTATACACAGAATTTTAACCCTTAGAATTTTTATTTTTTGTATTTCCTTTTTTAATTAAATTAAACTTTTTGATAAAATGGTTGTCTGCTCAAAAAATAATTGCATAGTTGCCACTAATGCGGTTGACTCCCATGATTATATTCTTTGTTGGTTGTGTGACAATGCGGTTCACGTTAAGTGTGCAGGTTACACAGGCAGAATCAAGGAGTCTATTGCTAAAGGTGGTGGCTTAAAATATGGATGTGATGCTTGCCGAGAGGTCGAGAATGAGATGCGCTCTTTCATGAGGCGGACTAGAGATAGTTTTGACACTTTAAGGGCAAGTTTTAATAAACTCCAAGCGGAGTTTTTTTGCGGTGAAGACTCAGCTCAGAAGTTTATCGCTTATGAATGAGTCTCCGAAACGTAAAAGAACCAGTCCTTGGGGTGTTTCTGTATCTGTAGACCCACCAGCGTCTCTTATCGTCCCCTACCGGTCTCATGCACCGTCCACTCCTAATCTACAGCAATTGATTTCGTTTAAGAGCCCGGTAGTGAATGCTATTAGTAAGGAATTACCGGAATCACCTGGGAATGATCTCTTAAAAACGATGCCTATTGTAGTGTCCGATGTGTCCGGGCAATTACCCATTCCAATGGAAATTGCCGATAGTTCTAAAAGTATCGAGGGCCCCGTAAACAAGTTGACTGCTGCAGTGGGTGACTTGTCCAAAGTTACTGCTGCGGCTGACGCTTCAGGACCGCGGCCTCTCGTTGGCATACCACCAAAGAAACATATATTTGTTTCTAGGCTAGACCCTGTTGTCACATCTGATGATGTAATAGCCTATATTCGGAAGAAAGTTAACGTCTCGAATATTGCGGTGGAGAAGTTTAAATTTTCGCATTCTCGGGACATTTCGTCCTTTAAAATTAGTGTTTCTGCCAATATCTTCGACACTATATGTCGAGAAGATTTTTGGCCAAAACATATACTAGTTAAGGAATATACTGTGAAAAAGAAAAATCGGAAACCGATTCGTTTGCCAACAACAACAACTAATACCATTCCTGCCACATCAGCATCTGCTGGTGTGTCAAAAAACTAGCTTCGTCCCTTAACCTGGGTTACCAGAACGTTAGAGGGCTGAAATCTAAACTTTCTAATCTCTATGTAGATAGTCTTTCTTTTGAACATAACATTCTAGCTTTTACAGAGACGTGGCTAAACCCTGATATTGCTGATGCATCGGTTTTTTCCACAAACTTTTCTATATTCAGACGTGACCGGATTTCTCGTATAGGTGGTGGCGTTCTGATAGCTGTTGATGCTGCTTTATCATCTGAAATGATTCAATTTTCTAGTACCCAGGAGATTGAGTTTGTCGGTGTTAAAGTAAATTTTAAATCTTTTAATGCTTTCATTACTTGTTCCTATATTCCACCATTGTCAGACATGGTGGTATATTTAAATCATTTAGAGGCAATTCAGTTTGTCTCCTCTTTAGTTTCCAGTCAAGACTTGCTCATAGTTGTAGGTGATTTTAATTTACCCGCTTTAGCATGGTCACTAACAGATAAATCTACCACGTTGCTGCCCTCTTTATCCCAAGTCAATCCCGTCTTAAATTCTAATAGAAAATCGTTAGATCTTATTTTTGTATTGGATTCTTCTTATTGTGAGGTTTCTAGGATCGAACCATTTGTTCTTCCAGAAGACAAATTTCATCCTACATTAAATTTAAAAATTGATTTGCCCTTGCTTTCATCATTACTTGGTTTAAATGAGTTACCTCTAACTAGGTGCTTTCGTAAGACTGACTTTGCCAGCCTTAATGAAAACATTGCTACTACCGATTGGTCTTATCTGTACAATTGTAGAGATATGAACTCAGCTGTTCGTTTTTTCTATGATACTCTGAATTCACTCTTTGATATTTGTGTGCCTCTTGGTAGGCTGGAGCGGCTTAACAAACCTCCCTGGTTCTCTCGTGAGTTATCCAATTTGAAAAATGTGAAGACACGATATTATAAGAAGTTTCAAAAAACACGTCGTTCATCAGATTATGCTCTGTATACAGTCGCTCGTTCAAAATTCATGATGCTTAATACTCAATGCTATAAGAACTATCTTCAGCGGTGTAAGCTTCAGTTTTCTTCCGACCCTAAACAATTTTATAACTTTGTTAATTCTAAACGTAAGACCTCTGTGCACCCATCTTTTTTGTCTTTTCAAAATAAAAAAGCAAGCACTGATCAGGCAATTGCCGATATGTTTGCAAGTTTTTTCAAAACAACTTATTCCTTAACGGAATATCGAGCAAGTCCGTATCCTTATCATTTAAAAAAGGCTAATTGCATTTTCAATCCAGTGATTGATGAAAGTTCTATTCTTAGCGAACTTAAATTAGTTAAACCTGTTTATTCTCCGGGGCCAGATGGTCTTCCTGGATGCGTACTCAGGTTCTGTGCAAACGCATTATGTAAACCCATTTTAAAATTGTTTCTATTGTCTGTCGAATCTTCCTCTTTTCCATCTATTTGGAAGGAGTCGTATATCATTCCTCTGCATAAAAATGGCAAAAAGTCCGAAGCCTCTAACTATAGGGGTATCTCAAAATTGTCCGCTATTCCGAAAGCTTTTGAGAAAATTATAACTTCTCAATTGTAACATTTTTGCAGCTCTATTACTTCGCCATCCCAACATGGGTTTGTGAAACGTAGATCTACAACCACTAACCTTTTAGAATTTACATAAGTAATTATCAAGGGGTTTAAAAATGGTAAACAAACTGATGTAATATATACTGACTTTAGCAAAGCCTTTGATTCCGTTAATCATACTGTTTGATCTGCCCAGTTGCAGATGGTACAAAACTCCAATGCTCAATAGCATGTGGAGTGGAGTAAGGAAAATTAAGTCTTCTCCTCTTCCAATTCCAGAAAGAAGTCTTTTTTATATTTCGTTTTCATGAGTTAGAAGCTCTTCATGAGCCATGTAACAGAAGCTTTTAGAACATGTTAATGTAAATACAGTGGTAGAAATTCCGATAATCTTAAACAAATAATATAAGAAATTTTAATATATACAAATCTAAGTTAACAATGACGTCTCCTCCAACATACTCCCCCATTGAAGGATGAAGTATGACTCCTTCAATATACATAAACGTCATCTCTTAAAGGCAATGGAGCAAGTTTGCAGATTGGGCGACGAATAATTCCTTTCTTGGTGCGAACGTCGGCTACTCTGACCCTTCCATCTGCACCAGGTATGGCTTCGACCACACGACCAGTAATCCAGCATTGCGGTGGAAGATTGTCTTCATGGATGAGAACTAATTGATCCTTTGCTATGTTGTTCTCGGGATGCAACCACTTAGAGCGTTCTTGTAATTGATGTACATAGTCGCGCTTCCAGAGTTCCCAGAAGCGTTGCTTGAGATAGGTCACCCTTTCCCAACGAGATAGATAAGATAGTTTTGAGTCATTTATTACCGGTTCAGGGATCGCTTGCAGTGAACATCCGATCAATAAGTGTGCTGGCGTCAGAGCCTCCCCGTCATTGGGATCATCGCTGTGAATGGATATTGGACGGGAATTCAATATCGCCTCCACTTCAATTGCAATCGATTGAAGCTCTTCATACGTCAAATGAGAAGAGGTCAAATTTTTAATGAGCAGAGTCTTCATTGACTTTACTGCGGCTTCCCATAAGCCTCCAAAATGGGGAGCACGCGGTGGAATGAAATTGAATTCAAAGCCGGCATTTCGGCTAAATTCCTCCAGATTTTTTGCATTGAGTTCTGAACAGAATTGCCGTTTGAAGCCTTCAAGTTGCGAACTTGCTCCGACAAAGGTGGTGGCATTGTCACAATAAATCCTTTTGGGTATGCCACGTCGTCCGATGAATCGCTTCAAACAGAGAATAAAATTATTAGCAGATAGGTCAGAGATTAGTTCTGTATGAATAGCTTTTGAAGAAAAGCAAACGAATATGGCCAAATATGTTTTGTAAGGAACTTTGCTTCGAATGCGGTACGACGTAAGAAATGGTCCACATAGATCTACTCCGCATATCAGAAACGGGCGTTCGGCCAGGAGACGGTCAGCTGGGAGGTTACCCATGATTTGTCGCATTAATACAGGTTTGTAATGATAGCAATGTGTGCAACTTCTAACAACCTTTCGGACCAGTTCGCGAGCATTTACAATCCATACTGTTAGGCGCAGAATCGCTATCAAAACCTTAGCTCCCGCGTGAAGGTTTCGCAAGTGAAGATCTTCAATATATTTATAAGTGAAATTATGAGTCTTTGGAAGCAATAACGGCATTTTAGCGTCCAATGGTATGTCAGCCATTGCAAGACGGCCTCCAACACGGATAAGTCGAATATTTTGAGAACCTATCTGTTCATTTGAGATGAATGGATTTAACCTTTGAAGCTCCGGCTTCAGACTTCGTCCTGCTTGTAAGTCCTTTAGTTCTTTCGCAAACACATCACTCTGAATGGAAGAGATTATATGATTAAAAGCCAATTTAAATTCTTCTACTGAAATGCTTCTTGTAGCATTTATCGTATTATTGCGGTTAATAGGAACTCGGTTGAAAACTCGTAAAACGTATGCTAAGACTCTCACAATCATACGAAACGATGATAGTCTACTAATGATCTGCTCAACTATGCTCTTTTCTTTATAACTAGTGCTACATTTCAATACAAGGGTGTTTCGCAATTCTAATTCTTTGGGCTCGAAATCTGTCTTTCTTTCAGATTTCGGCCAATGTAATGCATTAAGTGTTAAGAACCTTGGTCCATGAAACCAAATTGTCTGCATCACATCGCGCGCTGCACAGCCACGTGAAACAATGTCGGCTGGATTATCCTTTCCAGGCACGTGACTCCAAATGATATCCTGCGATTGAGTTTGTATGGTTGATACGCGATTGGCAATAAAGCATTTTAGAGTTGATGGGTGCATTTTAATCCAATGGAGAACGACAGTTGAATCTGTCCAAAAATATGTTTTGCTGACAAGACAGTTTAATTTGTGTTTGATTTTAGTCCATGTTTGGCAGAGTAAAACGGAGGCACAAAGCTCTAAACGAGGTATGCTTTGCGATTGAGTGGGCGCAACTCTCGATCTCGAAATGATCAATGAAGTTACATATTTTCCGTTGTCCAAAACCCTTGCGTATATGCAACATCCATACGCTCGATTTTTGGTGATGTATTAACAAATCGATTTACTCGAACCATGTCAAGATTAGATAAATCAGCTTCAAGTTGTTGCCATCTAGTCCGTAAGATCTCTGGCAACGGGTCGTCCCAGTCCAAGCGCTCGATCCACAAGTCTTGGATCAAGATTTTGTAGCGTACTACGACTGGCGCTAATAATCCTAGCAGATCATAGAGCCTGGCCATGATCGATACTATTTTTCGTTTTGTTGGTATTGCAGTTAATGGAAGATCAAATCGAAATAATATAAGATCTTCAGTTGGCAGCCACGACATGCCAAGAGCCTTGGTGACATCACTATTGTCAATATTGAGATTATATTCATAATCTGTTGGTGCCCCACTAAAATTCCACTTTGTCAATTCTAAGCCTGCCTTTGAGAGCAATTTGGTAACTTCATTCGTTTTAGCATTGAGTTCTTCGATTGAGTCAGCTCCAGAAATTAGATCGTCGACGTACATATCCTCAGCTAATACAGCAGCTCCAAGTGGAAACAACTCCTTATACGTCTCTGATAAAAACTTTAAGGACCTGGTTGCGAGAAATGGAGCGCACGACATCCCATAGGTAACAGTATTCAATTGAAATAATTGAATAGGTTCTTGCGGTGACTTTCTCCACAAGATTTGTTGGAAACTTCTATCCTCAGGTGCGACGAGAAATTGTCTGTACATTTTTGTTATGTCAGCTGTAATAGCATGGCGATACAAACGAAACGAGAGTAATGTTAGGATTAGATCTTGTTGAATAGTAGGACCAACCATGAGAATATCATTTAATGATATATTTGATGATGATTTAGACGAAGCGTCAAATACTACGCGAAGTTTAGTTGATGAGCTCTGCGGTCTAAGTACACAATGGTGAGGAAGAATGTAATGATTTCCCGATTGCAAATTATCTAACGAAGTTACCTCCATGTGATTCAACTTAAGATATTCATCTAAAAAATCGATGTACATTTCCTTTAATTGGTGTTGAGATGCAAGCCGTCTTTCGAGTTGAAGAAAACGTCTTTTTGCACAGGACAACGAGTCTCCAAGTTGTTCAGGAGATTCCTTGAAAGGCAACCGAACCTGTATGCGCCCTGAATCCAGGAATTGTGTGTGCACCTGAAAGTGAGTTTCACATGCTTGTTCTTCTGAGGTTAACGAAATATCTTTATTTTGAATTCCATGTATTTCATCCATTTTCCAAAACCTTTCTAATAATATGTTAAGGTCCTGCCGTTGCGTTAAATTACAAGTGTATTGTTGAGTTGATTGAGGTTCAGCAATCTTACCCCCGACGATCCATCCTAATGCAGTTTCCACTAGATGAGGAAGACCAATTCCTAAACTAATTTTACCAGTTTTAAGTAGATCAAAAAACTCCTTTACGCTAAGCAATAGATCTACTTTTCCGGGCGTATAAAAGAATGGGTCGGCTAACTCAATTTCTTTGGGAATGGCCCAATTTGACACATCTAGTCTCTTTTCAGGCTGAGGTAGAGATATAGATTTAGTCACGATAAACTCCATATTCCATTCATCTGGAGATATTCTTGAACGAATTTTGGTAGATACGGAATGTTTCATATGTGTACGTAATTCACCGATTCCAGCAATCTCATAATGATCGTAACGAAACGGAAGCTGAAGCCTTTTCGCTAATTCTTCAGTTATAAAGGTAAGCTCAGAGCACGAATCAAGTAATGCTCTTGCGAGCTGAAACTCACCAAGTTTGTCTTGAATAAGAACTATTGCTGTTGGAAGTAATCCCCGCCGAGCGTGGCGAGTCAACATTGATGTTGCAAATGTTTTACTTTCGTCATGTGTATTATGAATGATTTGTTGCGATTGATGATGAATAGAAGGTCCATCTAGTTGATAATTTCCCTGGACGTTTGAATCCTTATGCATGTTTGTGTGATGTAAACCTCCACAATGACGACATCTATTCAATGAAGGACACTTTGAGGCTGGATGACCCTTATTGAGGCAATTTAAACAAAGTGACGCTGTTTTAACAATCTTAAATCGCTCAATAAAAGGTAGCGAAATAAAAACTGGACAGAATGCTAACCTATGCTCAGTTGACTGACATTGAATGCATCTACTTTGGGCAGCAACAAATACTTTTGAAGTACTATGAAGTTTGTCTCTGACGGGTCTTTCCTCTTGTCGGTTTCGCAGATACCCTTCCAAATATTGACAGTGTCGACTGAGAATTTGATAACAGTCGGCCCAGTCTGGCAATTTATCATATTCTTGAACCCGATCGTATGCTTGTTTGGATTCAAGATCAATTTTTGCCATAACAATGTGAATAAGTACTGCGTTTAATACATCAGCTTCAGACCCAAGAGACAACAATGATCCGCGTAGAGCTGAAACCGTATCCAAAATTGTACGTAGGGTAACAGCGTCTGCCTTTTTCATGCTAGCAATGTTAAATAAACTTGAAATATGTTCTACGAAAATAAGAACTTTCTTGTCATATCGCTCGTTGAGGCGCTCTAGGGCCTTGGGATAATTTTCGTCTGATATTTGAAATGGCGAGACTACGCTTAGAGCTTGGCCAGATAGACAACTTATTAGATAGTTAAATTTGTCAACATTGGACAATGAGTTGTCTTCATGTACCATATTTGTAAATGAAGTAATAAATTTTTGGAATTCCCCATATTTGCCGTCGAATTTAGGTAATTTGAGGGATGGAAGCCGATTATGATGTCCCCCATGATAAGTCGATGAATTAAAGAAACTAAGTTCTTCTGGTTTTTCCTTTTTACTTGCGCCAATGCGCCGTAATATGATTGCCTTTGTTTCGATAAAAAGATCTTCTATCTCTGCCCGATTCGCGTCTGCTGGATCTAGCTTCTCAATATTGGTTAGAACTTGTAATGCTTGTTTAAAATACGACTCAATAATTTGAGACTGACAATCTAATATAATAGGGTCATTTTCAAGATCGATTCTAGCTCTTAAACTTTGAATATTAGATTGCAGTTGATTCCGTTGTTGTCTGAGAGGTAGAAGCTGCGTTTCATTTGGTGGAGACATTTTGGGCCCTTAACGAAAGAAATGTAGCAAGTTAGAAATGAATTAAACGTGAGCTAAACGAGTTCTAGTTTTAATAAAAACACTCAAATGCATTAAGTTTCACTCAAGAGCTTAATAAGTGAGCTTTAATATGTAGATCGTTTCTCTATATGAGTTTGAGTACTTACTCCGCTGTGCTTAATACTTAGCACGTGTTAAAGCTTACGAGTGTTTTACATGTGAGTGTAAAGCATGTGAAAGCTTTACGATCGCTAATGAGTGGTAATTGAGTCAAAATTTGAGTGGAAATAGATACTGTAAATTTACACACTCAAGTTGACTTAGGTTATGATAGGGCTCCACGTAAATGTCCACGATGATGTCTTGCAAATGCCAATGATGAAGAAGTCCGATGACGACTATCCAAGATGATTATGTAACGATGAAGAAGTCCAACGATGAATGTGATGATGATGTACGCTGAAAAGTCCAATGATGACTGTCCAAGATGATGTAACGATGAATGCAATATAATGAACGAATAAACGACTTTATATAGTTTTTAAGTTTTTATGTTGGGAACTTGCGAAGTGCAAGGTCCTGTCACGGTCGCCAATGTTTGATCTGCCCAGTTGCAGATGGTACAAAACTCCAATGCTCAATAGTATGTGGAATGGAGTAAGGAAAAATAAGTCTTCTCCTCTTCGAATTCCAGAAAGAAGTCATTTTTATATTTCGTGTTCATGAGTTTGAAGCTCTTCATGAGCCATGTAACAGAAGCTTTTAGAACATGTTAATGTAAATACAGTGGTAGAAATTCCGATAATCTTAAACAAATAATATAAGAAATTTTAATATATACAAATCTAAGTTAACAATGACGTCTCCTCCAACACATACCCTATTACTTTCTAAGCTGAGCGACATTGGGTTTCCACCCCTTTTCCTTTCTTGGGTTCGTGAATATTTAACAAATAGAAAACAGAAGGTACTTTTTAAGTCTTCTTTTTCCGCTTCCATTCCTGTGACTTCTGGTGTACCTCAATCTCAATGATCTTAAAAACGTTCAATCCTGGTGCCAATTTAATCTACTAAATCTTAACACTACCAAATGTAAGGTAATGACTTTTTTCCGTAACTCTCCCCAACTGGTCACTTATTTTCTAAACAATAGCCCTTTAGAACGTTTAAATAATATGAATGATTTGGGCGTACTTATGGACCATAAGTTAAATTTTAACACCCACATTTCCACCACGGTCGCAAAGGCCATGAGTGTCCTGGGTTTCATTAAAAGATGGTCAAAAGGATTTGTTGACCCCTATACAACTAAAGTTCTTTTTACTTCGCTTGTCCGTCCTATTTTAGAGTATGGATCTTGCATTTGGTCACCTCAATATGAGTCGCACCAGATTAGACTTGAATCCGTTCAAAAGCAGTTTTTGCTATTTGCTCTTCGTGGCTTAAGCTGGGATCGCAATGTCAATTTGCCTTGGTATTCTAGTAGACTTCTCTTGATTAACCTTCCGTCCCTAACTAACCGTAGATTTATGCTTGGTGTCATTTTTATGCACAAGCTCCTAATTGGCGATATCGACTCGCCTGAGTTATTAGCTCAGGTGAATCTGTCGGTACCATGTAGACGGAGTAGACATCCTTTGATACCTTTATCCCTTAGTCGTTGTTCTTCTAACTATGTTATGCATGAACCTTTTAGGGTCCTCTGCTCTGATTACAACCTTCTATTCCCTGTAATCAGCTCAGAGTTTTCTATTAATATGATTAAAACATCTATCCTATCCCATTTAGTTAATAGATAGCTATAGTATTATTTGTTTGTATTATGGAACAAAATTTTCTGCTTAGTAGACCTTAAGAAATCTTTTTCAAGATCTTGGACTGCACTTGCTGAGGACACCCTCGCCTGGATACAAACCGAGCTAATGTTGCCAAGGACGAAGTTGCTTCAAGTTGAATGGCTTTGGTGGTGAAACACACAATTGCGAAAACAGATGCTTTTGATATGCGACAGGCGCGGCCGGTGAAACTTTTAATGTCAAAGAGACCTGTGAAATCTATTCCGGTGAGAAAATTGTTCGCTGGGGAGGAATGGTGCTCATTATCTGCCTTCAGCCTTCTATTGTAGAACACGCACATTTTGCATGAATTAACCACAAATTTAACTAGATTCCGCAGTCTTGGAATCCAGTATCTTTGTCGTATGAGACAAACCAAAAGGTGATTTCCTTCATGCGGATAGATCTGATGCGTGTAAAGCACCAGGTAACGGGACAATGGATTTGCGACTGACATAAGAATGGGGTAACGCTCTTCGAAACTAAGTCATGCTGCTTCTTGGACCCGAACACATGCTGTTGAAGGAAACACAGTGTTCAGATGAGTGGATCACACCTGATGCGTCAGGGAACAAACAAACATTTTGAGTATGGCAATAGACACGGGCAGAGATTTCTTCTTCTGTAGGCACTGATATTTACCACGAAAATATTCAAACTAAGTGACTTGGCTTAACACATGGAGTTCTTGACAAATCTCACTAGAGGTCACCTCTCCGGAGTAGTCATTGAAAGTTTCCGACCTTTCTGCCAAAACGGACCATGTATGCAACCACTCGTAAGGCAGATCCCAGTTAGGGAATCCGGGATAGTAGATAATTGGTTGCGACATTGACTTTCAATGCCCGCTGCTCAAACTGGGAGTGGGATCGCTTGTCGCCAAGACTTCAGCGGTTCCCGTAGCCACGTTTGGCCATGCTACCATAAATCCTTGTGAACCAGCTCTTGCGAATTCAGGTCACGGCTAGTTCGGTTGATTCTATTGCACGCTATTTGTATCGCTGTCAATTTTTGTTACTCTATTGACGACACACGTCTTACATGTGCAGGGCGGCTTCTTTAACCATGATAAGACGGCCACTGAATCTGACTAAAAAAATGCTTCAGATTTATCAACTGGAAGTTGTGGAAGAACTGCAGCTACCTGTTCACCTAGGAGCGTGGCTCAGTATTACTCTAGGAGGGCAATGAAACCTTTCAAGGAAACTGGTCGAGGAAACAGTAGTTGTTTGGAATGACTTGGCACCTGTGATGAAGTTCACTGGGCAAATGATCATCCCAAGGATCTTGAAGTTCATTGACCATTCACTGCGAGCTCCTGCCAGAACATCATCGATATACATATACGACTTAATAATAGCGCTAGCCAACGAAAATTTTGATTGTACATAATTTACAAGTTTGTGAATTTGTCGGATGACCAAGAACGAAGCAGAATTAATGCCAAAGTGGACTGTGTTAAGTTCGTAATCACAAAGATGACCCTCTTCGTTTCAGATCAGGATTCTCTGAAATATCGGATGAATTGGATCAAATACAATTGGCCAGAACATTTTTAAAGTACCAGACCAGTGTAGAGTTTCTCATAATACATACCCCGTTTGTGAATTTGCTGAGGACGCTGAAGACTACCCGTACCTTCTTTGTGGTACCGTCGGTCTGTCTTCAACAGCATGATGCGGCAAATAAAAATTTTTTTTACTGCCATCAAATGGCCGTTTTTTAGGAACTGGTCTCGGAGCGGAAGTCAGACCATATGTATTTTACTTGATGACCTTTTTGGAAACAGTTCAGTAACAGGGGCATTTTCTTTATATTCTTCTTTCTCGCCGTTTTTTGAGAATGCCATTTCCGCGCGATCCTTTACAGTTATATATATTTGGTGGTACCCAGATTTCAAATCCAATGTCGTGAAAAGTTTTGTTTTCCAAGATTCTCTAGAATTTTTGGAATGCTTGGCATTGGGTACCGGTCGGCAATGGTCCACTTGTTTTATTTTCGAAAGTCAGTGACGAGTCGTTTGTTCCTTTTACCGTTTAAGTCAGAGCCTTTTTTGTAACAAACCCATGCAGTACTGTTGTACGCAGACCGAGATGGTCTTATAATGCCGTCTTTCAACGGCAGAGACATTTCATTTTTAACAAAATCGGCTATTCCCATGGGATTTGAGTAAAGCTTGGAGTGCACTTATTAGTTGTCTATTGTGTGAATTGTGACAATGCCTCGTTAAAGGGCGAAAATGTGCACATCCTTTTTTAATTCCTGTCTGTGCAATTTTAGATTTACATCCGCCTACGTTGGCAGATCGAAGCCTGTTGTAGTATCAAGGGTATCTAAAATGAAAAACGGGGCATTCTTTCCGAAAATTCTTAGAAGAATTTTTCTTTGATTTTACTAGACCCGTGTATGGAGTTTACAGTAATGTCGACAAGCATTATGTTTTTTAACACCTTTACCAGTATTACATTATTCTTTACCGCCTACCAGACAACTGTCGCTCGACGAATGGCAATTGGGAGCGTTCCCTAAAAAAATTTAACAAATCATTGTCCGGTATAGAATCGTTCTCGTCGGTGGCATCGGTGACTGCGGTTTCTGCTATACTCGGGTATTGTTGGTCTTCGGCCGAGGCTTTCTCAGAAATGTTGGTAACTTTCTGGCTACTCTGACATGTCTTAGTTTGGAAACTGATGGATCAACATTCATAGGTTGCACTTGGATTTGGGCTCGACTTCCTTTATTATTTGAGCCTGGTCCCTGCTCACCTTATTGCGATCTATTTTGACCCTATTATTTTTCCCTGAGTGGCTCCTATATTCAACGGCTTTAGCATACGTAGCCGCGAATATGCTTCTATATTAACTGTTCTCCGCCTCGCGAGGTAGCGCTAAAGTCGACCACAAATCTTTGGGCTGTGCTGGTGTAACCAGTGCCCTAATAGACCTTCTCAGGCCTGCTATTAAGGCGTGCAGGGCATCGCCCTTAATTTCTGTATTAAGAAAGCCCGCTGCTTGTTTCTCATGCGTCATTGCAGTTTTTTTCTTGACAAGAGAGTGTTTTTTCTCAACCTCGTCATAGTATGTCAGTAAGACTAGGTCGCCTCGCCTGACCATTTCTAAGTGATGCCTGAGATGCAGAGACAGTTTGTCGGCGTATGTGCAATCAAGCCTATCCATGATTGCATCAAAGTTTAGCACAGTGGTGTCTAAAGTAACCTTAGCTCGTAACGCGTCACACACTTTATTTTTTAAAATGGCCATTTGTGTCGCCAGTATTATTTATTACATTTTTTTTTAGGTCTCAATTTTTTTTAGAACAGTGAATTCTTAGAACGTAATCCAATTTCGGTTGGGCGCCAATTATGGTATTGGGTCCTTCCACTGGTATCCAACTAAAAGGAATAAATTATGTAGATTAGGGCGAGATACGGTTAAGTACCCAAATCATTATCCTTGCGGTTCATCAATATATTAAAGATTATGAAATTAGTAATGTATCCTTGTTTAAGCGATTGTACAAAACTAATGAAGGAACTGAATATATATAAATGGGAATATGAAATATGGAAGACATATGGTCATACTAAAAATATAAATCTCTAACTACTCTATCTGCGAGTAGAGAGTCAATTCGTAAGCATCATCCAAAGTGATCAGATCAAGTAAATAAAGCAACGAACAATAAATAAGTGATGTAACCATATTATTTATTACTACCATAGTATTCAAAAATCCATAACATGTCGGAATATTGAAACTAAATATCCACGGCAACCAAAAAGTTGGCTTATGGCTTTGGCAATGAACACCAAGGGCTCCAAGACGGAACTAATAGCCGCATTTCTGGAAGTTCCGGAGGATGTGCGTGGAGGTCTCCCACTAGCTCCAATACCAGATCCCGATACCATTCCATACACAAGCGGCGTTGGTACCATAAAAACCTGTGTAGGGTTAGCCCTACAGCAACAATATGACGAAATAACCGAAAGTCCATTTATGTTAGAGGGACTACGCAACGAAAGTAAAAGAGCAAAGAAACTTCTAGAAAGTTTGCATATCGCAGTCGAAAGTGCCGAGGCTATGAAAGAGCGAGAGAGACATAGGCGCGACGACGCCACTTTTTTTCACTTTCACTCGTTGCAGAGGACGGACGTGTTTTTTTTTTGCGCTTATCAATTTTTATTTTTTACTCGCGATTAATTACTTTTACAAATTTAAATTAAATTAAATTCATTATCGGTTTAATTAATAAAAATTTCAACATCCGAATTTTATTTTCATTTCGCGAATTCTTGCTGTCGCTTTTGTTTAAATTTAAATAAAATCAAAACTTACAACAATACTTGCATTAGCGGTGTTGTTGTTTTGCTTATTTCTTTTGCCTTTTGTCTTTACCGTTTTAACTAACTCTCGCGCTCTTGCGTACAAATTGTTGTTGCATGTGTTCAATTTGACGCGCTCTCCCGCTCTTTCCTATTCTTGATTGATTTGCGCTCTCGTCTTTTGCCTACCCGCGACTCTGTGATACGTGTTTTTGTTTTTGTGCTTTCATCTCTTTTTATTCTTTAGTTGTGAAGGCTTACTCTGCACATTAACCCTTGTGTCAGAACTGGTCAGTATATTCTTTACACAGAATTTTTACCTTTAGAATTTTTATTTTTTGTATTTCCTTTTTTAATTAAATTAAACTTTTTGATAAAATGGTTGTCTGCTCAAAAAATAATTGCATAGTTGCCACTAATGCGGTTGACTCCCATGATTATATTCTGTGTTGGTTGTGTGACAATGCGGTTCACGTTAAGTGTGCAGGTTACACAGGCAGAATCAAGGAGTCTATTGCTAAAGGTGGTGGCTTAAAATATGGATGTGATGCTTGCCGAGAGGTCGAGAATGAGATGCGCTCTTTCATGAGGCGGACTAGAGATAGTTTTGACACTTTAAGGGCAGGTTTTAATAAACTCCAAGCGGAGTTTACTGCGGTGGAGACTCAGTTCAGAAGTTTATCGCTTATGAATGAGTCTCCGAAACGTAAAAGGACCAGTCCTTGGGGTGTTTCTGCATCTGTAGACCCGCCAGCGTCTCTTATCGTCCCCGACCGGTCTCATGCACCGTCCACTCCTAATGTACAGCAATTGATTTCGTTTAAGAGCCCGGTTGTGAATGCTATTAGTAAGGAATTACCGGTATCACCTGGGAATGATCTCTTAAAAACGATGCCTATTGTAGTGTCCGATGTGTCCGGGCAATTACCCATTCCAATGGAAATTGCCGATAGTTCTAAAAGTATCGAGGGCCCCGTAAACAAGTCGACTGCTGCAGTGGGTAACTTGTCCAACGTTACTGCTGCGGCTGACGCTTCGGGACCGCGGCCTCTCGTTGGCATACCACCAAAGAAACATATATTTGTTTCTAGGCTAGACCCTGTTGTCACATCTGATGATGTAATAGCCTATATTCGGAAGAAAGTTAACGTCTCGAATATTGCGGTGGAGAAGTTTAAATTTTCTTATTCTCGGGACATTTCGTCTTTTAAAATTAGTGTTTCTGCCAATATCTTCGACACTATATGTCGAGAAGATTTTTGGCCAAAGCATATAATAGTTAAGGAATATACTGTGAAAAGAAAAATCGGAAACCGATTCGCTTGCCAACAACAACAACTAATACTAATCCTGTCACATCAGCATCTGCTGGTGTGTCAAAAAACTAGCTTCGTCCCTTAACCTGGGTTACCAGAATGTTAGAGGGCTGAGATCTAAACTTTCTAATCTCTTTGTAGATAGTCTTTCTTTTGAACATAACATTCTAGCTTTTACAGAGACGTGGCTAAAACCTGATATTGCTGATGCATCGGTTTTTTCCACAAACTTTTCTATATTCAGACGTGACCGGATTTCTCGTATAGGTGGTGGCGTTCTGATAGCTGTTGATGCTGCTTTATCATCTGAAATGATTCAATTTTCTAGTACCCAGGAGATTGAGTTTGTCGGTGTTAAAGTAAATTTTAAATCTTTTAATGCTTTCATTACTTGTTCCTATATTCCACCATTGTCAGACATGGCGGTATATTTAAATCATTTAGAGGCAATTCAGTTTGTCTCCTCTTTAGTTTCCAGTCAAGACTTGCTCATAGTTGTAGGTGATTTTAATTTACCCGCTTTAGCATGGTCACTAACAGATGAATCTACCACGTTGCTGCCCTCTTTGTCACATGACTTTATTGATGGCCTTCTAGGCTTATCTTTATCCCAAGTCAATCCCGTCTTAAATTCTAATAGAAAATCGTTAGATCTTATTTTTGTATTGGATTCTTCTTATTGTGAGGTTTCTAGGATCGAACCTTTTGTTCTTCCAGAAGACAAATTTCATCCTACATTAAATTTAAAAATTGATTTGCCCTTGCTTTCACCATTACTTGGTTCAAATGAGTTACCTCTAACTAGGTGCTTTCGTAAGACTGACTTTGCCAGCCTTAATGAAAACATTGCTACTACTGATTGGTCTTATCTGTACAATTGTAGAGATATGAACTCAGCTGTTCGTTTTTTCTATGATACTCTGAATTCACTCTTTGATATTTGTGTGCCTCTTGGTAGGCTGGAGCGGCTTAACAAACCTCCCTGGTTCTCTCGTGAGTTATCCAATTTGAAAAATGTGAAGACACGATATTATAAGAAGTTTCAAAAAACACGTCGTTCATCAGATTATGCTCTGTATACAGTCGCTCGTTCAAAATTCATGATGCTTAATACACAATGCTATAAGAATTATCTTCAGCGGTGTAAGCTTCAGTTTTCTTCCGACCCTAAACAATTTTATAACTTTGTTAATTCTAAACGTAAGACCTCTGTGCACCCATCTTTTTTTGTCTTTTCAAAATAAAAAAGCAAGCACTGATCAGGCAATTGCCGATATGTTTGCGAGTTTTTTTCAAAACAACTTATTCCTCAACGGAATATCGAGCAAGTCCGTATCCTTATCATTTAAAAAAGGCTAATTGCATTTTCAATCCAGTCATTGATGAAAGTTCTATTCTTAGCGAACTTAAATTAGTTAAACCTGTTTATTCTCCGGGGCCAGATGGTCTTCCTGGATGCGTACTCAGGTTCTGTGCAAACGCATTATGTAAACCCATTTTAAAATTGTTTCTATTGTCTGTCGAATCTTCCTCTTTTCCATCTATTTGGAAGGAGTCGTATATCATTCCTCTGCATAAAAATGGCAAAAAGTCCGAAGCCTCTAACTATAGGGGTATCTCAAAATTGTCCGCTATTCCGAAAGCTTTTGAGAAAATTATAACTTCTCAATTGCAACATTTTTGCAGTTCTATTATTTCACCATCCCAACATGGGTTTGTGAAACGTAGATCTACAACCACTAACCTTTTAGAATTTACATCAGTAATTATCAAGGGGTTTAAAAATGGTAAACAAACTGATGTAATATATACTGACTTTAGCAAAGCCTTTGATTCCGTTAATCATACCCTATTACTTTCTAAGCTGAGCGACATTGGGTTTCCACCCCTTTTCCTTTCTTGGGTTCGTGAATATTTAACAAATAGAAAACAGAAGGTACTTTTTAAGTCTTCTTTTTCCGCTTCCATTCCTGTGACTTCTGGTGTACCTCAAGGTAGTCATCTTGGCCCTCTGCTCTTCACACTATTCATTAACGATCTTCCATCAGTCATTGTTCATTCGCGTGTGCTTATGTATGCTGACGATGTCAAGCTTTGTCTTACTCATAAAGATACAGATTCATTTAGTCGGCTACAAGCTGATCTTAAAAACTTTCAATCCTGGTGCCAGTTTAATCTACTAAATCTTAACACTACCAAATGTAAGGTAATGACTTTTTTCCGTAACTCTCCTCAACTGGTCACTTATTTTCTAAACAATAGCCCTCTGGAACGTCTAAATAATATGAATGATTTGGGCGTACTTATGGACCATAAGTTAAATTTTAACACCCATATTTCCACCACGGTCGCAAAGGCCATGAGTGTCCTGGGTTTCATTAAAAGATGGTCAAAAGAATTTGATGACCCCTATACAACTAAAGTTCTTTTCACTTCGCTTGTCCGTCCTATTTTAGAGTATGGATCTTGCATTTGGTCACCTCAATATGAGTCGCACCAGATTAGACTTGAATCCGTTCAAAAGCAGTTCTTGTTATTTGCTCTTCGTGGCTTAAGCTGGGATCGCAATGTCAATTTGCCTTCGTATTCTAGTAGACTTCTCTTGATTAACCTTCCATCCCTAACTAACCGTAGAATTATGCTTGGTGTCATTTTTATGCACAAGCTCCTAATTGGTGATATCGACTCGCCTGAGTTATTAGCTCAGGTGAATCTGTCGGTACCATGTAGACGGAGTAGACATCCTTTGATACCTTTATCCCTTAGTCGTTGTTCTTCTAACTATGCTATGCATGAACCTTTTAGGGTCCTCTGCTCTGATTACAACCTTCTATTCCCTGTAATCGGCTCAGAGTTTTCTATTAATATGCTTAAAACATCTATCCTATCCCATTTAGTTAATAGATAGCTGTAGTATTATTTGTTTGTCTGTTTTTTCTATTGTGTACTTGTCCACGCGATTCGTGCCGTGCGTTATACGGCTGCACCCCTCGGTCGGTCGGGTGGGAGGTGGTGCTTGGGCTCGCGCGTAACAAAAAAAAAAAAAAAAAAAAAAAAAAAAAAAAAGAGCGAGACAGCAATGAGAGTGGCGACGAACATGCTACAATAGCAGATGAAGAAAACGGCGAAGAGAGATGAAATCAGCAATGGACAAGCTTAATTATGTGACCAGAGTAGCTGAGCAGAAAAAAAAAACAATTGGACTTATGCTTACCAGATGGCTAAGGAAATGCTACTGGTGTATAAGAGATGACCAGATGTACAAAATAGGATTGTACAATTAAATAATGTGTGTGGATTGTGAGAACTCAGCGAGAATAAACGTCACTTCCTTGCTTTGGTAAAATGTATGGCAATGCACTACACGCAAGGCCCGAAAAGTATATTGGAGCCAGTGGATAAATTGTTGGACGAGAGGATGATGGCGTTTGGCTTGAGGAAATCGAAAGCAGAGTTGCGGCGTGTTTTCAAGGATCGTGCCTGAAGAGACACCGAGTGATTCTCAGAGTATTTTGCGAATATGGACGACGAGCTAATAGATTTCATTATAGATGAAATTCCATTGGAGAGCATGCGTAAACAAGCGCGTGTACAATGTTTTGACAATCCAAACCGATTGTTAAGAGCATTCGCGGAGATCCGGCTGCCAAGCAAGAAGTTAGACGAGAGGCAAAACAGGGTACCCAAGGACTCGAGGTGCCATAATTGTAATTCGAGAAATCATTGGGCGAAGTATTGCCTAAAGCCTTTACGTGTTCGTGGATCTTGTTATGGGTGTGGTGCCAAGGAACGACTCAAAGCGCAATACAGAAAATACGGGAAAAATGTTAGTAGAAGATGCTGAGAAAGAAATTTTAGAAATCAAATGATTAGACAATAAAAAGAGAAACAAATATACAACATCGGTGAAAACGTTGATCTTAGGATTTGATGCAACTGATAAAAGAATGCTATATAGGGCAGAACAGCCCGGAAAATCTAGACTTAAAATGTGAAATGAAGTTAACTTTTGAATATACGAAACATTTCAGTTGCTCACCAAGAACCTTCTTGGTGAAAAATAACCTTATCATATACGGAAGAAGAAAACGATTCGGTTTTATCTAATTTAAAAAACTTGAACACAGTAGTTATTATCTAGCTCTTGTAATCTCCGAGATAAAGGCGTTTATACGGCTCGGCTGTTGATCCTGATGAAGAATAGATATATTCTATTTCACCCTGTGGGTGTATAATATAAAAATTAAAGAACAATTTTGAAAATTTAATAGAAGTATTAAAAAGATTTGTGCGAAACATGTTAGAACTTAGAATGGAATATTGTTTATGCAATATAGTGTAAAGTGTTTAGGGTATTTAGTCACAGAAAAAGGAATACGGGATAAAAAGGGTTTAGATGCAATAACAAATATTTTTTAATAGTTCTAAAAAGGACCAGAGCGCCGGGGCTAACTTCGACCGCGTTAAAGTTTGTATACCCCTGCAACTTTTTTGGTAACTCTTTCCTTACCTATTAGCCATTAATGTGGAAGAACGTTTTATCTAAAAAGGCTTATATTGCGAAAGAATGGCCTACAATCATTGAAATAACGAAGATATTGATCATAGTCACTGTTTTCCACCTATCGTTCGTATGCGAGCTATATGATATAGTGGTCCGATCCGGCTGAATCCGAGATGTACAACCCCTGCAGTATATACAAGCCTACGTGCAAAATTGCTGTAGCTCTTACGGTCTAGGAGGAGTTTGCGTTGATCCAGACGGATCGTTCTATGCGTTGCACACTTCTGACCAAAATTAATATACCCTTTTTGCAGGAAACTGAATTACACTGGATGCTTTACCGTTTAAAGAAGTTCTGCTTTAAAAAAAGTGGATAAGCAGCAACACCCAATTTTTTTATATTTTGGGCGTTAGAATTACAAAAACAACGAGTGCATAGTTCTGACAACCGAATGCAACATGTAGATGAGTCGAGTAGGTGCACAAATATCATGATCACAGAAGCTAATAGTTTTGAAGCAAATTTAGTTATTTCGCAATCAAAAGATGAAGAGATTCAGAGTATCAAAAAATTTTTAGATGAAAAGGAACACAAACTGTACGAAATGTTGATAGGTATATCCTATATTCTTTATTTTCGATCATATAGTGGACCGAAATGAATAATTTCAGATCGAGGCAGTTGTCTTACATCGCGAGATTTTGTAGGGTCTTTGTGATAAGGCCACTGGAGGGCGGAGATGGAGGAAAGACTGTCGATACCCACAAGTTCCCACAAAGAAAGAAGACAAAGTGCGAAGTAAACAATTATGTAAGATATATCAATAATTACATAGTGCCTCATAGATTTGGGTACACCTTTTCAATTATAAAGACATCAAAAGTACCTAAGGATGTGCAACTAGACCAAGTCCATTACAAACTTTTGGAAAAATACATTGTTATGTTTTGAAAAAGTCAATAAAACAAAAAAATCTATTTTGATGTAATGGCTGTGCCTGAAGAGTAACGACTTAGTATTGGGTAGAGATTTTATGAAAAAATGTAATTCAGAAATTAATCCAGACGCGTTTAAAATGATTACATTGGAAAAAGCAAGAAAATTATTTAAATGAAATGCTGAAAATGGAAATGGCACAGAAAGTACATTTTTAGAAAAGATAAGAGAAAATTGGTTTGTATTGTAGATAAAAGAGAGAAGACGAAAGATGTAAAAAAGAATATGAGAAATGTAATTATAGAAAATGTTGTTGAAGAAAATGATGGGAATGTGTTAGTACAAAATGTAGAGAACAGAAATGGGAAGGGGGGTTTCTACCTTGTGTTATAAAAAAATTCGATTTTTTTTTTTTTTTGCATTTTCGGATAGGTATACCTATGTTTCAAGAATACTGTGTAAAAATTTCATTGAAATCTATAAAATTACGAAAGTTATCGGCAGTTAAGTGGAGCGATGTCAAGCGTGCTTGGCTGGGTTCCTAATTTTCAAAGGCATTTTTCTCAAAACTACATTTTTGGAGCTCATGGAAGTCCTACAGGGCGCAAAAATTAACCAATCGCTATAAAATTTTTTACACATGTTCTTTGGGATTTTTTTTGTTCATCGCTGGTAGTAGAATTGGCGAAAAATATTAAAAATTGTTAATTTTAAAAATAATTAGTAACGAAAAATAGGCAAATTTTAATTTTTTTTTTTAAAAAGCTCATAACTTTTTAATTTTTCATCCTTTTTTCCCAAAAAAAAAAAATTTCCATTTTTGGACTCAGACTTCATTTGCGAACGGTAGGACTTCCATAAGGACGAAATGGGGATGCCATTGGAAAATTCCTCCCCTCTCCCCCTTCTCACGGATCGCCGAAAAAAAATTTTTATACATAGAAAAAAGTTTTTCCAACAATTGTGGAAAATTTCATTCCTTGATCTATTATACTTTTCTCAAAAAAAAAAATTCTTACTATAAAGCTCCTTTCCGGCCCAACAAGGTAGAAACATGTATACAACATCGGTGAAAGCGTTGATTTTAGTGCTCGATGCAAGTTTGTCAAACTGTTAGAAGAATGCTATATTGGGCAAAACAGGACGGAAAATCCAGATTTATAATGTGAAATGAAGATAACTCTTGAAAATGTAACACCCTTTAGTGGTAAACAACAGAAAGTTATTATATTCGAAAAACGAAAAATTACAGATATTGATAGACGATTATTTAAAAGAAAACTTTATACAACCCAGTAATTCAGCATATGCATCGCCGATTGTTTTGGACAAAAAGAAAACAGGAAATTTGCGTATTTGTGTAGTTTAGAAAATTGAACAAAAATTTGGCTAAAGATAACTATCTATTCCCATTAACAGACGATCTCCTGGTCCGCTTAGCACAAAACAAAGTTTTTACAAAATTGGAATTAAACCAGAGGGCCGGGGGTAACTTCGACCACGTTTTTGTTACAACTTCCTTATCTATGGTCTTCAATGTGGAAAAACGTTAAAACGGGTTTCGTTAAAGTATAGTGTTTGCGAAAAAACAGCTTACATAGGAAAAAACGAAGTTATAAATTACAGTCACTATTTTCCACCGATCGTCCCTATGGGAGCTATATGATATAGTGGTCCGATCCGGCTGAATCCGAGATATACAACCTGCAGTATATACAAGCCTACGTGCTCTCAGCAGCTTTCAGCTCTGTAGCTCTTACGGTCTAGGAGGAGTTTGCGTTGAGATGCCGATGGGATTTAAAAATGCACCGCATGTGTTGCAACAGTTTATAAACAGCATTTTGATGATATGATTAGGGAAAACAAAATTATTTTATATATGGATGATATAATGATTGCTAGCAAAAAAATTGAGGAACATTTAGAAACGTTAAAAGAAGTATTCAAGAAATTAGTGCGAAACAAGTTAAAAGTTAGAATGAATAAATGCGAGTTTATGCAATCTACTGTAAAATATTTAGGATATATAATCACAGAAGAGGAAATACAGGCATATGAAAACTGTTAAGTAGCAATAAAAAACTATCCAGTTCCGGACAAGACGCAAGCGTTTCACAGCCTTTTAGGAATGTTTTCCAAAGCTGTGGAAGCCAAGCCAATTTATTGAAAAAAGTATAAATAATTTGAATTTGGGAAAATGAGTTGAATTGTTTTTATACCCTTGCAAAAAGAATATATAAGTTTAAATAAGTATTAATAAAGGAAGCATTTCCGACCATATAAAGTATATTTATTCTGGATCAGACGAATTCATACATCCGTCTGTCCGCCCGTCTAGAACAACGCAAACTCCTCATAGACTGTTAGAGCTACAGAGTTGAAATTTTGCATGTAGGCTTGTTTATTTTATTTAAGGAGCTTGATATAATTGAAATTAAGTCTAACTTAAGATAAAAGCACTGGCGTCGACGGCCTTCGGCTTGATTTTATGTAGAGTTTGCTAGTAATGTTTTGTATATTCAACTATTTATATTTTGTTTAATTAAGTATTAGATTATAGTTCACATATAGAATAGGTGTTTTGTTTATAATTAGATGAGATAATAGTTTTTGCAAAGTTTGAGGTATTTTGTAATTTTAGAAATGTGTTAGAAACTTGTGTATGTCTGTGGTGTTTATGTTACGGGTATAGTGTAGGGGTATGTTTGGATTTGGCTGGAGAGTCGGCTAATTCGTTCCCTTTAATGCCGCTATGGCTGGGGATCCAGAGGAGTTTAACTCTGGGGGCAGTTTTGCTAAGTATGATTCGGAAGGTTGTAGGGTATATATTATTGTTGTTGATGTTGCAAATTGATTGAAGAGATGATAGGGAGTTAGAGCAGATACTCATACCGTATACGTATATCTCAAATTCACTTCGGACCACTATATTACTTTATCATGTGCCGAATTTGATAAATTTCGGGTGACTTATCATATAGTTTCCATATGAACGATCGGTGGAAAACAGTGACTTTGTTAAATATATTAGTTATTTCCTATGCTAAGATTGTAGGTTCTTTAGCTTTTTAGAATAAAACGTTTTTTCACTTTAAAGGCTATAGGAAAGGAAAGAGTTACCAAAAAAGTTGCAAGGGTATAAAAACTTTGTCGCGGTCGAAGTTAGCCCCGGCCCCCTGGTTTAAAATTAAAAAGAAATTTATGGAAGCACCTATGATTTAAGCTACCTATATATATGAAACTGAATTGCATTGTGTTGCCAGTGTTTTAGGGTATTTAGCAGTTCTGCTTCAAAGAATCGCACTGCGGATTCTGCGTTATGCAGGTTTAGAATATATGTCCAAGGAAAACGTTTACGAATACTAAGGGATTGTAATTCTTTGATTTTGACTTTCAATAAAGTTGAGCTTAATCCAGGAATTGCTAGATGGGCGTTAGAATTACACAAATACGATTACAAACTAGTGCATAGATCTGGCAAACAAATGCAACATGTAAATGAGTCGAGTAGGTACACAAATATTAGGATCACAGAAGCTAATAGAAACAAGAAGTTTTGAAACAAATTTAGTTATTGTAGCAGTTACTAATACACATAGCAATAAGCAATACATGTATAATAAGAAATAGATAATAAGATACAATAAAATACACATGATCCACATGATATATATACAATAATAATTATAAGCAAGCAAGAACAAAAGAGAATCAATAAGGCACATTCTGAGTTTGACATTCAAGAAGCAAGCATCGTGTGCAAAAGGTGCAAAGATTCAGAGTATCAAAAAAGGTTTAGAAGAAAGAGAACACAAGCTGTTCGAAATGCGGAATAGTATAGTATGTATATAGAATTCTTATTAATCTTCCTTTATTTTACAACCGTAGGCTTGTATTTGACATTCTTTTTCTCCATAAACTATTCAACGGTGAAGTCATTTCTTCTAATTTACTAGATACGCTATATTTTTGTGTTCCCTCACGTCGGACCAAAAAACTTTTTTTCCTATTTACCTTAGTAGATGTCTGATTAACTACTCTCTTCACGAACCTTTTCGTGTCCTTTGCCAATCTTTTAGCAACCTTTCTCACCTTATCTGCCCTAG
This sequence comes from Drosophila tropicalis, assembly GCF_018151085.1. Lineage (NCBI taxonomy): Eukaryota > Metazoa > Arthropoda > Insecta > Diptera > Drosophilidae > Drosophila > Drosophila tropicalis. Next base: position 2,438,702 of record NW_027172710.1, on the reverse strand, counting down.
TCTTTTCAATCATCTACAACAACAAATCATCCACAATAAAACTTTCACTCGGTGCAGAGGACGGACGTGTTTTTTTTGCGCTTATCAACTTTTATTTTTTTCTCGCGATTAAATACTTTTACATAACTTTTAAATTCATTATCGGTTTTTCCTATTCACTTTAGTATATGTCTGATTAACTACTCTCTTCACGAACCTTTTCGTGTCCTTTGCCAATCTTTTAGCAACCTTTCTCACCTTATCTCCCCTAATCTTTTCAAACATCTACAACAACAAATCATCTACAATAAAACTTTCACTCGTTGCAGAGGACGGACGTGTTTTTTTTTGCGCTTATCAACTTTTATTTTTTTCTCGCGATTTAATAATTTTACATAACTTTTAAATTCATTATCGGTTTAATTAATAATAATTTCAACATCCGAATTTTATTTTCATTTCGCGAATTCTTGCTGTCGCTTTTGTGTTTTTGTTTAAATTTAAATAAAATCAAAACTTACAACAATACTTGCATTAGCGGTGTTGTTGTTTTGCTTATGTCTTTTGCTTTTGTGTCTTTACCGTTTTAACTAACTCTCGCGCTCTTGCGTACAAATTGATGTTGCATGTGTTCAATTTGACGCCCTCTCCCGCTGTTTCCTATTCTTGATTGATTTGCGCTCTCGTCTTTTGCCTACCCGCGACTCTGTGATACGTGTTTTTGTTTTTGTGCTTTCATCTCTTTTTATTCTCTAGTTGTGAAGGCTTACTCTGCACATTAACCCTTGTGTCAGCACTGGTCAGTATATTCTTATACACAGATTTTTTACCTTTAGAATTTTTATTTTTTATTTTTTTGTATTTCCTTTTTTAATTAAATTAAACTTTTTGATAAAATGGTTGTCTGCTCAAAAAATAATTGCATAGTTGCCATTAATGCGGTTGACTCCCATGATGATATTCTTTGTTGGTTGTGTGACAATGCGGTTCATGTTAAGTGTGCAGGTTGCACAGGCAGAATCAAGGAGTCTATTGCTAAAGGTAGTGGCTTAAAATATGGATGTGATGCTTGCCGGGAGGTCGAGAATGAGATGCACTCTTTCATGAGGCGGACTAGAGATAGTTTTGACACTTTAAGGTCAGGTTTTAATAAACTCCAAGCGGAGTTTTTTTGCGGTGAAGACTCAGCTCAGAAGTTTATCGCTTATGAATGAGTCTCCGAAACGTAAAAGGACCAGTCCTTGGGGTGTTTCTGTATCTGTAGATCCACCAGCGTCTCTTATCGTCCCCGACCGGTCTCATGCACCGTCCACTCCTAATGTACAGCAATTGATATCGTTTAAGAGCCCGGTTGTGAATGCTATTAGTAAGAAATTACCGGTATCACCTGGGAATGATCTCTTAAAAACGATGCCTATTGTTTAAGAATAAACATCGTGCTCATCTGAAGCGGCTTCACAAAATCAGATGCACTAAGGAAAACATAATACAACTGTACTTTTGTCACAAACAACTAATCTAGCATATGACTAAAATTACAATCAGCCACACACGTTGTGGAAAAAACACTTGTAATTCTAAACTAACCCAAAAGATCACAACGGCAGGATGCCAAGTGGCCGACGCCGTGCCCAAAACAATAATAATTTTCAACCCCCGAAATCTTGGGTTTCAGCCTCATTAGAATAAGATATCCAAAGCATAAAAGAAAAATTCAAATTCAAAAGAAAAATTGTCCAAAGTAGTACAAAAAAGAAAAACGGCCGATAAGTTCACAACAGAAATAAACAATTTACGACAGGGTTTGGAAGCTTCGTATATTGATGAGACCTATCAGCACAACATGCTGAAAAATTCAGTACGAAAGAAGCCAAAAAAATGGTGAAAAACTGCGAACATGGTAAACTAAAGACAATAATAGAGGCTGGAAACTTTAAAACAATGAATGAAGTCATCACGAAGTAGTACTGAAAAAACTGGAAATTCCAACTCTGTATTGTTTACACAAAGAAGCCGCGGTAACTATAGTAACAAATATAATTATCGTGGTAGAGGCAATGGTCGGGGTTATTACAATAATTATAATAATCAGACTAACGGCCAAAATTACCAGCAAAATCGAAAAAATAACTACACAGGAAACAACAGAGGTTACAACAGGAATAATAATAGAGGAAATCGAGGAAATAACCAACAAAACGGTTATAACAACAGTAATGTCCGAATAGCACAGAATGCTTCGGGTAACTCCCAAGCACCTTTAGATACCCAGCAGTAAAAAGCAGCAAGATTCACGCCATCAGTTTCAGACAAAATACGTTTACTTTAACAAATGTGGCAACAGAAAAAAAAGTTAGTATTCTTAATAGATACAGGTGCGGAAAGATATATCTTAAAAAAAAATCCGACACTTTTCAATGCATTAAAAAAAATCAAATTATAAACATACAGGGAATTAGTACAGAAGTAACCAAATCCATAGGGCTTACTTCTGTTGAAATACAAAATCTATAGGGTTTACTTCTGTTGAAATACAATCTTCAAAATATACATATAATCCCACACGACTTTCACATCGTGAATTCCGATTTCGCTATTCCAGGTGATAGAATAATAGGAATCGATTCTAATCCGTCCGAAGACTGGTTAATAATTAGACCCAATAATCTAAAATATCCGATATATGTACCAATATCGTACAGTTCTGATGATAATTCAATAGTTTTGCCACCAAGATCATTAAAGCTTCTGCTCTCTGACGTGACGGTCGTGTTTTTGCATAGCTCCTAAGTTTTTGTTAATATTTATTGTTTTCTCCCAATTTTAATTGTGCTTAGTTTGTTTACGCTTTCGCTGGTGTTGTTTGCTTGACACCCTTGTGTTTTATTTCCATAATTTGCCAAATTAAACAGTTTTTTCTTTTTCGTGATTAGTGTTTGGTGCATTTATTTTTTTTTATTTTTCTCTCTCGTCATTGCTTTTGCCGTTGCTCCCCTCATCGCCCTTTGTGCTTGTGCTCAGCTTCTCTCCCGCGTAATCACTTTTGTAAGGCCGCCTCTCAAACCTCGGCTTATGACTGTTCTTGCTCTCTCTCTTGTGCTGTGCACTCTAGCTGTCTCTTTGTTTTGTTTGTAATTTATTGTTTTTTTATCGATAATTATCTTTGTGCTGTGTATTTAAATTTTTCTATATATTCTTATATTTCTTTTTGCCTTGTGTTTCTTTTGGCTTTTCAATGGCTTGTTATCTACCTACTTGCAAGCATTCTGATAGTTTTGATGATCAGAATAGAGCAATATCTTGTTGGCTCTGCGATGATCTTATTCACTTAAAATGTGCTGGCCTCAATGGCCGCGCCTACGACAAATTTTTTGGTTTGTCTGTGCTTAATGCGCTTGACTTGCCCATCTTATGCCAGCCAGCAGCTTGATTTTAGCCGTATGTATGGGGATCTTCGTTTACAGTTTCTTTCTTTAAACAAACTGGCCAAACAGCTGTCCAACGAGTGTGACTCTAGCGTACATTTATTGTCGCAATTCAAATTTGTTCCACCTTCTAAGAAATTGCCCAAGAAGTTGCCCCGTAAGCAGTCGCCAGCTCTCTATATTACTTTGTCTCCCATTTAACTTTCGGCTACACCATCTTCTTGTCCCTCTTTATGCTCTTCTTTTCAGATTGAAGTACCCATTACAAGCCCTGGTGTACCTCAATCTATCCTTCACGGGATCTCTGATCAATCACAGGATCATGCTGGCTCTCATTCACTTGCGGATCCCAATGCTTCTCCGCCTCCACTAACTGTAGTGCCTCATCGCAAACAATTATTTATCTCTAGGTTTGCTCCAGATACTTCTGAGTCGTCTGTGGCAGCTTACATTGGTAATATATGCCCTGCTAAGGTTTTAATTCAAAAGTTTAAGTTTTCTAGGCCTCGCGAAATCTCCTCTTCTAAAATTACGGTACCAAAAGAGTATTTCTCAGCTATGGTTGCCCCTGATTCTTGGCCAGAGGGGCAAATGTAAGAGGACTTCTTACCAAGCTCTCAAACCTGTTCTGTGATAGCCAAACCTTGACATAGGTCTGGTCTGGTTCACACGTAGGCTCTCTAATTTTCGTAACATTAAATCGAGATATTTTAAAAGATTTAAAAAAACTGGTTCGCGACTTGACTATGCAAATTATTGTATAGCCAAATCTCAATTTTGTCTTTTAAATACTCAATGCTACAACAATTATCTCGTTCGCTGTAAGGCTGAATTTTATAAGAACCCCAAAAGATTTTACAACTTTGTCAATTCCAAAAGACGCTCTAATGTACTACCTTCCACCTTCAGACTTAACGACCAGTCTGCTAATAATGATTTAGATATTCCAGATCTGTTTGCTAAATTCTTTCAGTCGACATATTCTACTACTGTTTCGGATCCCACACCCTATCCCTTTTCAATCCCACATTTAAATTGTATGTTTTTTCCCAGTATTACTGAAGACTGTATTCTCTCTAGCTTGTCATCTATGAAGTCTTCCTTCCCTAGGCTTGTTTTTGGCATTCTCTTTTTCCATAAACTAGTCAACGGCGAAGTCATTTCTACCAATTTACTAGATACGCTGTATTTTTGTGTTCCCTCACGTCGGACCAGAAACTTTTTTCCTATTCAGCTTAGTAGATGTCTGACTAACTACTCTTTTCACAAACCTTTTCGTGTTCTTTGCCAATCTTTTAACAACCTTTCTCACCTTATCTCTCCTCATCTTTCCGTCACTTCTTTTCGCGCTATACTTTTTAATCATCTACAGCGAAACCAAAAACACCTCCACCGGGTCGGGGATGTTTAGTTGTGTATAAAGCTAAGCTACCTTCTTCATTTAATTACTACCTGTCCTTAGCTTAAGCTTTTTCGTCGACTGCTGTGTTAGTTTACGTAAATAAATAAATAAATAAATAAATTAAAATGTTATCAATATCTTCTATTGCTTTTATTGTATATGGGCCAAAAAACTTAGTATAGTATATCGAGTTACAATCTGTCGCGATCTTGAAATGCTTTCCCTGCAAATATACACGAAATCGTTTTAACGAATAAATTATCGCCAATGTTTCTAACTCAAAGCTATGATATCTAGATTCCACATCGGTAGTTCTTTTAGAAAAATAGAAAACAGGATGCCATTTACCATCGCTTTTCCTTTGTAGCAAAATCGATCCGAAACCAATAGAACTTGCGTCACAATGCAGTTCGGTTTCATCATTTGGGCTATAAAGCGCAAGTATTGGGGCCTCTGTTAACTTAGACTTTAGATTTTCAAACGTACTAAGTTCGATGTTCCCAAACATGAACTTTTGCAGAAATTCGCACTTATCTAATCTCAACTCCAATTTATTGTCAACCAATCGGTCAAATACTTCTTTTAAAATTTCTAGATGCGTATCAAAATCTTTTGTTGCTACCATAATATCGTCTAAATATATAATAACTTTTTCATCCCTAATCATATCGGCAAATATCCTGTTTATAAACCTTTGAAATGTAGACGGCGCATTTCTGAGGCCAAATGGCATGCGAAGAAATTCAAACTGACCAAGCGGTGTCGTGAATGACGTAAACTTCACTGAATCCTCATGCATGTATACATGGAAAAACCCATTCTTTAAGTCGAGTTTCGAAAATAAGGTTTTTCCTGCAAGTCTATCTAACAGATCATCAATAAGTGGAATAGGATAACTATCTTTTGAAGTCGCCTTGTTTAATTTTCTAAAATCAACGCACATTCTAAGTTCACCTGTAGTCTTTTTTACGAGCACGATTGGGGAAACATATTCTGACTCACTCGGCCTAATATATTCTTTGCTTAAGTATTCGTCAATTATTTTTTGCAATTCAGCCTTTTCGCTATAAGAAAGTCGTCTTGGATTACAGCTAAACGGACTTATGTCATTGATTGTGAGTTTTATTTCGCATTTAACCTTTGGTTCATTTGGTCGATTTCTTTCCAGATAAAATTTAGAAAAAATATTTTCAAACATTGTCGTTTCATTGAAACTTAAACTTTTGCCAACAGAATATTTTGAATTTACCACGTCACAATCAATATTTAGCATTTGGTTTTCAAAATTATCTTCTTTGCTCAAGTCATGGTTTAACTTAATACTTTCGGCCATTGACTCTTTACACAGATCATCGTCAAGCTGCAGTACAATTTTAGCTTTACATATTTTCATAAAATCTCTACCTAACAGTATTGGACATCCCATAGACTCGTTGGAAACAATCAGTAGTCGAACGCAAACATTTTTATTTAATATTTCAACGTAACATAAAATACTTCCAAAGACTTCAAGTTTACTTTTATTTAAACCAAAATATGTATGTTCAGGACCGGGTTCCAATTTAATTTCATCCGAAACGAACTCCTTTTTAATTAAGCTAACTGCGCTTCCCGAGTCTATGAGGCATCCTAGGGAAAATACATCATTACCTATGTGAACTATTGCTGCGGGCTTCTTCTTATTTTGACTGCAATCTGCCACTCGGTGACCCATTTCACCACATCCAAAGCAAGCACCAGTTGCTCTTATTGGTTTGTTACAGTCGGCTGCTAGGTGACCCAGACAGTTACAGTTGAAGCACCTGAATGTGGGCTTCTTCTTTGCGGAAACATTTGGCAGAGATACAGGTTTTTCCCGCTGCAGCACTATGTTGACAAATGCTGCCAACACGTCATCCTTAGACCCAAAACGTTGCATACAAGCCATCTCTCGCAAGTGACGGTCTATATACTCGACCATCTCGTCCTCCGGCAAACGCAAGCCGCCAGCCAAGCCAACTTTGTCGTTAAAGTGATTCAGGAACGGTTCGCCGACGCACCACTTCGTGCCTCAAACTCTCGTCGAATTATTACATTGGTCTTCTTTGATCCGAAAACTTTTCCCATGGCATCGAATATGGTTTTCACAGGCTGACACAAACACTCGGGGTTTGAGTGTATCCAATCCAAAGCTTTGCCCTTTAGTTTACCGAAGACAAGCAAACGTAAATTATTTTCGTTCAAGTTGAATGATCTTTCCAAATGAAGCACGGAAGATATCCAACTATAAACATTTCCATTACCGTCAAAATCGAGTACAAAATCTTTCACATCTTTGGCCAAAACCTGGTCACCTGTCTTCGTCGCCAGACAGCTGCTTGAGTGGCCAGACTCAGGGTTGCCAGCAAGACTCAAGGTTGCTCCAAGCAATCTTTTTCAGGGGGATCCGCGCGTTTACTTAGTCCTCCGTTAGGAGCAGCTCCATCTTTTGGATGTTGCCCTCTCGCTACAGGGCTGAGTTGGTTTAAACGTTCGGCTAGCACATTTTTAGTGCCAGTATCTGGTAAACCTAGGTTTTTGCAGACAGCACGCTTCTCGTACTGTACCACTGCATAAAACTTAAAACTAATTTGTAACAAAGAAAAGAGTAAGATATACTTAATTCTAAACATATTGCACTGGGGGAAAGAGTAAGATATACTTAATATTAATACATATTGCTACAATATATATATATATTTTTGTTCAGTTTAATTTTTTTATTTGGAAAATTGGTATTTTTTTTTCTTAGATAATTTTTGAAATGCACTGTTACAATAATTGATGCATATGTTATTTAGATCTTATCAAGATCATTAGCATGGCTTAAGGCTCTTTTTGTTACATATTTATTGTGTAGTTTATATGCTCATTATTACTACGATTATTAATAAAAGTGCATTTGTTGGTTTTAAATCAAATATGTCATCAAACTTGTTTATTCTATTGTCAAACATTCAAATTAAAAGAATTTTTTTTTATTATTGTTTGTTTTTAATATTTTGGTTTTTAAATGTTTTTTTTTTTTTTAGAGTTTTGTTTTCAAATGTTTGTTTTTAAAATCTTGTTTTCTTTTTTTTTACATATATCCCTGCCTATTTTTGCGTGTGGTATTCAGGCCACACTCTAATTGGACAGCTTTTAATGCCGCACCATTGTACATAGTTTGTTATAATTATGAAAAAAATATGCATCGCAGTGCATTAAAAAAAAAGTGCGACGCAGTGCATAGTTATTTAAGTAATTATTTTGGTGGGCGCTCTTTGTAGCGTTATCGGTCCAGACGTTGAGACGCTTTCAAGTTGCCGGTGCTGGTCCTCGCACAGGATGGGAAGATCGTATGTTGTTCACTGTATTTTGCGCTCCTTGTAGCGCTGCCGGTCCACTGTTGAGACGGGTTCAAGTTGCCGGTGCTGGCTGCACAGGCTTCTATTTTGGGGTCCCGTAGCAGTGGCTACAGGAATACTCGCAGTACGGCGAATATAGTGGTCCCTCGCAGTCGTTTGGGCAGAATATTTTAATCTTTGATACTTCCTTTTCAGGTTGTGGCGTTGTTTTTAGCTTTGGCTTTGCCACGTTGTGTATTGTAGAGTGTGTTGATGAAATGTTGGTTGTGGCTTTATTTTTTCTTTCGCTTCGTTCTGTTCGTTTGCCGTTACTTCTTGCTGCTGTTGACCTTGGAACAAGTCTGCCTCGAAATTTTGCGTCTGACCGGCGCCATCGTCCGATGAATACAAAATGCTCTTTAGGTGCTCCAAGCAATCTTTTTCAGGGGGATCCGCGCGTTTACTTAGGCCTCCGTTAGGAGCAGCTCCATCTTTTGGATGTTGCCCTCTCGCTACAGGGCTAAGTTGGTTTAAACGTTCGGCTAGCACATTTTTAGTGCCAGTATCTGGTAAACCTAGGTTTTTGCACCAGATTTGTAACTGGGACTTCGAAAAATCGTCAGGATTTATTGAATCCATTATTGTTTTTTAATATATATTTTTTTCTTTGCTAAATTATAGCTATTCCACTGTTTTTTCACTGGGTTAACTATGACCACTTCTGAAATTATAGCGAGTAAAACACGTCTATCTCTGGTGAGCTCTCCATAAAAACTGAGCCGCTCTCATTCTTTTTTATTTGAACCTCTCTGTTCTTTTCTTTAAAGTGAGACAGCACGCTTCTCGTACTGTACCACTGCATAAAACTTAAAACTAATTTGTAACAAAGAAAAGAGTAAGATATACTTAATTCTAAACATATTGCACTGGGGGAAAGAGTAAGATATACTTAATATTAATACATATTGCTACATTAGGTTCTAACTTATGGCCCGTTTCATTACTTAATAAAACTTTATCGCCTATTTCTAATTCGATATTGTTTATTTTTCTATTATATAACTTCTTAATTTTAGCTTTATGCTGTTCTAACATAATTTTGTCCCTTTAGAAGCCTGTTCTAATCTAAATTTTGATTCCTTAGCATAATCTTCTATGTTATAAAGTGGGTTAATCCTATCTATACTATTAAATTGTTTAGGTAAATTTGAATTTTTAGCAAATACCAACTCATATGGACAATAATCATGTGCCAAAGAGGGTGTTGTATTGAAACAATATGCAAAGTATCGTATCCATACATCTCAGTCAGTTTTGTCAACTGAAATGTGTGAACGTAAGAACTCATTAAGTGTTCGGTGGCTTCGCTCCACAGTGCCTACAGTCTGGTGATGATGTGCAGTAGAAGTTATGTTTTTAATTTGCAGATTTTTGCAAAAATTTTCGATTATTAATTTTTTAAATTCTGTTCCCATGTCTGTAATAAATGTCTTCATTTGACCGTATCGCAGAATAAAATCTTCAAATATAGCATTTGCTACTGTTTTTGCACTTTTGTCTTTTACTGGTATTATTACAAGGTATTATATTAGATCGCAGATTAAAGTTACTGCGTATTCATTTCCTTGTCCTGACTTTGGAAGTGGACCGATCGTATCCACGATTACCCTGTCGAAAGCCAGTTGTGGCGTTTCGGTTATAGTCAATGGGGTTTTTGTATGCTTGGTTATTTTTGCTTTTTGACACTTGAATAGGGATTCCGGAGGAGAAGAATAACCCAATCTTCATTCGTTGAATTCAAAATATGAACTGATTTTATTAACAAAAGTATTGAGTTTATATAAGGAATCTTAGGCTCTAGGAGGTAACAATTGTTCTTCAAATATCTTATTCTAATGACCCACGTTTTTGGGGGTTGCAAATAGTTTATATTTCATGCTCAGCGTCGGTTACTTGATACTCCGCCGCTGTTACAATCTTAAGTGTTTTCCACAGAGTGTGGATGGATGTTTTTGTTTTTGGAATTAAGCAATAATTGTCATAGGAATCTTTATGACTTATTTTTTATGTATGTTTTGTGTATTTCTTTGTTCAATCTGATTTGGTGAAGCCATTTCAGATGAACACGATGTTTATTCTTAAACAACACTTGTTACATTTTTTTATATATTCTTCCAATAGTAATGCCTTTTTATCTTGGCTATAGTTTTTGATATTCCAGAATGACCTCCTTGTAGAGGGTCGTCGTGGAACGTAAACAGTATTGCTTCTTTTTCTTTATCATTATTTGATAATAGGGTCACCGGCTTGAGTAGAGCTACTCTTAAAAATTTTAAAATCTTATTGCCCATATTTTTGAAAGATTCTATTGAAATAGTTTCAAAGATCTTTTCGCCTTTGAAAAAATTGACCTAGTCGAGAATTTCATTGGTATACATATCACAAATGTCAATTCTTGCTATAACCTTTTTGTCATGTTTGAATGTGCTTAAAGAATTGGTTATTCGCAAGGTCAATACTTTTCGTACTTCGTCATTTACAATGACGTCATGTACATACGTTGGGCTTAGAAGCATTAAGAGATTGCTTTTGCAAATCTTCTATATTATTATTTTCTTTTTCATTTCCTGCGCAGGAATTTGACTGTTTACTTTGATTTCTGGTAGTGACTTTCAGAATTTTGTTATTGGCTTGTATATTTTGTAACTTCTTTATTGTTATTCTTGAAAGAGCGTCGGCTACGACTTTAGATACTCTTTCTCTTAAGATACTCTACCGAAAAATTATATTCCTCTTGCCAAAGTCGTGTTCTGGTTAGCTTGGAACTTGGATTTGTCATTGAAAACAAATAGGTTCACTGGTCCGTTTTGACAGTGAAATGTCTGCCATAAATGTATATTCTGAAATGCGTAATTGCCCAATGAATTGCCGCTAATTCTTGTTCTGTTGTACTCTTGTTTCTCTCACCTTTTGTAAAAGATCTTAATGCGTATGCTACTGGAAACTGTAGTCCATTTTTATTTTGCGCTAGGACTGCTCCACATGCGTTTTTTTTTTTTTTTTTTGAATTCATTTATTAACATATATAAAAAAGAGATCAACAAAATACAACCAGACTGACAACAGAAATCGATTAACATGGATACATAAGAAATGCCCGCCCGGCGGTACGTCCCATTGGGAATTGCTTCGCCAGGGTTGTGGCAACTTCTATGCTGAACCGACTCTTTCTCGCTCCAGTCTCCTAAGCTCGCGCTTGATGAATCCGAAGTAGATGCCCACCGCCTCCCAATTATCCTTGCTCTGCAGCATGCTGGGTACCAAGCTGGCCACCGATAGGGACTGGCCGATCGCCCGCTAGGCTCGCTGTCTATCCGCACCGAAGCGGCCCACCGTGGTGGGCGTCCTCGATTGCTCCATCAGGACACGCAGGACACGTGGTCGGAGAAGTGGTCGTAGCCGAACCTGTTTAAGTATTGGCGGAAGCAGCCGTGTCCGCTCATAACCTGCGTGAGGTAGAAGCTCACCTGCCCGTGCTTTCTACCGACCCAAGCCTCAATATTGGGGATGAGGCGATGCGTCCATCTGCCGTTTGGTGCAGCGTCCCATCGGTCCTGCCATTTCCTCAAACTGAGCCTTCTAGCGTCTGCTTTGGCGACACTCTTCGGAATGCCCCTTCTGGTGGCCTCTGCAGTGGCCCGAACTTTGGCTGCCAGAATGTCGTTGGTCACCATGCCAGCGACTACTAAGGCTGCATCCTCCGAAACAGTCCTAAAGGCCTTACAGACTCTGAGAGCGCAGAGTCGATAAGTCGGACTGATGAGGCGACGGTTGCTTTCGACCTCAATGGCCGGTGCCCAGATCTGGTCTGCATACAATATTTGTGATTAGCAACATTCTCCGCTCCTGTTTTGGCCCTCTTGTGTTGTGCATGATCCTGGCGAGTGCTCTATTCGATTCCTCTGCCTTCCGCTGTACCGCCGCTAGGTATTCTCGGAAACACAATCTTGTGTCGAGCCACACTCCGGCAGCCCCAATCCGCCGTGTTGAAGGCATTCTTCACGTCCAGGGTGATCACTAGGAAGTATTCCTTCGCACCTCCTTTCCATCGAGAACCCTTAATAACATCAGCCGCTGTACTCACTACTCTGCTGACCGCGTCTATTGTGGACCTTGCCTTGCGAAATCCGTACTGATTGGCGGACAGGCCGCCCCCTGCGCTGATCGCCTCGCTCAGTCTGGCGCTGATGAGGCTTTCCAGCACCTTACCCACGGAGTCCACGAGGCAGTCCCAGGCTTGGGGAGCAGCACCATCTTTTCCAACTACCACTGAGATGGGAATACTCCCTCCTTCAGGCACTGGTCGAAGGTTGCCACGAATATTTCCGGGCGAGTTGCCATTGCCAGCCGAAGTGCACGGTTGGGGATGGAGTCCGGGCCCGGGGCCTTTGTTTTGTTTCAGCGACCTGGCGGCCGCAAGCACTTTATCGGTGGTGACTGGTACGTGGTAGCGGGAAGCAACATGTTCAACGCGCCTACAGCTTAGGGAGTCCGCTCGCTGGGGGAAAAGATCGCAGACAATACGTTCCAACTCGCTGGCTTCAGTAGGAGAAGAGAATCTGTTGGCGTAGACGCTTGACCACGATTTTGTATACCCTGCCCCAAGGGTCCTGATCGGCCGTGTCGCAGAGACTGAGGTACACTTCCCGCTTCGCTTCATATATAGTCTTCTTCAGCTCCTTCCTACATGCGCTATAGGCTGCCCATAGTTGCGGCCATGTCTCCAATCATCGCTTCTTTGCTCTCTGGTAACGCCGCCTAGAGGCTAGGCACGTTCTACGTATGTCTCCAATTGAGCTTTTCCACCAGAAAACCGGTTGCTGACGTCCCTTAAAAGGTCTCCTTACCACCATGCTCGCGTAGATTTCACCAACGCTCCATGATGACGACCTAAATAGCCGCCGCTTACGAAAGTGAGGTCGATAACGGACCCGCCGCTTGCTCTGCTGAATGTGAAGCTTGAACCTCTGTTCAGAAGGACTAAGTCCAGCGATGCAAAGGCTTCCAGAAGCGATCGTCCTCTCGCATTGGCAACCGCGCTTCCCCAGTCAAGGGCCCATGCGTTGAGAACGCGCGTCGTTGACTATCTCGTCAAGCGCTCTACAAAAATTATCATGGCTCACGCTGGGGGGCAGGTAGCAGCTATAGACCCATTTTCCGTCTGCCTGTGCGCGTACAAAGTGCTCTCCTGACATAGTGTGTTTTTTTATATTCATTTTTATTTACAACCAAATTTCATTTACTACGGGACTACCGCGAGGTATTGCTTCGAAGCGGCCGGCTTAAACTAAACCTTTTAAACTAAACCTCCCTTCTCAGCCTCTCTTGTCGCAAACTCGCACACTGCCTCCCATGCGCGACCGTTTTCTAACATCAGTGGCACCAGTTTCTGCATTGTGATGCGCGTGCCGATCCTGGACTCCATCTCGCGTCTCTCTGCTTCATAGCGAGGGCAGTGAAATGCCATGTGCCTTGCGTCCTCGACGATGCCGGCTCCGCACCACGTGCATTCGATGCCTCGTGCCCGAAACGACTGCCATAGGGTGTCGCAGTTGGATCGGAGAGGCGCCGCATGACCAGAGTGCGGCCTTACCGGAGGTACTGGCCACCCAAATGCCGGTAGACTTTTTCCTGAAGGGCTTGCGAGCTCCGCTTTGACTTCACGAATGTTCTGCGCAAGTAGGTCGTGTTCTGCCTCGCAGTGGTTAAGATTCAGCTGAAGGAATTTACTCATTTTGGTGGCCCTTTTCGATCAACTTTGGTGGTACACCCGTGCTCCACATGCGTCTTTACTTGCATCTGTGTTTATGCGAAATTCTTTGCTAACATCTGGGATTCATTAATGCTGATTTTAAATGTTTGAAAGCTTTTTGACAATCACTTGTCCATTCAAATTTAACATTTTTCTCACATAATCCTGTTATGTGACAAGAATACTCATCGAAATTTTAAATAAATCTTCGGTAACAATTGCCAAATGCAATGAATCTTCTTGCGCTGTCCGCTTTATGAGGGACTTAATAATTTTGAATGACATATGTATTTTGCGTCGACAGGCAAGATTCCTTTATCTGTGCATTTATGTCGAAAAAATGTGACTTCGTGCATAAAAAATTAGCATTTTTCAGGATGTAACTTTAGTTTGTGTTGCCTACATCTCTCAAAAACTTCTGTTAAGTTATTGAGCATATTTTTTTCGGAACAACCTTTGACTATTAAGTGAAGTTTTATTTTCGGAGTTTGGTAACAATTTTCTGGTACTAATAAAAGTGGGCTATTGTAAGCAGATACAGAGGGCTAGACCATTTTGTCGTTTATCAATTTTTGGACTTGTCTTTTGATTTTCTATAATTTTTAATGTAAATTGGTTCATCATCCATCAGTCTTAATTTTTGTCTATAAAAATTATTCGTTGTTATTGATTCGGAGTCTAGTCCGAATGTATGGCTGTGTGAAATTGTGGCGGAAAATTTTTTGATAGTGTAGTTTGATTGATTTCGATGATATAAAAATTATTCGTTGTTATTGATTCGGAGTCTAGTCCGAATGTATGGCTGTGTGAAATTGTGGCGGAAAATTTTTTGATAGTGTAGTTTGATTGATTTCGACTACTTCGTAACGTGAAAGTGGTTCATACTTTAAATTACTTATGTTTACCATTTGGTCTATATTTGTTGTGTTAAGCAATTTTATGACTGCATTATGGTATCTTTATTTATTTATTTTATTTATTTTATTTATTTTATTTATTTTATTTATTTTATTTATTTTATTTATTTTATTTATTTTATTTATTTTATTTATTTTATTTATTTTATTTATTTTATTTATTTTATTTATTTTATTTATTTTATTTATTTTATTTATTTTATTTATTTTATTTATTTTATTTATTTTATTTATTTTATTTATTTTATTTATTTTATTTATTTTATTTATTTTATTTATTTTATTTATTTTATTTATTTTATTTATTTTATTTATTTTATTTATTTTATTTATTTTATTTATTTTATTTATTTTATTTATTTTATTTATTTTATTTATTTTATTTATTTTATTTATTTTATTTATTTTATTTATTTTATTTATTTTATTTATTTTATTTATTTTATTTATTTTATTTATTTTATTTATTTTATTTATTTTATTTATTTTATTTATTTTATTTATTTTATTTATTTTATTTATTTTATTTATTTTATTTATTTTATTTATTTTATTTATTTTATTTATTTTATTTATTTTATTTATTTTATTTATTTTATTTATTTTATTTATTTTATTTATTTTATTTATTTTATTTATTTTATTTATTTTATTTATTTTATTTATTTTATTTATTTTATTTATTTTATTTATTTTATTTATTTTATTTTATTTATTTTATTTATTTTATTTATTTTATTTATTTTATTTATTTTATTTATTTTATTTATTTTATTTATTTTATTTATTTTATTTATTTTATTTATTTTATTTATTTTATTTATTTTATTTATTTTATTTATTTTATTTATTTTATTTATTTTATTTATTTTATTTATTTTATTTTATTTATTTATTTATTATTTATTTAACAAATTAAATCTGGTAAAAATTACTAAACCTAATGATTGATAAGAGCACTAGCTGCAAGGGCCTTCGACTCATAAGTTTGTTCTCATATTTTTAAAGGTGTTTCTTTGATGAAATTGTATATTTTAAGGATATTATTTAAAGAAAGATTATTTAAAAGGTTGGAGGGGGTTAGTGTACCAAAATGGGAGACCCTAATGCTCTGTAAGGAACGGCAGGAGTTCAGGATGTGTTCTGCGGTTAGGTTTTCCTGGCATAGTGGGCAGGAGGGTCGTGTAGTGCCGTTGAGAAGGTGGTCGTGTTGCGCAGGCGGATAATCTGTGACTAAAAAGGCTCCACAAAGACTGTTTTTTTTTTATCGAGGTGTCGCCGGATTTGGTTCCTTAAGTCAGCGAGTCTCATTTCGCCCGCTGCTTTGTCAGCGGATTTATTGGCTGGGGGTCCAGAAGATGGTTATCTTTTTTTGGTGCATAATGGCTAGGCTGCGTATTTCTTGGATTGTAGAATCAGAATGTTCCCAGTTCCATATGGCTGATATTGTAGAGAGGCTGTCGGTGCCTATTATGAATGGCCCTTTCTTTGTGGCAGCATAGTAACAGGCTTTTAATAGGGCCGCGCTTCAGCGGTAAAGATGGACGCTGTCGACGACGGCGAAGGAGGTTGCTTCAGTTGTTTTGGACTCGTCTGTCTTCAAATTCTCGCGTCATCGGCGTACATCGACATGTTAATATCTTTGTATCGCGTCAAAAGATTATTTAGTTGTTCGAAAGCAATCAAGAATAGAACTACGGATAGTGGGGAACCTTGTGGGATACCATTGTGTAAATTGTAGGAGTTAGAAGTAACATTGTTAACTCGAACCCTGAAGGTGCGGCTGCTCATAAAGTTCTTTATAAGGTTATAAAGCCTTGGACCAATGTCCCAATGTTCGAGACGGCAAAGCACTGCATGTAGCCCCACGCGATGAAAAGCTCTTTCCAAATCTGTCGCCAGAATGGAGAAATGGTTTTTGGTAGAAAGGGCGTTTGACACGAAATGTTGAAAGCGCAGTAATGCGTCCATTGTACTTTCCTTTTGAAAGCTACCTGGGTTTGCGAGATTAAATCATGCCGCGTGATAAACCACATCAGTCGGCGCGCAATTATTAGAGCGATGCTCTCATAGGCGCGTTGGGGTGGTCGGTCGCGGTAAGAAATTTTTTTTAAAATTCTTCAGACGTCAGATCTGCAGCGCGTCAGATTTTCCTTTCTCTTCACTGTTCTTGAGAGACAAGGACCGACGACATTGAAACACCCGTGATTGGTCCGCCTATGTCTCTCTGTCTAGTCAGAGAGAGTAGTCTATCTAAATAGTGGCTCAGTTCTCGGGTGGGGGCGATGCGGTAGAAACTAGTGAAGTAAACAATCAAGCGTGCAGTGTGAAAATTAAACCGTATTAGATGGCTCAAAATAAACTATCTTTCGAGGAAGATGATTCCAAACCAAGAAAAAAGTCTAACATACCCGTGAACCAGCCTCCCATTGCGACAACGTAAGTATATTGCCGTCAAGTTGGCGCCAATTGCAAAATGAGAAAGAGGAAATGTTGATAACAAATTTGTTTGTATAGAAAATTATTGGCACGCGTTCAGCTGAGAACTGTATTTTTGTGTGTCGGTAGGCGGAGAGGACTTTTCATAGCCGTCAGCCGTCAGCGTCGGTTCTGGCCAATCAAAGCAAAAAGAGAGTTTCTCAATAAATTTTTAGTTTTTAATAATCTTTTTTTTTATCGTTTAATGTATATTTGTTGAATCTACTCTTAAATTAGAGCCTAACAACAAGTTTGAGATATTTTTCTTAGTCTAGTACTTAAGATAAATCTTGGGGATATTGCAGGCGGCCCTAATCACTTGTTATTGGGTTGGTCTGTCATTTCTTTTAAGACGAGTTCTATTATTAGTTCGCGTAAGGGAATTGGCAAGAACATTTGGGTGTGCATCCAGTTTCGCAGAATACTTTAGTTGTTGACTACCTATTTCAGATTTTACGCTAGGTATATTTAGATCATTTTGAATGTTGTCGTTCCGTATATACCACGATGCCCCCGTGATTGATCTTAAAATCTTCTACTGCGCTCTTTGTATAATATCGACATTGCTGGTACTTGCATTTCCCCTTAGTACGGCTCCGTACGTCCAGAAGGGTTTCAGTACGGACTTGTATAGGGAGGACTTTATACTCCAGACGTAGAGGGGACCGAGCATTGATAATCCAATGTAGGCTTCTCGCTTTCAGTTTAAGCTGTGACTTTTTTGCTTCGATGTGCTTGCGCCAAGTTAGTTTTCTGTCTAAGAGGATGCCAAGGTAAGTGACAGGAGTTAGGAACTGGTACGTTGTTTAGCATTAGAGCTGGACAGTTTCTTCTGTTAAGCGTAAATGTAACATGTTTGCATTTCTGCTCGTTGACCCGGATACGCCAGGTTGCTAGCCATTCCTCTACCACCTTGAGGTGTTCTTCTAATTTTGCAGAGGCTTGTATTGGGCATTTGGATCTGCTGAGGATTGCCGTGTCATCGGAAAAAGTGGACGTTGTAAGTCCTAAACTCGTTGGTAAGTCTGCAGTGTACAGTATGTAGAGCGATGCGCCGAGTACACTGCCTTGCGGTACACCAGCTTTGATTTCAAAATCAGCCGAGACGGAGCCATTACATCTTAAAGCGAATTGCCTATTGTATAGGTAAGATTCCATGAGTTTGTGGGTGTACTGTGGGAGTTTTTGTCGGATTTTGAACATCAGACCCTCCAGCCAAACTCTATCGAGAGCCTGGGCAACGTCGAGAGAGACAGCCGCACAGTATTCTTTTAGTTCGAGTGCTGTTCGTATTTCGGATGTTATGCGATTGACTTGTTCAATTGTACTGGTGTAAAGGGATTGTGTTCTCCGATGCCAGAAATGAGTTTAGTCGGATCTGCAGGGCCTTTTCAAAAAGCTTCGAAAGACATGGCAACTAAACTCACTATCCGTTAGTGTGCTCGAAGGGGGAAGTACAGATGAGTTTGATGTTGGATTTGGCTGGAAAACCATTTTAAGATGTGTGGCAAATACGGATGCCCTCTCTTCGTCACTGCGGGCCCATCCACCGGTTGGACTCCTTATCGGTGAAATTGTCTCTGCAGGAGCGCTTAAAGTTGGCTGGGCTTTCCACAGAGGATGTTTAGTGCTGGTTGGGCTGAGCTTTTCTATGTATTTCCTTTGAGCCCAGCTTTCTTCTTGTCTTAACTCCTTGGAGAGGTTGCGATTGGCATGCCTTAGGCGAAGTTTTGCTGCTGGTGATCGAGTAATCTGTCATTCTCTTCTTAGATGTCGTTTTTCCGTTACTAATTGTTCTATCCGCCGGTTCGAAGGCCTGTCAATAGGTTTTGTGTCAGTAGGGGCATGTGGGGTAGACACTCTTGCTGCCGCTCCCATCATCGACTCAAGTGCAGAGACGCACATGTCAATGTCCTCTGCAGCATCCAGTTTCGGCGAACAGTCAATGTTGGCACTCATGTACATTTTAAATTTAAGCCAATTTGTTTTGTTGTTTGTAAGCCTATATGGGCGATCAAGTACTTGAGGTCTTGTTAATAGTGTGAATAGCACTGGAGAGTGATCGGAGGTTAAATCTAGCAGTGTATCCGCAGTGATCCGATTACGCGGAATCCTTTTGGTTATTCGGAAATCAATCAAGTCACTCACTTTCTGTGGATCTGTAGGCCAATAAGTAGGCCTACCCGGTGAGACGCAATCCATCTTATTGAGTAGATTGACTATTGAGTTGTTCAATTGCTGGCCTTTAGGATTTACCAGGCGAGATCCCCAGTGCGTATGTTTGGCGTTATGGTCCCCTGCTGCAATGGAGCGATCTCCGAGCGTGTTAAAGAAATCGATAAATTCCTTTTCAGAGATTGAGAAGCGTGGTGGGCAGTACAGGGCAACCGATGTAGTGTTGCCGCAGCTGGTTTGGACGGTTATAGCAGTTGCTTGTAGGTGTTGTGTTTCAAATCTGTTGAGGAACGAGTGTTTTATACGGTTTTTGATTAGAATACCAATCCCGCCATGAGCTTTTCCGTTTGGATGGTTTGTTGCATACAAGGTATATTTTGGTATTTGAAAATTATTTTTTGATGTTAAATGTGTTTCTGGGACTCTTTCGCGGGCTCCGTCTGTTTGGAGTTTGGAGCACCCTAGCGAAGGATACACTAGGACTGGTTGTAGCACGCATGTTAGATGATCTAACAGCCTTGGCGAAGAATACCTCCGGTGTAGATTTAGAGGCGTTGACGGTAATTTTTGGTCCAGCTGGGGGTTTGCGCCCGTTTAAATGTGTTCTAAGATCCTTGAAGACAGGACATCCTCTGTAGCTGGCCGTGTGGTTCCCGCCACTGTTACTGCATAGTCTTAGTGCGACGTTGTTTCTGTCCTTGGTGCAAATGCCATCTTTATGATGTTCGCCGCAGTCAACACACACTGACCTGAGATTGCAGTTGTTAGAGGTGTGGTTGTATTCCTGGCAGTGGCGGTGGTTGGTATCTCTTATGGGGTTCCTCTACTGTGATTCTTCTGTGCAATAGGAGCTGAAGGTTGTAGATTGGGTGCACTTCATTTGGCTTCGACCGCTTTGCATCTGGTTGGAGCTCGATTTGAAAGAGCGGCTGTGCGACTTTGTTCCTGTTGATGATGTTGACAACAGACTTAACCGCAAAGTTTTTTCGGCCAATGCGTCTGCTATTTCTTGAGTTGGGACCGATGGCTCAATACCCTTTAACACAACCTGGAGCCCTTTACTGCTTTTTAGTTAGTAGGTATAGAAGTTGATGTTAGCATTACGGAGGTACTTTTCGATGATGCGGAAATTGTCCTCAGTTTGGGTTTGACATTTAATTTCTTTTATGTTACCCCTACTGTTTCTACTAGCTTCGAAATCAGGGCGCTGGAGTTGGCTCCACGGATGTATAAAGGGGGTGGTCTAGCCGATTTAACTTTATATACAGCGCCGGCTTGATCATCTTGCTGATCGGCAAGAATTTTAAAACGATTCCCGCTAAGGGGTGCTACTCGATCATTTGGTTTGGTTATTTTCGGCGTATTGCCACTTTTTTTCTTTTTGCGGGCTTAGCTTCCGCTTGGTGATTTTAATATATCTATCCATTCCAGTTTGGACAGAAGTCGTTGGGCTTTCTATTGTGGCTGACTCTGCGCGACTTGTCGTTGACGGCTTGAGGCAGGTCAATACTTCGGCAGACGTTGCAGTAGTTGCTGTCAACGAGCTGACGGTGCTGGTCGGTGACCCAGTTATCGATTTTGATGGAGAAGCACACTGCTCTCTCCACGGTAAGTTGCTGTTGATTGCTGAGTGGCTGGCACTTTCGGTGTTATTGCTTACGTTAGCATTCAGTGGGGTCGGCGACACCACTGAAAAGTACGCGTTGTTGCGTTGGACCGAGTGTCGACACTCACGTTGTTGTTGTACAATTAGTTCTTGTAGCTGTTGCTGGTTGGGATCGAGAGAGCTTGGGCCCGAATTGGTGCAAATTAGTATTTATTGCTATTAGAGCAATCTAATAGCAATATGATTGTAAATAGGCGTCTCTGAGGCGACTGAGAGCCCTACCCAAAATTATGCAAACGCGGTCTTTTTTTTTTACACTCAATTTTTGCGGAGTGCATTAAAAAACACGTCTGTACACGGCGGCAGTTAATAATTAATAATCGAATTTGAATTTAAAATTGAACGAGGAATTAACCGACAGCGCTTACCATAAAAACCGCACAACCGCTTACCATAAAAATAAAAATAACATAAAATTAAACATAACTTTAGCTTAATTACATATATAATTTACTTGCACTTTCCTCAGCTGATGTCAATCGGTTGTTCAATATCTTTATCGATTATCGATAAATTATACAAAACTTGAGTCGAATACGAAAGATCCCGTTTTTAAGTTATTCGATAAGTTTCGTATTATGTATTTCCCGAATTAGAACTTTACCTATTTGTTTTTTCATAGGTTAGGGTCATTCCACTTCTCGTGAATTCAAATTTTCGAAAATAAAAAATTTCTGATTTTAAAAATTTCAGTGCTTTCTAATTTGAAAGTGAATAAGGACTGATTTCATCGTATTCAATTGCAAAGTTTAAAATTTTTGTGAATTTCCAGAATTAATTTTTAGAATTTCCAAATTGATATATGTTATGATATATATTCGCAATCAATGGTTTATGTTGCACTATCGCGCGTGACGAGCTTAGATGGGTTGTTTATTGTGACGCCCGATGATGATAGCAAGAAATTCAAATTTCATCATAATCGATGGGAAACAGTAGCGACTGCATCTCTTATACGAGAATTTCAAAGATTGTCATTAAAAACTTTGGAGACTAGGGTTGACGTGATGGCGAATGTCCTGAATAATAAAAATGGAATTTCGTTATATACATTCAACTGCCAGAGTTTGCAAAGTCATAGACTCGACTTAACAGATGTCGTTTGTGAAATGAGTAATATTCTATTACTAATCGAGACGTGGATGAAGATAATGTAATAGATATTCCGAATTTCAAGTGCATTGTGCATTATAAACGACCAGCGGTTCGAACTGGAGGAGTAGCAATCTATGAAAATCGAAATGATACAGTTACCACTGTCACCGCAGATATGGATATAATCATAAGGAGTCATACAGATTCATTGTTGCGAAGTTCAAGTATCGGGGACATTTGTGCCGCCACATGCAGGATGGAGGACGGTACTGAACTAGTTATAGTAGTCCTTTACATATCGCCGGGTAATAGACTTGAGGACATCATTTTGTTCATCCACCGAACACTTCTGGAGTATACTGAGAAAGGTTCTCGTCTACTTGGACAAAATTTTCAGAAACTCCCACTGAATTTGGCTGGAGACTTCAATGTCAATTTTGCAGATGAAAAGTCTGCGCCGCTGAAAACCTTTCTTTTCGAAGAATTAAATTTAACAATGAGCAGTAATCCTGCAGAATTTACAAGATATAACACAATCTAAGATATAACACAACCATTGATGCTGTTTTTCACGTTTTTTAACCCACATCCAATCACAAACATTTCATATTTCAGTTACCATAAACCAATCATTTCCGTGATAGAGTATGGGAACAATTAGGTTCAACGAAAATATTCGGGAAAATATCTTTGTAAAAAACTGTCACTGTTAGAAAAAAATTGAATACTCCAACGAGTCAAAATTTAAACGAAGATAAATATTATTGCTTTCATGTTTTGGTCATGTGCAAGTTTTATAAAAATATGTTTATCAAAAAAGCCACTGTAAATAAAGCTTTGTAATACTGAAATACGATGAGCTGAAATATATTATATTTTATCAGAAAAATACTATTGTGTTCATTTGTTGCTCATGTTCATTCATTTCTGCTATTGTATATGACTGTAGTTCATCGTTTGCTCGACGAATTCCTAGAGATCTTCGCTCTACCCGGGTGTCCTGTGACACCTCATTGCTTTTTTTTAAATTGTTTTGCCTAGGCAAGATAGAAGAGAAATCGGACGGAAGCTGCATATTTCGTGTGGGGTTTTGTTTGGCTTTACTATAGGAATTACTATCGCAGATCTCCAATTGTGTGGGTATATTGCAGAGTCGAGCATTTTGTTAAAGATATCAAGGATTATTGTTTTTAGAGAATAGGGGATATGCTTTAACATAGGGTATGATACCCTATCGGCACCTGGGCTTTTACCTCTGGCGTTTGCCACGGCAGCATCGTATTCGATTAGTGTCAACTTTGCTTCTAAGCGTTTGGCAGAAGGAGATAGAGCAGTTGGATAGTAACTGCTGATATTGCTGTTTTTGGTGTATATATTCGGCTGAAAAATTACAATCCATAGAATACTTGGACCAGACTTCGCCAAACTCATCTGCAATACGGTGGGGACAGGTTAATAGACCTGAGGTGAGTTTAATATATTTAAAGGGAGTGGGTGGGACGCCAGCTAAACCTTTAATGTCGGACCAAACTTTCTTAGTGGTAGATATTGGGGAAATTTGAGATGTAAAATTGTCGAGACAGAGGTTTGGCCGAGAGTACAGCCTTCTTGAAAATTGCATTGGCTTTTTTATATATAATAAGAACTGTATTTGACATATGTGATTTATATAGGTGAAAAAGACGTTGCTTTTCATCTCTTAGGTGTTGAATTGTTCCACCAGGGAATTTTGGCTTTATGTGGGACGCGTTTTGTTTGTGGGAGTTAGCAGTTAGCAGCATCTCTTATGCTTTTGGTCAATCGTGCTACTTGATGGTTGAGACAACCATTGGCCCAGTTTTCGGCCAACTTGGTGCATTTGTTTTCGAAAAGATCCCAATTTGCTAGATCGGTTTTGTACTTTGGTAGCGGTGGGGTCATGTCGGGGCTGAAATGTACGGAGATTTCGATGGTTATTGGAAAGTGATCGCTGCCATGGAGGTTATCCGTGATGGACCAGCTACACCTGTGGGCGATTTGTGCTGATATCATTGTGATATCAACATGGGTGAACGAATTGTGGGTTGATAGATGCGTGGCAGACCCATCGTTAAGAATAACAAAATTTTTCGAGAGATTGCACGTTAAATTTTTTTACCTCTGGCGTTAATTTTCGGAGATCCCCAAAGGGGGCTTCATGAATTAAAGTTCCCCAAAATTATTAAAGCGCAGTTCAGTTGGTCTATTATGTCCGAAATGTCGCTAGTTTTAAAGCCTTGACATGGTGGGATATATGTATTGATAATGTTGATATTACTATCAAGATAAAGCTGTAGTGAGGAGCAGAGAATATTTGAATTGATTTGGTTGTACGTGTGGGGGATGTGCCGTTTGATGAGCACTCCAATACCTTGTTTGGCCGATGTGTTTTGTGGTAAGTTGTAGAGGTAGGCAGTATATGCCTTGGGATAATTAAAATTTTTAAAGTTGTGTGGTAAATGTGTTTTTTTGTAAACATAAAAGGTGAGTGGTCTTTTATCATTAGCATAAGTTCATTATAGTTATTGTGGATACCGTTTATGTTCCATGGTAAAATTTGATGTATCATAATGATGTATCAGAGTCTTGTGATTTGGGTTTACTTGAAGGGATAGAGTAGTGGGGGAGGAGCAAGATTTGATTGATTCGTTTAAATTAGATAGTTGGTTTTTGTGATTAGGTTTGAGATTTTTTGCGTCGTTTGTAAGAGAGATTTTAGTGTTTTTGTAAGGTGCTTGGATTTGTGAAGAGTTTTTTGGTTCTGCATAATTTGTTGAGGCTTCCTTATCGCAAACTAAAGTTGTTGGTTTGGTGGCTCTAGCGGGGGTAGGGGGACTGCAGCATACGAAGTAAAAGAATTTACTGTAATGTTTGGTTGTTGTTGTTTTATAATAATGCGTGCTTCTCGCATTCTGAATTTTTTCGTAGTCTTTATTTTGAGTAGTTCTTTTTGATGCTGGTATTTTGGGCATGAAGGGGAGGACGCGGGGTGGTCACCGTTACAGTTAGCACAGAATGTACTAGTGCACGGTTCTGGGAGATGATGACAAGATTACACGTAGCGCAAATGGTTGGGTTATTGCAGTTTTTAGCTGTGTGTCCCAATAACTGGCATGTATTCCCTTACCTTGACGGTGTGCCATGAGATTTTCAGTTTGCTTGGTAGGCTGTAAAGATCAATAGTGATCAAAGTTACGCCATAAATTTTTTTAGAAAACTTGAAAAAAGAGTATACGTTTTGGGATTTCAGCTCTTCAATAATTTCTTCTTCGGGGACGTTTATGAGACAGGGAGCGTAAATAGTACCTTTCACAAAGTTTAGAGAATTATGGAGTTTGCATTCGACATCGCAGTATCAACAGGTTGCCGTCGCGAAGGGAGGATATAGAAATGACTTCTCTACTAATGACATTTAGAGCTCGATATACTGCGAAACATGAAAACTCCGATATCGGCTTGTCAGTGTTTTTAGACGTTATGATAATAAATCGGGGATTTTGTTGGGTTGATTCAGGTAAGTGAGGGAATTCTTCTGGAAACTTTAGGAATTGTCTTTTTTTGGCTTTGGGGCTTGCGCTAAGACTTGCAAAGCGGTTATCCCTAAGATTGGGGGGCCAGTGGCCATGGTTGGAAAAGTTAAACCGTATTACACTGTGTTTTGGATGTACACGTGAAAGATTAAGAATAGAGTGTTAAAGAAGAATGGAAAAAAATGCACTGGCGATAGGAAGGCAACGACGTCCGCACTCGAAGAGAGATAGTAGGTGACTGTTATTTTAGTTATTTTATTTATTTTATTTATTTTATTTATTTTATTTATTTTATTTATTTTATTTATTTTATTTATTTTATTTATTTTATTTATTTTATTTATTTTATTTATTTTATTTATTTTATTTATTTTATTTATTTTATTTATTTTATTTATTTTATTTATTTTATTTATTTTATTTATTTTATTTATTTTATTTATTTTATTTATTTTATTTATTTTATTTATTTTATTTATTTTATTTATTTTATTTATTTTATTTATTTTATTTATTTTATTTATTTTATTTATTTTATTTATTTTATTTATTTTATTTATTTTATTTATTTTATTTATTTTATTTATTTTATTTATTTTATTTATTTTATTTATTTTATTTATTTTATTTATTTTATTTATTTTATTTATTTTATTTATTTTATTTATTTTATTTATTTTATTTATTTTATTTATTTTATTTATTTTATTTATTTTATTTATTTTATTTATTTTATTTATTTTATTTATTTTATTTATTTTATTTATTTTATTTATTTTATTTATTTTATTTATTTTATTTATTTTATTTATTTTATTTATTTTATTTATTTTATTTATTTTATTTATTTTATTTATTTTATTTATTTTATTTATTTTATTTATTTTATTTATTTTATTTATTTTATTTATTTTATTTATTTTATTTATTTTATTTATTTTATTTATTTTATTTATTTTATTTATTTTATTTATTTTATTTATTTTATTTATTTTATTTATTTTATTTATTTTATTTATTTTATTTATTTTATTTATTTTATTTATTTTATTTATTTTATTTATTTTATTTATTTTATTTATTTTATTTATTTTATTTATTTTATTTATTTTATTTATTTTATTTATTTTATTTATTTAAAATTGAGCTCACTCTCATCTAAGCAACCAAACGTTGTAGTTCTACACTTTTCACAAACCAACAGGTTATGGGCCTCAGTGTTAAGTGTATTCACTAAAAAATAGTGTGAAAGTGTTGAGTGCTCAAGATTCGTGTATTTTTGCAAGTAAAATGAGTTCGATGTACAATATTGAAAAGTTGGACGACGCCAACTATGACACGTGGTGCGTACTTGTGCAAAGCGTGTTGGTACATCAAGATTTGTGGTCAGTGGTTTCTGGAGAACTTGTGGAACCCAAAATTGAAGAAGCGTTTGAAACATGGAAACGTCAAAACGACAAACCCATGGCGGTGCTGTTTTTGTCGATAAGTGCGCCGCAATTGAACTCCATAAAAAAGTGCGAAAGAGCTAGCGAGATATGGAAAGAACTAGAAAAGTTTCATCGACCAACAGGTCCACTGAGAAAAGTGACCCTGTTTAAGCAGTTATTAAACAAAAGAATGGCTGAAGGTGACAGCGTGCAAAAACACATACAGTATGTCCATTAATTGTTTGCAAAATGAAAAAAGGCACACAAATTCAAGTTATAGATGGAAAATATAGGAAAAGGCATAATTTGGGGGGTTTTTTTTTTATTAATTATTATTTATCCGTAATTCAACTGTAGGTAAGACAAAAAAACAAAACAAAAATTTCAAGAAAAATGTAAAAGAAATGAAAAAAACAAAAGAAACGGCATTTTCGGCTCTGTCTATTAATTCTTTGCAAAATGCAAACACCGATTGAAAGAAGACGAAAGATAAAGTAACGGGACATCAAATATGAAAACTTTGCGTCGCGTGGTTTTCTTACGTCTTCTTTACACTCATTCTTTCCAAAATTTTGTTGAGTTCGGTGCACTTTATTGTCCAAATCAAATTTTCGCAATGCCTGGTAAAAGAACCGATAACAATTTGATACAATTGGTTTATTTCCATTATAACAAAGGAAAGACAGCAAAAGAGTTGGCTAAAATGTTCCAAGTCAAACTGAGAACAGTTTATAATATTATAAAACGTGCGGAACAGGAGAATAGACTGGATCTGCAGACCTCCACAGGCAGGCCAAAAAAACTTTCTCGACGGGATTGTTCAAAAATCCTGAAAACGATTGAAAACAAACCGCAAACAAGCCTCAGAGAATTGGTGGATGACATTAAAATGAATCTCAACAAATCCGTGTGCCCTGAGACTGTTCGAAAAGTGCTAAATATCCACAAATATTCGTCGCACGTAGCAAGGAAGAAGCCGTTGCTTTCAGCTGTTAATATTGAGAAACGTTTAAGCTTCGGAGTATCAAATGTTAACAAGCCTCTGGAGTATTGGAACGATGTCATCTTTTGTGATGAGACCAAGATCATGCTCTACTACAATGAAGGCCCTGGAAAGGTTTGGCGAAAACCGAATACAGCCCTCCAGGCAAAGAATATCGTGCCTACGGTAAAATTTGGCAAGCTTTCAGTCATGGTTTGGGGTTGTATTTCGTCGAAAGGTGTTGGCGAGCTTCGGATATTCAACGATATTATGACCAAGGAGTTTTATTTGGACATATTGAAAAATGAACTGACAAAAAGTGCACAGAATTTTGGCTTCCTTGACCCACAAAACCCCAGCAAACTCAAATACAAATTATACCAGGACAACGATCCGAAACATAAGTCGTTCCTGTGTCGCAGTTGGGTCCTTTACAATTGTAGCAAAGTGATTGACACGCCCCCCCCAGAGTCCGGATCTTAATCCTATAGAGAATTTGTGGGCCTTGCTCAAGAAAAAGGTAGCCAAACGATGCCCCATTTCAAAAGGCGATTTGATTCGATGCATAAATGAAGAGTGGGTTAAAATACCGGAATACTACGACATGAATGGCCTTATATGCTCGATGTCGCGACGTCTCAAAGGAGTGGTAGATGCTAAAGGAGGGCATACGAAATATTAGCCAAATATTAGCTTAATCTTTGAGAGAAATTTCTTTTTTTATGTAATGTTTGCATTTTGCAAACAATTAATAGACACATTTTTTTGCTGTTTTTTTTTGTTTCTATGAATTGTTTATGTTTTTGTTTCTTTTTTGACTTTTTTTGTTTACTATTTACTTCAGAATAGACTGAAAAAAAATATTGTAAAGGACTAAACATGAAAATAAGTGCCTTTTATAATAAATAATTAAGTTAAAGTTTAATTTGCGTGCCTTTTTTCATTTTGCAAACAATTAATGGACATACTGTATTGGAATTTTGAAACATTATTGAAAATTTGTCGGTGATCGATGTAAGTTTGCCAGAAGAGTTTACCGTAATTTTGTTTTATGAGAACTTTGTCGTGGCCTTGGAAGCTCGTGATGAGTTGCCGAGTTTCAGTGCCATAAAATGCAAGCTAGCCGAAGAAAATGAACGACGAAAGACGAACAATCAAAACGATGTTGTACAGGCATTCGCAGCATGCTCTATCGGCGGTGGGAGGGGTAAGCGACGAGACAACAAGTCAGGGGCAGACAGGCGCCGATGCTTTAAATGTGGCCAACCAGGGCATTTCGCGGCAAAATGCGCGCTGAAAGAAGAGAATGAAAACAACGCCAATGTGAGAGGCGGGAAAAACAGCGGAAGATGCGAATATTGGAAGAATAAAGAGGGGCAACGATCATTTGCCGGCGTTGCCACTAACAATCGGATGGATATCGATGATTGGGTTATCGATAGTGGCGCCACATCACACATGTGTGCGCACCGTGAGTTATTTAAGCAACTTGAACAAAATAATGAAATTATTGAGTTGGCAGGAAATTATTCTATGACGTCACAAGGTAGAGGAACAGTGATTGTGCACAGCAAACTTACCCATGTACGGTACACAATAACGCTGAGACTTTTTATTTGTACCAGGCTTACAATGCAATTTTATATCGGTTGGAAAGCGGTTTCAAATGGATGCACCGTACTGTTCAATTCGGGAACGGCCAAAGTTAATGACGATAAGGGTATCAATATATTAATGGCCAAAAAGGTCTGTGGATTGTTTCTGTGTGAAACTAAAAATCAAGAGAGTCTGTGTGTTTCTAAAGCCTCCGATGAGCTCGAAAAATGGCATATGCGATATGGTCATTTATATGTGCAAAGCTTGCGTGAGCTGCAGTACAAAGTAATGGTTCGAGGTTTGAATTCAATCATTACTGGAGAAAATCTAGACTGCATAGATTGCATGAAAAACAAGTGTCATTGAAAAATCGCAAACTAGAGCTACGAAGTTGCTGGAATTAATTCATAGTGACGTATGTGTGCCTATGAACAAGGAATCCAATGGGGGCCAAATATTTTATGACAATGGTGAAATCCATAAGGAGTGATAATGGAACGGAGTATGTCGATAAAGAGTTAGATGAATATCTGAAGTCCAATGGCATAAAGAGAACACTCGTGGAAATGGCATGAGTAATGCTGAATAGTGCAGGTTTAAAAGAAAGCTTCTGAACAGAGGCAATAGTTTGTGCTGCATATCTAAGAAAAATGGTAATCTGACAAATTGTGTAGGCGATGAGTCTGCAGATAATGATGTGGAGGTCTATGAGGAACCAAAAAGGGGGCCAGGCAGACCAAGAATAGTCAGAACGGGTCTACGAGGACGACCAACCAAACAATATAATGTTCTGAATGTACTGTTGGCAACTAACTTAGAAGTACCAGAAACAGTGCAACAAGCACTAACAGGTCAACAAGCAGAGAAATGGAAGACAGCAATGCAAGATGAAGGAAGGAGGGCTGCATATTTCATTGATAACTGTCCGACAAGGATTAGAGAAAACTCTGAAGTTACAATGGTACTGGATGAAGTAATAGATGAACCCAACAATGCCGTGGAAGATCATGTTTCAACAGAAGACATTAGTTCTGAGGATACAGGTAATGGTAATCTGACAAATTGTGTAGGCGATGAGTCTGCAGATAATGATGTGGAGGTCTATGAGGAACCAAAAAGAGGCCCAGGCAGACCAAGAATAGTCAGAACGGGTCTACGAGGACGACCAACCAAACAATATAATGTTCTGACTGTAATGTTGGCAACTAACTTAGAAGTACCAAAAACAGTGCAACAAGCACTAACGGGTCAACAAGCAGAGAAATGGAAGACAGCAATGCAAGATGAATATGAAGCCTTACTGAGAAACAATACATGGGAACAAGTCAAGTTACCAGCTGGTGTGAAACCCATTGGATGCAAATGGATATTTACACTGAAAGAGAATGCAACTGGAGAAATCGAACGATACAAGGCAAGGCTCGTGGCGAAAGGGTGCAGCCAGAAATATGGAATAGATTACAAAGAGACTTATTCACCGGTGGTGCGCTACGCTACAATACGGATGATCCTTGCAATGGCAGCGGAATATGAACTATACGTTCATCAAATTGATGTATCGACGGCATACTTGAATGGAGATCTTGGAGAAGAGGTCTATATGCAGCAACCGGAGTTTTACGATGACAAATTTGGCGGTGTGCTGAAGCTAAAAAAGTCGTTGTACGGTCTAAAACAAGCTGCCCGAGTTTGGAACACTACGTTGGATGCTGTTCTGAGAAATTTGGGATATGAGGCATGAGAAAGTGAGCAATGCCTGTACACAAGATGTGCACCAGATAAGACGATTGACGTAATCGCCGTTTATGTTGATGACTTGCTGCTTGCGTGCTCAGACAAGGGTAAGATGTTAGCTACTAGGCTATCTCTTTTGAATTTCAGGTTGTCGACAAAGGACCGATTACACACTTTCTGGGTCTCGAAATCCAACGTGATGGTTTCAAAGGGGCTATACGTCTCAGCCAGAGTATGCATATCAGGAGCCTGATGAAGGAACTGGGAGATTTGCCACACGGTATCCACCCCGTTAGAAACGCATCGATGCTACGGAGTATCAATCCGTAATAGGCTCTTTGATGTATATTGCGCTATGCCCACGACCAGACATTTTGCATCCGGTATGCAAATTATCACATAGGACTAAAGATCCCCATTGCGAGCATCTCGCAGCAACGAACAAGTGCTGAGGTATCTGAACCAAACGGCAGATATGGCAATAACGTACAAGAAGACCGGCGCTGCAATCACAGGCTATGCAGACGCAGATTGTCCAGGTGACTCAACTGATAGAAAGTCCTATACTGGATACGCATTCATGTGGGGCGGCTCAGTAATCTCATGGATATCAAGAAAGCAAAAATCTGTGGCTCTACGCAGTACCGAGGCAGAATATATGGCGCTTTCCGAAGCTGCAAAAGAGGCTATTTATATAAGAAAACTAATAAATGAGATGAAATTGTATTTTAAGCTTGATTATATAACCTTACATGGCGATAATGTTGGTGCTTTAAATCTTGTAAAAATCCCTGTTTATCATGCTAGCAGCTAACATATTGATGTAAAGTACCACCATATAAGAAACTCATTTGAAGTGAATTTGATTAAGCTAGAATACATTCCAACAACCGAAATAATTGCCGGTATTCCTATGTAAAGTTAATCATTTAAAATGTTCGGCGTTGCTTGGACTAAATAGGTATTAGAACCCTGAATTGAGGGGAAGTGTTGATATGGCAATTCTGTGCTGTATCTGTCAGCCCTGTACATGTGGCAACCCTAGTTAAGCTTATGAATAATAAAATTGAGCTCACTCTCATCTAAGCAACCAAACGTTGTAGTTCTACACTTTTCACAAACCAACATTTATTTTATTTATTTTATTTATTTTATTTATTTTATTTATTTTATTTATTTTATTTATTTTATTTATTTTATTTATTTTATTTATTTTATTTATTTTATTTATTTTATTTATTTTATTTATTTTATTTATTTTATTTATTTTATTTATTTTATTTATTTTATTTATTTTATTTATTTTATTTATTTTATTTATTTTATTTATTTTATTTATTTTATTTATTTTATTTATTTTATTTATTTTATTTATTTTATTTATTTTATTTATTTTATTTATTTTATTTATTTTATTTATTTTATTTTATTTATTTTATTTATTTTATTTATTTTATTTATTTTATTTATTTTATTTATTTTATTTATTTTATTTATTTTATTTATTTTATTTATTTTATTTATTTTATTTATTTTATTTATTTTATTTATTTTATTTATTTTATTTATTTTATTTATTTTATTTATTTTATTTATTTTATTTATTTTATTTATTTTATTTATTTTATTTATTTTATTTATTTTATTTATTTTATTTATTTTATTTATTTTATTTATTTTATTTATTTTATTTATTTTATTTATTTTATTTATTTTATTTATTTTATTTATTTTATTTATTTTATTTATTTTATTTATTTTATTTATTTTATTTATTTTATTTATTTTATTTATTTTATTTATTTTATTTATTTTATTTATTTTATTTATTTTATTTATTTTATTTATTTTATTTATTTTATTTATTTTATTTATTTTATTTATTTTATTTATTTTATTTATTTTATTTATTTTATTTATTTTATTTATTATATTTATTTTATTTATTTTATTTATTTTATTTATTTTATTTATTTTATTTATTTTATTTATTTTATTTATTTTATTTATTTTATTTATTTTATTTATTTTATTTATTTTATTTATTTAAAATTGAGCTCACTCTCATCTAAGCAACCAAACGTTGTAGTTCTACACTTTTCACAAACCAACAGGTTATGGGCCTCAGTGTTAAGTGTATTCACTAAAAAATAGTGTGAAAGTGTTGAGTGCTCAAGATTCGTGTATTTTTGCAAGTAAAATGAGTTCGATGTACAATATTGAAAAGTTGGACGACGCCAATTATGACACGGGGTGCGTACTTGTGCAAAGCGTGTTGGTACATCAAGATTTGTGGTCAGTGGTTTCTGGAGAACTTGTGGAACCCAAAATTGAAGAAGCGTTTAAAACATGGAAACGTCAAAACGACAAAGCCATGGCGGTGCTGTTTTTGTCGATAAGTGCGCCGTAATTGAACTCCATAAAAAAGTGCGAAAGAGCTAGAGAGATATGGAAAGAACTAGAAAAGTTCCATCGACCAACAGGTCCAGTAAGAAAAGTGACCCTGTTTAAGCAGTTATTAAACAAAAGAATGGCTGAAGGTGACAGCGTGCAAAAACACATATTGGAATTTTGAAACATTATTGAAAATTTGTCGGTGATCGATGTAAGTTTGCCAGAAGAGTTTACCGTAATTTGGAAGCTCGTGATGAGTTGCCGAGTTTCAGTGCCATAAAATGCAAGCTAGCCGAAGAAAATGAACGACGAAAGACGAACAATCAAAACGATGTTGTACAGGCATTCGCAGCATGCTCTATCGGCGGTGAGAGGGGTAAGCGACGAGACAACAAGTCAGGGGCAGACAGGCGCCGATGCTTTAAATGTAGCCAACCAGGGCATTTCGCGGCAAAATGCGCGATGAAAGAAGAGAATGAAAACAATGTGAGAGGCGGGAAAAACAGCGGAAGATGCGAATATTGGAAGAATAAAGAGGGGCAACGATCATTTGCCGGCGTTGCCACTAACAATCGGATGGATATCGATGATTGGGTTATCGATAGTGGCGCCACATCACACATGTGTGCGCACCGTGAGTTATTTAAGCAACTTGAACAAAATAATGAAATTATTGAGTTGGCAGGAAATTATTCTATGACGTCACAAGGTAGAGGAACAGTGATTGTGCACAGCAAACTTACCCATGTACGGTACACAATAACGCTGAGACTTTTTATTTGTACCAGGCTTACAATGCAATTTTATATCGGTGGGAAAGCGGTTTCAAATGGATGCACCGTACTGTTCAATTCGGGAACGGCCAAAGTTAATGACGATAAGGGTATCAATATATTAATGGCCAAAAAGGTCTGTGGATTGTTTCTGTGTGAAACTAAAAATCAAGAGAGTCTGTGTGTTTCTAAAGCCTCCGATGAGCTCGAAAAATGGCATATGCGATATGGTCATTTATATGTGCAAAGCTTGCGTGAGCTGCAGTACAAAGTAATGGTTCGAGGTTTGAATTCAAGCATTACTGGAGAAAATCTAGACTGCATAGATTGCATGAAAAACAAGTGTCATGTAAAGCCGTTTGAAAAATCGCAAACTAGAGCTACGAAGTTGCTGGAATTAATTCATAGTGACGTATGTGTGCCTATGAACAAGGAATCCAATGGGGGCCAAATA
Source organism: Drosophila tropicalis (assembly GCF_018151085.1). Lineage (NCBI taxonomy): Eukaryota > Metazoa > Arthropoda > Insecta > Diptera > Drosophilidae > Drosophila > Drosophila tropicalis. Next base: position 2,403,498 of record NW_027172710.1, on the reverse strand, counting down.
TTTAATGACAATGGTCGATGATTTGAGTCCATATTTTCATATCTATCCCATAAAGTATAAGTCAGAGGTGGCCAAAATAATTAAAGAACACGTTACCATGGTGGAGCGTCAGACAGGCCGGAAAGTGAAATCCATAAGGAGTGATAATGGAATGGAGTTTGTCAATAAAGAGTTAGATGAATATCTGAAGTCCAATGGCATAAAGAGAACACTCGTGGAAATGGCATGAGTAATGCTGAATAGTGCAGGTTTAAAAGAAAGCTTCTGAACAGAGGCAATAGTTTGTGCTGCATATCTAAGAAAAATGGTAATCTGACAAATTGTGTAGGCGATGAGTCTGCAGATAATGATGTGGAGGTCTATGAGGAACCAAAAAGGGGCCCAGGCAGACCAAGAATAGTCAGAACGGGTCTACGAGGACGACCAACCAAACAATATAATGTTCTGAATGTAATGTTGGCAACTAACGTAGAAGTACCAGAAACAGTGCAACAAGCACTAACGGGTCAACAAGCAGAGAAATGGAAGACAGCAATGCAAGATGAAGGAGGGAGGGATGCATATTTCATTGAGAACTGTCCGACAAGGATTAGAGAAAACTCTGAAGTTACAATGGTACTGGATGAAGTAATAGATGAACCCAACAATGCCGTGGAAGATCATGTTTCAACAGAAGACATTAGTTCTGAGGATTTAGGTAATGGTAATCTGACAAATTGTGTAGGCGATGAGTCTGCAGATAATGATGTGGAGGTCTATGAGGAACCAAAAAGGGGCCCAGGCAGACCAAGAATAGTCAGAACGGGTCTACGAGGACGACCAACCAAACAATATAATGTTCTGAATGTAATGTTGGCAACTAACTTAGAAGTACCAAAAACAGTGCAACAAGCACTAACGGGTCAACAAGCAGAGAAATGGAAGACAGCAATGCAAGATGAATATGAAGCCTTACTGAGAAACAATACATGGGAACAAGTTAAGTTACCAGCTGGTGTGAAACCCATTGGATGCGAATGGATCGAACGATACAAGGCAAGGCTCGTGGCGAAAGGGTGCAGCCAGAAATATGGAATAGAATACAAAGAGACTTATTCACCGGTGGTGCGCTACGCTACAATACGGATGATCCTTGCAATGGCAGCGGAATATGAACTATACGTTCATCAAATTGATGTATCGACGGCATACTTGAATGGAGATCTTGGAGAAGAGGTCTATATGCAGCAACCGGAGTTTTACGATGACAAATTTGGCGGTGTGCTGAAGCTAAAAAGTCGTTGTACGGTCTAAAACAAGCTGCCCGAGTTTGGAACACTACGTTGGATGCTGTTCTGAGAAATTTCGGATATGAGGCATGTGAAAGTGAGCAATGCCTGTACACAAGATGAGCACCAGATAAGACGATTGACGTAATCGCCGTTTATGTTGATGACTTGCTGCTTGCGTGCTCAGACAAGGGTAAGATGTTTGCTACTAGGCTATCTCTTTTGAATTTCAGGTTGTCGACAAAGGACCGATTACACACTTTCTGGGTCTCGAAATCCAACGTGATGGTTTCAAAGGGGCTATACGTCTCAGCCAGAGTATGCATATCAGGAGCCTGATGAAGGAACTGGGAGATTTGCCACACGGTATCCACCCCGTTAGAAGCTAATTTCCAGGTTAAGTGCGACAACAAGTCGTGCAAACGCATCGATGCTACGGAGTATCAATCCGTAATAGGCTCTTTGATGTATATTGCGCTATGGCCACGACCAGACATTTTGCATCCGGTATGCAAATTATCACATAGGACTAAAGATCCCCATTGCGAGCATCTCGCAGCAGCGAACAAGTGCTGAGGTATCTGAACCAAACGGCAGATATGGCAATAACGTACAAGAAGACCGGCGCTGCGATCACAGGCTATGCAGACGCAGATTGTCCAGGTGACTCAACTGATAGAAAGTCCTATACTGGATACGCATTCATGTGGGGCGGCTCAGTAATCTCATGGATATCAAGGAAGCAAAAATCTGTGGCTCTACGCAGTACCGAGGCAGAATATATGGCGCTTTCCGAAGCTGCAAAAGAGGCTATTTATATAAGAAAACTAATAAATGAGATGAAATTGTATTTTAAGCTTGATTATATAACCTTACATGGCGATAATGTTGGTGCTTTAAATCTTGTAAAAATCCCTGTTTATCATGCTAGCAGCTAACATATTGATGTAAAAGTACCACCATATAAGAAACTCATTTGAAGTGAATTTGATTAAGCTAGAATACATTCCAACAACCGAAATAATTGCCGGTATTCCTATGTAAAGTTAATCATTTAAAATGTTCGGCGTTGCTTGGACTAAATAGGTATTAGAACCCTGAATTGAGGGGAAGTGTTGATATGGCAATTCTGTGCTGTATCTGTCAGCCCTGTACATGTGGCAACCCTAGTTAAGCTTATGAATAATAAAATTGAGCTCACTCTCATCTAAGCAACCAAACGTTGTAGTTCTACACTTTTCACAAACCAACATTTATTTTATTTATTTTATTTATTTTATTTATTTTATTTATTTTATTTATTTTATTTATTTTATTTATTTTATTTATTTTATTTATTTTATTTATTTTATTTATTTTATTTATTTTATTTATTTTATTTATTTTATTTATTTTATTTATTTTATTTATTTTATTTATTTTATTTATTTTATTTATTTTATTTATTTTATTTATTTTATTTATTTTATTTATTTTATTTATTTTATTTATTTTATTTATTTTATTTATTTTATTTATTTTATTTATTTTATTTATTTTATTTATTTTATTTATTTTATTTATTTTATTTATTTTATTTATTTTATTTATTTTATTTATTTTATTTATTTTATTTATTTTATTTATTTTATTTATTTTATTTATTTTATTTATTTTATTTATTTTATTTATTTTATTTATTTTATTTATTTTATTTATTTTATTTATTTTATTTATTTTATTTATTTTATTTATTTTATTTATTTTATTTATTTTATTTATTTTATTTATTTTATTTATTTTATTTATTTTATTTATTTTATTTATTTTATTTATTTTATTTATTTTATTTATTTTATTTATTTTATTTATTTTATTTATTTTATTTATTTTATTTATTTTATTTATTTTATTTATTTTATTTATTTTATTTATTTTATTTATTTTATTTATTTTATTTATTTTATTTATTTTATTTATTTTATTTATTTTATTTATTTTATTTATTTTATTTATTTTATTTATTTTATTTATTTTATTTATTTTATTTATTTTATTTATTTTATTTAGTTTATTTATTTTATTTATTTTTTTTATTTTATTTATTTTATTTATTTTATTTATTTTATTTATTTTATTTAATTCATTTATTTTATTTATTTTATTTATTTTATTTATTTTATTTATTTTATTTATTTTATTTATTTTATTTATTTTATTTATTTTATTTATTTTATTTATTTTATTTATTTTATTTATTTTATTTATTTTATTTATTTTATTTATTTTATTTATTTTATTTATTTTAATTTTTTTATTTATTTTATTTATTTTATTTATTTTTTTTATTTTATTTATTTTATTTATTTTATTTATTTTATTTATTTTATTTATTTTATTTATTTTATTTATTTTATTTATTTTATTTATTTTATTTATTTTATTTATTTTATTTATTTTATTTATTTTATTTATTTTATTTATTTTATTTATTTTATTTATTTTATTTATTTTATTTATTTTATTTATTTTATTTATTTTATTTATTTTATTTATTTTATTTATTTTATTTATTTTATTTTTTTTTATTTATTTTATTTATTTTATTTATTTTATTTATTTTATTTATTTTATTTTGTTTATTTATTTTACTTATTTTATTTTGTTTATTTATTTTATTTATTTTATTTATTTTATTTATTTTATTTATTTTATTTATTTTATTTATTTTATTTATTTTATTTTGTTTATTTTGTTTATTTTGTTTATTTATTTTATTTATTTTATTTATTTTATTTATTTTATTTATTTTATTTATTTTATTTATTTTATTTATTTTATTTATTTTATTTATTTTATTTATTTTATTTATTTTATTTATTTTATTTATTTTATTTATTTTATTTATTTTATTTATTTTATTTATTTTATTTATATTCGAGTAGAGGTTTATTAGAGACTAAACTTATGCATAAGAATATTCGCTGCAGCGCAGGCAGCGAGAATAAGAACGTAAAGCAGAAATGAAAGAATGTTCGTTACAATTCACAGATCGGATCATTCTAGAATAATATAAAAGAGATAGACATACTGCGGTGGTTATATACATATTTTAACACTCCTTCTCAACGCGAAGTCTATCTTGTACAAAAATTATTTTAATCCCAACATTTCTGTAAACTTTACATGTTTGACCTTACATAAGTTCTTTGTTAATATATCTGAGGTCATACTATCTGTGGGAATGTATTTGATATCTATTACATTTTCTTTATACATTTCCCTTACAAAATGATATTTTATTTCAATATGCTTGCTACGTGAATGAAATTTAGCATCTTTAGCAAGACATTGTGCGCTCTGGTTGTCACTATAAATTATCAGCTTCGCCATCGGCCCGAATCCCATCTCGTTGATCAGCTTTCTGATGTATATCGCTTCTTTGGCTGCTGTAGAAAGTGCTACGTACTCGGCCTCCGTGCTACTGAGGGCAACCAGATTTTGCTTCTTTGATTCCCATGACACCGCCGCTCCAGCAATAAGGAATGACCAACCAGTGAACGACTTCCGATCGTTGCAATCGCCAGCCCAGTCCGCATCAACAAAACAGTGGATAGGAACACCAGTTTTGCTATAATGGAGTCTCACATCTGAGGTACCTCTTAGATATCTCAATACCCTCTTGGCTGCAACCTTATGTTCCTTGTGCGGATCTGAATTTCTCTGCGCCAATTTAGCCACAGAGTGTATTATATCTGGCCGTGTAGTCAACGCCAAATACAATAACGAACCAATGAGTGATTGATAGCGTGTCTTGTCCACCTGACCGCAATCATCGCTATCGCACTTCGTCTGGAACCCAACCTCTAGAGGAGTCGCGTTCGGCTTGCAGTCCTGCATACCATATTCATGCAACAAGCCTTCGATGTACTGCTTGTGGCCTATGGAGACATTGCCAGTCTTGCCATCTCGCTCGATTTCCATCCCCAAAAAATGATGGAGTTCACCGCCGTCGACCACATCAAATTCGTTTGATATGAGCTGCTTTATGTAGGCCACGTCGTCTTTTCTGGTACATGCAAGTATAAAATCGTCAACATATACAACAATAATAGATAAATACCCATTGACTTTGCTCGTGTATATACACGGTTCGCTTGCACACGGAACGAAACCAATCTTCAAAAGAACGCTATCCAACTTTTGGTTCCACTCACGCCCACTCTGTTTCAAGCCGTACAACGATTTATGTAGCTTGAGTACACGCTTGGGATGATCAGTATCGACAAAACCTTCAGGTTGTCGCATATAAACGTCATCTTGTAGCTCACTATTGAGGTATGCTGCAGAGACATCCATCTGGTGCAAGTGCATCTCGTGCTCCACCGCCAATGCAATCACCAGTCTGATTGAGGAATAACGTGCAACCGGGGAAAAAGTTTCCTTGTAGTTAATTCCATATTGTTGACCACACCCTTTTGCGACCAATCTTGCCTTGAAGCGCTGAACTTTGCCACTCTCATCTCGTTTGGTGGTAAAAACCCATTTACAACCGATAACCTTTTTGTTTGCAGGAAGATCAACCAAACTCCATGTCCTAATGTTTTCTAGGTTGTCATACTCCTTCTGCATTGCTGATTTCCAGTTTTCCGACTGCTCTGACTTAAATGCCTCATTTATACAGGTAGGAACAATGACGTCTTTCGCATCTAGTACATTCAGCATATTGTACTCTGGACGACCAGCACGCCCAGTGCGAACAATCTTTGGTCTCCCTGGCCCTCTTCGGGTATATGGTTGCTCCTCCTCAGCATTTTCTTCGTCACCACTTTGCTCATCAACAATTGGAATTTGCTGCTCCACAGATTTTTCTTGGATTTCATCATTATGCTCGCAATCAAGTTTTTCACTTGGCTGAAAGATTACCACATCTGACTCACATGATGATTCTCGACCGTGCTCCAACTCTTTCATGAACTTGTGCTCCAAAAAACACGACATCTCGGGATACTACTACGGTCCTTTTGACAGGGTTGTAAAGACGATAAGCCTTGGCAGTCTCGGAGTAACCTACCAAAATATGCTGCTTCCCTTTCGCTGAAAACTTGTTCTTATGAGTTTTATCTAAAACAATAGCTTTCATACCAAATACTTTAAGATGAGATACGCTTGGCTTTTTCCCATACCAAACCTCGTATGGAGTATTGTCAGGCAAAGTTGCAGTTTCTGCTCTGTTCCGTAAATATGCAGCCGTCATTATCGCCTCTCCCCAAAAAGATTCGCCAACTCCAGCATGCACTATCATGCTTCGCGCCATCTCCACCAAGGTTCTATTTGCGCGCTCCGCCACACCATTTTGTTGTGGAGTGTGGGGAACAGTGAGTTGTCTTTTTATTCCATGACTCGATAAGAACTGTTCAAATACATCGCTCAGGTACTCGCGACCGTTGTCGCTTCGTATGGCTTTTATACGCTTACCCGTCTGATTTTCTGCTAGAATTTTGAAATCTTGGAATTTCTGGAAAATATCGCTCTTATTCTTTAACATGTATACCGATACATAACGCGATTTATCGTCTATGAAAGTTGCAAAATAGCGCGCACCACCTTGTGACGCTGTACGCATAGGTCCACAAATGTCTGTATGAATCAAGCCCAACAATTCCTTTGAGCGACTTTCCGAAAACTTCGGAAACTTCTTAACGCAAATTTTACTTTTTGCACACGTTTCACATACAAGGTCATTTGTACTACACACTCTAGCATTGAGACCATAGACCATATCCTGCTTAATCATTTTGTTCAAACTATCGAAATTTAAATGTCCGAATCGATCATGCCATTTCACCAGCTGATTTACATTTGCTTCTGCAGCAAAAACTGTTTTTGTTTTACTTTCAAACAAAAACAAACCGTTGTGTTTCTCTGCGATCATTAAATCACGATTGTTACTGTCTTTAACGAACACTTTGTTTTTGACAAAAATTACTCTTAAGCCATTTTCTGTTGCTTTTGATACCGAAATAAAGTTACATTGTAAGTCTTTTACATATAGCACGTCAACCAACTCGATCGTGATATTTTTGCATATTAGTTCCACTGTACCGCAACCTTCGGCTTCTATATAACTGTCGCCTGCTAACTTGATTTTCTCTTTGTGCTCACGCATACTCGTGAACATTGATTTGTCCGCACACAAATGAGCTGTAGCCCCGCTGTCTACACACCACGCATTTTTCGACAAACCGATTCGTGTTCCAGAAGTAGAGAGCACCGAAAAAGATTTTTTACTGTTCTTTTCGCTCGCGTTGTCTTTTCTCTCTTTCGAACTACACTTCGACGCGAAATGCCCGCGACGACCGCACAACCAACATTCAATGTTTTTTGGTTCTCTCATTGCTTTGTTCTTTTTACCGTTTTCTTGACGCGACGAATACATTTTATTCTCACTTTTCTCGGCTACTTCGCCAATCTTGCGTCTCTCTCCCTCTTCAAGCAATTTAATTTTTAGAGCGCTTAGCGATGGCAACGAGTCTCGCGTTTCTATGGCAACTACAAAATTTTCGAAATCATCACTTAAACTTGCCAACAAAATTATAACGAGCATTTCATCAGGCACTTGTTCCTGAATTTCACTTAACTTTTCTACGACATTAGAAAAATTATTCAAATGCTCTCGAATACTGTCTGTAGCCAACATTTTAGAATACAACAATTGCTTAAACAACTGTATTTTTCTAGCCGGACCGGAGGGCATGTGAATCGCGGACAACTTTGCCCATGCCTCGTTCGCGGTTTTACAATGTTTTATACCGTTGATCTGCGACGGACTTACGCACAACAAAATACTTGCGAGGGCTTTCTCGTCTTTACTGTCAAACAACTCCTTTTGTTCAGCCGTATCAGACGCCACTTTTTTTAACCGACCACATGTCACCGACCACAAAACAGAATGAATCAACAGACTTTTCATCTGTACTGACCATACACTATAATTTTCACCATCTAGTTTTTCGATTGAAAATTGTGTACTCATCTTGAACAAATTAGTTAATCACAAACTTTAATTAACAAAACGAATCTCTTACAAGTCTTTCCGACTAACCCGCACAGTTTTACTTTCTGCTGCCTGGGCCCATAACCTATTCGAGTAGAGGTTTATTAGAGACTAAACTTATGCATAAGAATATTCGCTGCAGCGCAGGCAGCGAGAATAAGAACGTAAAGCAGAAATGAAAGAATGTTCGTTACAATTCACAGATCGGATCATTCTAGAATAATATGAAAGAGATAGACATACTGCGGTGGTTATATACATATTTTAACAATTTATTTTATTTATTTTATTTATTTTATTTATTTTATTTATTTTATTTATTTTATTTATTTTATTTATTTTATTTATTTTATTTATTTTAATTTTTTTATTTATTTTATTTATTTTATTTATTTTATTTATTTTATTTATTTTATTTATTTTATTTATTTTATTTATTTTATTTATTTTATTTATTTAATTTATTTTATTTATTTTATTTATTTTATTTATTTTATTTATTTTATTTATTTTATTTATTTTATTTATTTTATTTATTTTATTTATTTTATTTATTTTATTTATTTTATTTATTTTATTTATTTTATTTATTTTATTTATTTTATTTATTTTATTTATTTTATTTATTTTATTTATTTTATTTATTTTATTTATTTTATTTATTTTATTTATTTTATTTATTTTATTTATTTTATTTATTTTATTTATTTTATTTATTTTATTTATTTTATTTATTTTATTTATTTTATTTATTTTATTTATTTTATTTATTTTATTTATTTTATTTATTTTATTTATTTTATTTATTTTATTTATTTTATTTATTTTATTTATTTTATTTATTTTATTTATTTTATTTATTTTATTTATTTTATTTATTTTATTTATTTTATTTATTTTTATTTATTTTATTTATTTTATTTATTTTATTTATTTTATTTATTTTATTTATTTTATTTATTTTATTTATTTTATTTATTTTATTTATTTTATTTATTTTATTTATTTTATTTATTTTATTTATTTTATTTATTTTATTTATTTTATTTATTTTATTTATTTTATTTATTTTATTTATTTTATTTATTTTATTTATTTTATTTATTTTATTTATTTTATTTATTTTATTTATTTTATTTATTTTATTTATTTTATTTATTTTATTTATTTTATTTATTTTATTTATTTTATTTATTTTATTTATTTTATTTATTTTATTTATTTTATTTATTTTATTTATTTTATTTATTTTATTTATTTTATTTATTTTATTTATTTTATTTATTTTATTTATTTAATTTATTTAATTTATTTTATTTATTTTAGTTATTGTTGATATGGCAATTCTGTGCTGTATCTGTCAGCCCTGTACATGTGGCAACCCTAGTTAAGCTTATGTATAATTAAATTGAGCACTCTCATCTAAGCAACCAAACGTTGTAGTTCTACACTTTTCACAAACCAACAGTCAGAATAAGAAGGTAGGCGGTTACCAATAAATTAGGGCGAACTATCGAAGTGTATAAAACCTTTGTTACATAGGGATCATCAAATTCTTTGGCCCTACGATTAATGAAGCCAAGAAGACTGCATGCTATATTGACAATTCAAGATATATGAACATTAAATGAAAGTTTTGCGTCAAACATAACGCCTTAGTCTTTGAATGATGGTACACAATCTAACAGAACAGTCATAATAGAATAATGAGCTAGGAACGGAGACAAACGACTGAAAGTCATACAAGTGCACTTAGAGGCATTAAGGTGTAATTTATTAACGTGGCACCAATCACAGAACGCATCGAGATCTGATTGCAAGTACTAGTGGAAAGAAGGATCATTATAGGTCTTCAGTCCTCAGTAATACTAGGAAAAAACATATTATTTAAATGTGGGATTGAGAAGGGATAGGGTTTTTTTTTATACCCTTGCAAAAAGGGTATATTAATTTTGGTCAGAAGTGTGCAACGCATAGAACGAAGCATCTCCGACAATACAAAGTATATATATTCTTGATCAGCACGACGAGACGAGTTCAAATAGCCATGTCCGTCCGTCCGTCTGGATCAACTCAAACTCCTCCTAGACTGTAAGAGCTACAGAGCTGAAATTTTGCACGTAGGCTTGTATTAACTGCAGGGGTTGTATATCTCGGATTCAACTTGATCGGACCACTATATCATATAGCTCCCATACAAACCCCAAAGTCACGAACAGTGACTTTTCTCAATAACTTCGTTATTTTCTGTGCTATTATCGTGAAATATAATATATAATATTAGAGAGTTTATTACGCTTATAAACGACTGTGCCAAATTTGATCAAGATCGGATGACTATATCATGTAGCTCCCATAGGAAAATTCGGTCGAAAACAGTGACTTTTATAAATCACTTCGTTACTTTTACCGCGATTGCTTTTAAATTAAACATTTGTTAGTTTAATATATCTGTTAATGACTGTGCCAAATTTGATCAAGATCGGGCGACTATATCATATAGCTCCCATAGGAACGATCGGTCGAAAACAGTGATTTTTGTAAATAACTTCGTTACTTTTAACGCGATTGCTTTTAAATTAAACATTTGTTAGTTTAATATATCTGTTAATGACTGTGCCGAATTTGATAAAGATCGGGTGACTATATCATATAGCTCCCATAGGAACGATCGGTGGAAAACAGTGACTTTGATCAATATCTTCGTTATTTCCTATGATTGTGGGCCATTCTTTCGCAAACATAAGCCTTTTTATATAAAACGTTCTTCCACATTGATGGCTAATAGGTAAGGAAAGAGTTATCAAAAAAGTTGCAAGGGTATACAAACTTTAACGTGGTCGAAGTTAGCCCCGGCCCTCTGTATTTTTTTTTTTATTTCATTTTCATTTTAAAACATTAATAACGTAATTACAAATAACAGATACTTATATCATAATAACGATTAACAGATATATATATCAGGTTACACAAGGAAACAAACAAACGAAGTCGGGTACAAAGAAAAAATATATTACGGTTACTGCGGGACGACTTGTCGGTATTGCATCGCAGACCGTGTACTTTTTAATTCGCTGACCTTTCCCTCTCCAACTGCCTAAACTTCTTCATCACGTGTAGCTCCGCACGCAGTTCATCAAATAGCTTGGGATATTGAATGTTGCCAGCGCGTCCAGTATGCGATCCCACATTGCTCAGTTAAACGCGTTCTTCACGTCGAGCGTCATCACGATACTTTATTCTTCACTGCCGCCTTTCCATCGAGAGCCGTCGATTGTCTCAGCTGCCAGGTGAACCACACGGTTTATTGCGTCGATTGTGGATCTGGCCTTTCTGAATCCGAATTGGTGCTCGGATAAGGCCCCGCCTGCTAATATCGCCGACTCTAGTCTCGAGCAAAGCATCGACTCCAGCACCTTGCCAGCTGTATCCAATAGGCAAATGGGCCTATATGAGGATGCCTCGTCTGGTGGTTTTCCGGGCTTGGGCAACAACACAAGGTTCTGTAACTTCCACCTGGTGGGAAAGACTCCTTCTCTTAGGCATTTTGAGTACAACTCCGTGAACACATGAGGGTGTATCGTTACTGCAAGTTTAAGTGCGGTATTGGGGATAGACTCGAGACCTGGGGCTTTATTTGGCTTTTGACGCCTCACCGTCTCGATGACCTCTGCCAGCGAGCAGTCTTCCACATGGCCCCCAAGGGAGACACATGCGATAACTCAGGGGCATTGGGAATTAGGCTGCTGACGGTGGCCGTGTCTGATGGGAATGACTGCCTGTTTCCGTGTACTCGTTTGACCACCTTCTGGTAGTCTTTGCCCCATGGGTCCTGTTCTGCCGAATCACATAGCTCGGGGAAACATTCTCGTTTGCTATCCCGGATCGCCACCTTAAGGGCTTTCCTCCGCCTTCTGTACTCCAGACCGAGTGTCTCGAAGTTAAGCAATTGTCTTGCTCTCTGATATAGCCGTCTCGCCCGAAGACAAGCCCTTCTGGCATCAGCGATTGCCTCGTTCCACCAGCAGACTGGGGTGTGATGGCGCGAGAATGCCCCACGCTGGGCCATGCTGGCAACACACGCTTCATCGAGTCTCGACATGATCAAGTTCGCAGCCTCTTCTTCATTTGTGTTGAGGCACACCGTGAGTCCTTCCAGGCTTTCAGCGAACAAAAGCGGGTTGAGAGTATCCAGCTTGAAAGATTTCCGAAGCGGTAACGTTTGCCCTGGCCTAGGCCTGGTGCCTATTTCTGCCTCGACCTTGGATGGTCAGCCAGCTTAACCACTAATTCCTGGGGCGTCGCTTTCTCGTCCATGCCGTAAATGGCTACAGCCTAATGGCGGGTTAGAGCTTTCACTTGGACTTGGCTGATCGCCTTCTTGAGGGACTGAGTTGTGTCCGCTTTGAATTTCCGGAGTTCCAGAAGAAGCCCATCTTAAGCGGTGCGTCGAACTTGCATTACATGCTCACGGACATGATGCAGCTGCCCATCAATGCGCCTCGTCACGCGCTCTAAAACTTGGCTATAACTCAAGCCTTCGTTCGCCTGAATTAGTAGCGCCTCCGGGCGGGATTTCTGTAGTTTCGCACTAATTTTCGCGTTAGTCTTGCGGGAGGACCTCGAAGGACGCACCTTTGTCCATTCTTGGCTGCTGTGGGCATTTTGCTGTGCCCTAGGCTGCTGCACATCAGTCGGATGTATCTGCTGCTGCTGCATGGCTTGTTGCTGAGATCCAAGTTGACTGGATTGACTCTGCTGATGTAGCTGTTGCTGCCCCTGCTGGTACTGTGCCGTCTGAAGCCGTGTAGACGACTTCTGTGGATGTTGGCTATTTTTCTGTTGTGCCTTCTGCTGGTGTGGCCTCGCTTGGTGACGTTTGAGAAGGCTTATCCCGCTTAGACGGTGAGTTCACCAGTTCGGTTTGCTGTTGCCTACTCACACGTTTAAGTGAAGACTTGCTGCAAGTGGCACACGCCACCGGCAATGACGAGATTGTCCCTTGGTCTTGAAGCAAAGCGCTCACTGCTACATGCAGTTCTCGCAGCCGAGCAACCTTCTCCCTAAACTCGTTTGTGATGCTGCGGTTAATTTTGCCACTAGCATCCTTATCTCTGCTATAAAGGGTAGCAATTGAGGCCAAAATAGTTGCAAGAAAGCCGCACCTGCCCCATCTTGCTTTTTTTGACGCAGGCCCCGATATTCGCTGCCTCGCCATCGGCCTCCTCAGCCCCAACAGATGGGCTTCTAAGCCTTTTCGGCGTTGCCTCTTGAGCATCCACTACAAGGGCAGCATCTGGTGCAGTGACAACACCGCGAGAGCAAGAGGTCTCGCCACCTGCTGCCGCTCGCCTTTCCCTCGGGAAAGGACAAGAATTTCCTCTTGCCACAACTCTGGGAGTTATGCCGCTCCAACTCAATGAAGTAGTAAACAGAACTATGTACTCAATGGAACAACTTTGGAAAACAATATATGGGTGGACTATACAAAATAAATTTGGTGTATATAGATAAATAAATAAGTAATTATGGAAAAAAAAAACAGTTCGACGGTGGGGGTCGAACTTAGAACTTTTGCACAAGCGGTTAAAACTCACACCCAACGCCAAGCAGACCATTTGTCGCCGAGCGCTCAGAAATCTGCTATTATCTGAGTGTCTGTAGGGCGAATAACAGATACAGCCTGGAAGTATGCAGAAGAATTTATTAAGGGCAGAAGATTGGGTTACGATCAGCTGATTTGACTGTACGGGCGAGCCAGACAGGTGCTGGTAGCTCAGCCGATTAGATTTATATTTATGTGTGGCAAACCTGGTAGCAGCTGGTATTTTTTCTGCACGTGCCAAAGGAGGACACAACACAACTAATGAGAGTGAAAAAGTCCACCTCACCAATACCACTGGAGCTGCAAAATGGCGGGCAAAGAAAAAGGCGCCCGCTCTCCTCCGGCAGGCCCGGGAACACCGACCCAGCGACCGGAGAAAAAATACTGAAGATCGGAATCCCAGCCAGCAGCGACGGAACGGCAGACCAATGGGCATACGTGAGTAGGCACTTGCACCTGACACCGGCGATACCAAAAGTTTCTTAATTTCAGGAGGAAAAACGTTCAAACTGGGAAAACACAAGCGACGGCAAGTAAACGCGTCCGCATTTTCTGAGAAGGGATAGGGTATGGGATCTGAAACAGTAGTAGAATAAGTCGACTTAAAGAATTTAGCAAACAGATCTGAAATATCTGAATCACTATTAGCAGTCTGGTCATTAAGTCTGAAGGTGGACGGTAAAACATTAGAGCGTCTTTTGGAATTAACAAAGTTGTACGATCTTTTGGGGTTCTTATAAAATTCAACCTTACAGCGAACGATTAAATCATTGTAGCATTGAGTATTTAAAAGACAACATTGAGATTTGGCTGTACAATAATTTGCATAGTCAAGTCACGAACCAGTTTTTTTAAATCTTTTAAAATATCTCTATTTAATGTTACGAAGATTAGAGAACCAGACTGGCGAGCTGGAGACGGTGGAGACATTAACATAAGGAACGCATTTATCAATTAGAGAATTAAGAGCAGAGTAGAAAAACTTCACTGCACAATCTATATCGCAGCACTCAAATAGAAATGATCAATCAAAAGAGCAAATAAGGCTGTTAAGAAGATTGAAATTTGTTTTACGAAAACATCTACGACGAGAATTTGAGATGTTATTAAATGAATTAGTAACGGAATAAGGATCTTCAGGTTTCACTAGTGGCTGTGTTTGTGATACAGCACTAACAGTGGGATCCGAGACAAAAACAAGATCGAGGATTCTTTTAGAAGAGTTAAGAAAAGAATTCAACTGATATAGCGGATATTCAAGTAGGCTATCAAGAAAAACATGTTGAGATGAAGGAATTAAAAAAGATAGATTATCATCAACAAGCCAAGAAATATTGGGCAAGTTAAAATCACCTAAAACTATACGAAAATCACGATCTTTAAGACGACTTAAAATAATTCGTAAAGCATCAGCATGGTGCATGTAGATCAAGATATCAGAAGCTGGAGGAATATATGAACAAGAGATATAAAGGCTAAAGTTAGAACATGTAACTTCGACTGAAATAAACTCAACACCTAAGGAGAGATCAATCGGCACAACACTTGAACACAGATTCGAGTTGAGTACTCCACCGCCACGACGACCAGCACGATCACGCCTATATGTTTAATTTGAAAGCAATCGCGTCGAAAGTATTGAAGTTATTGACAAAAGTCACTGTGTTCGACCGATCCTTCCTATGGGAGCTATATGATATAGTCACCCGATCTAAATCAAATTTGACACAGTCGTGTAAAACTATAATTATCTCACTAATATTAAATTTCAGACAAAAGCTCAGAAAATAACGATGTATTGAAAAAAGTCACTGTTCGAGACTTTGACGTTTATATGGGAGCTATATGATATAGTGGTCCGATCCGGCTGAATCTGAGATATACAACCTGTGAACTATATGCATGCCTACATGCAAAATTTCAGCTCTTTAGCTCTTACGGTCTAGGAGGAGTTTGCGCTGATCCAGACTTACGGACGGACGGACATGGTTAGTTGAACTCGTCTCGCCGTGCTGATCAAGAATATGTATAATTTATATGGTCGAAAATGCTTCCCTGTCTCATTGTTCTATTTCCCATTCTTAGTCGGGTGAGATTTGCAGTCCTACTGAAGGCTTAAAGAAGGGTATTTTGCAGAGGATTTGCTTGTGTTGAGCTATTTGTCTTGTTGGCTATAAGACTGTCATTTTTCCATTAAAATACCCTAGCTGTGTTTCCAGATATCTTGTTGTACTCCCGGGATGACTGCAATGCAAGATGCTGATCCCGCGGCCTTAGCAACGCTATCGGCAAACTCATTCCCTGCGTTATGGCCTGGAAAAAAATAGTAAAATTCTTTATTGGTTTTAAATGCACAAGAATATCGTGGGAGATGTTCTGCAGATACCACTGCTCCGTGTTGATCGACCACGGCAAAGGATGTAGTGTAATTTGACTTTGATCCGTCTGTACACAGAAATTTCCAGTCGTCGTATATAGAAGCTGTTAAAAAACACAGAGTCAAGTAAGTCAGTCTTTAGGAAAGAGTGAAGTATAGTGTTGATTGTCCCTTTGTTGAGTAGCCATGCTGGTGAAAGGCAGCCTTGTTCCACTTATTTGGCGTTTCCATATTGTGTTTATTAACGAAATGTGCACATCTGCAAATCGTTAAAGGACTCTAAACTTTTTCCTATGTTTGGTAGTTTAGTAGTCAGCGAAAATTGTTTTAAAATCGGGCAGTCCAGACTCAGCGAGGACGTTGGATAAGCACCTACGTTGGGAAATCCATAAACGATTTTAAAAATTATTATAAATCTTTGATCACACGAATAAGTGTCAAAAGATAAATAAATAATCTTTTGGATGTAAGGAATTTAATTATATTGAGACGTTTGTCTTAAATTCGGATAACTCGAGAATCCGTCGTCACAATTTCTTTTTTTTTTAACGTTTAATGTATATTTGATGAATCTAGTCTTAAATTAGAGCCTAACAACAACTTTGAGATATTTTTCTTAATTTAGTACTTAAGATAAATCCTGGGGATATTGCAGGCTTTTAAGACGAGTCCTATTGTTAGTTCGCGTGAGGCAATTGGCAAGAACATTTCCAGTTTCGCAGAATACTTTAGTTGTTGACTACCTATTTCAGATTTTACGCTAGGTATATTTAGATCATTTTGAATGTTGTCGTTCCGTATATACCACGATGCCCCCGTGATTGATCTTAAAATCTTCTACTGCGCTCTTTGTATAATATCGACATTGCTGGTACTTGCATTTCCCCATAGTACGGCTCCGTACGTCCAGAAGGGCTTCAGTACGGACTTGTATAGGAGGACTTTATACTCCAGACGTAGAGGGGACCGAGCATTGATAATCCAATGTAGGCTACTCGCTTTCAGTTTAAGCTGTGACTTTTTTGCTTCGATGTGCTTGCGCCAAGTTAGTCTTCTGTCTAGGTGGATGCCAAGGTAAGTGACATCCACGGCTTTAGGAACTGGTACGTTGTTTAGCATTAGAGCTGGACAGTTTCTTCTGTTAAGCGTAAATGTAACATGTTTGCATTTCTGCTCGTTGACCCGGATACGCCAGGTTGCTAGCCATTCCTGTACCACCTTGAGGTGTTCCTCTAATTTTGCAGAGGCTTGTATTGGGCATTTGGATCTGCTAAGGATTGCCGTGTCATCGGCAAAAGTGGACGTTGTAAGTCTTAAACTCGTTGGTAAGTCTGCAATGTACAGTAGGTAGAGCAATGGGCCGAGTACACTGCCTTGCGGTACACCAGCTTTGATTTCAAAATCAGCCGAGACGGAGCCATTACATCTTACAGGGAATTTCCTATTGTAAAGGTAAGATTCCATGAGTTTGTGGGTGTAGTGTGGCAGCTTTTGCCGGATTTTGAACATCAGACCCTCCAGCCAAACTCTATCGAAAGCCTGGGCAACGTCGAGAAGTACAGCCGCACAGTATTCTTTTAGTTCGAGTGCTGTTCGTATTTCGGATGTTATGCGATTGACTTGTTCAATTGTACCATGTTTTTCGCGGAAGCCGAACTGGTGTGAAGGGATTGTGTTCTCCGATGCCAAAAATGAGTTTAGTCGGATCTGCAGGACCTTTTCAAAAAGCTTCGAAAGACATGGCAGCAAACTAATTGGCCTATAGGATGATGGCTGAGTTTTGTCCTTTCCCACTTTAGGAATCATGATGATAGTGGACCTTTTCCATGTTTTTGGGAAGCAGCCAATTCTTATTATAGCGTTGAACAGTTTGCAGATGTATTGTATGGCAATGATAGGGAGTTCCAGGATCATTTTCGGTGTGATTAGGTCATGGCCAGGGGCTTTTTTGGCTTTATGTGGTTTTTAATAACTGCAGTGATCTCGTCCGATTGGAGTTCCGAGTACTCACTATCCGTTGGTGTGCTCGAAGGGTGAAGTACAGATGAGTTTGATGTTGGATTTGGCTGGAAAACCATTTTAAGATGTGTGGCAAATACGGATGCCCTCTCTTCGTCACTGTGGGCCCATCCACCGGTTGGACTCCTTATCGGTGAAATTGTTTCTGTATGAGCGCTTAAAGTTGGCTGGGCTTTCCACAGAGGATGTTTAGTGCTGGTTGGGCTGAGCTTTTCTATGTATTTTCTTTGAGCCCAGCTTTCTTCTTGTCTTAACTCCTTGGAGAGGTTGCGATTGGCATGCCTTAGGCGAAGTTTTGCTGCTGGTGATCGAGTAATCTGTCATTCTCTTCTTAGACGTCGTTTTTCCGTTACTAATTGTTCTATCCGCCGGTTGGAAGGCATGTCAATAGGTTTTGTGTCATTAGGGGCATGTGGGGTAGACACTCTTGCTGCCGCTCCCATCATCGACTCAAGTGCAGAGACGCACATCAATGTCCTCTGCAGCATCCAGTTTCGGCGAACAGTCAATGTTGGCACTCATGTACATTTTAAATTTAAGCCAATTTGTTTTGTTGTTTGTAAGCCTATATGGGCGATAAAGTACTTGAGGTCTTGTTAATAGTGTGAATAGCACTGGAGAGTGATCGGAGGTTAAATCTAGCAGTGTATCCGCAGTGATCCGATTACGCGGAATCCTTTTGGTTATTCGGATATCAATCAAGTCACTCACTTTGTGTGGATCTGTGGGCCAATAAGTAGGCCTACCCGGTGAGACGCAATCCATCTTATTGAGAGGGTTGACTATTGTGTTGTACAACTGCTTTCCTTTAGGATTTACCAGGCGAGATCCCCAGTGCGTATGTTTGGCGTTATAGTCCCCTGCTGCAATGAAGCAATCTCCGAGTGTGTTAAAGAAATCGGTAAATTCCTTTTCAGAGATTGAGAAGCGTGGTGGGCAGTACAGGGCAACCAATGTAGTGTTGCCGCAGCTGGTTTGGACGGTTATAGCAGTTGCTTGTAGGTGCTGTGTTTCAAAGCAGGTTTTGATTCTGCATTAGTTCCTGCATACAGTTTTGCATGAACGCCATAAAAGCAGTCATGTTTTGAATCAGTGAGATCAATAGGGCCTCTAAGCCACTTGGAGTTTGCTGGCCAAGTTCTGGTGCGCTAGGTTGCGGATTCTGTAGATGGTGGAGTGACGGGGTCTCCTTCGCGGGCTCCGTCTGTCCAGTTCGGAGGACACTAACGAAGGATACACTAGGACTGTATGTAGCAGGCATGTTAGATGATCTAACAGCCTTGGCGAAGAATACCTCCGGTGTAGTTTTAGAGGCGTTGAAGGTGATTTTTGGTCCAGCTGGGGCATTTCGCTCGTTTAGGTGTGATTTAAGATCCTTGAAGACAGAACATCCTCTGTAGTTGGCCGTGTGGTTCCCTCCACAGTTACTGCATAGTCTTAGTGCGACGTTGTTTCTGTCCTTGGTGCAAATGCCATCTTTATGATGTTCGCCGCAGCCAACACACACTGACATAAAATTTCGATTGTTAGAGGTGTGGTTGTATTCCTGGCAGTTTTTACACTATTTCTAATGGGGCTACTCTACGGTGATTCTTCTGTGCAATAGAAGCTGAAGGTTGTAGATTGGCTGCACATCATTTGGCTTCGACCGCTTTGCATCTGGTTGGAGCTCGATTTGAAAGAGCGGCTGTGCGACTTTGTTCCTGTTGATGATGTTGACAACAGACTTAACCGCAAAGTTTTTTTCGGCCAATGCGTCTGCTTTTTCTTGAGTTGGGACCGATGGCTCAATACCCTTTAACACAACCTGGAGCCCTTTACTGCTTTTTAGTTAGTAGGTATAGAAGTTGATGTTAGCATTACGGAGGTACTTTTCGATGATGCGGAAATTGTCCTCAGTTTGGGTTTGACATTTAATTTCTTTTATGTTACCCCTATTGAGAGGGGTTACAAGAAAGTTATTTGCCCCTACTGTTTCTACTAGCTTCGAAATCAGGGCGCTGCAGTTGGTTCCACGGATGTATAAAGGGGGTGGTCTAGCCGATTTAACTTTATCTACAGCGCCAGCTTGATCATCATGCTGATCGGCAAGAATTTTAAAACAATTCCCGCTAAGGGGTGCTACTCGTTCATTTGGTTTGGTTATTTTCGGCGTATTGCCACTTTTTTTCTTTTGCGGGCGTAGCTTTCGCTTGGTGATTTTAATATATCTATTCATTCCAGTTTGGACAGAAGTCGTTGGGTTTACTATTGTGGCTGACTCTGCGCGACTTGTCGTTGACGGCTTGAGGCAGGTCAATATTTCGGCAGACGTTGCAGTAGTTGCTGTCAACGAGCTGACGGTGCTGGTCGGTGCAATCGGTGACCCAGTTATCGATATTGATGGAGAAGCACACTGCTCTCTCCACGGTAAGTTGCTGTTAATTGCTGAGTGGCTGGCACTTTCGGTGTTATTGCTTACGTTAGCATTCAGTGGGGTCGGCGACACCACTGAAAAGTCGCGTTGCTCAATTTTTGCGGAGTGCATTAAAAAACACGGTTGAATTAAATTTCTGAATTCCTTTTCTTTGTATAAACGAAATGGAGCAGTCGCAAAAATGGAATAAGGAAAAAATATAAAAAAAACAAGAAAATATGTAATTGCAAGAGTATTTTGTTGTTTTTCTTCTTTTGTTTTGTAATTCTTACAGCGGATGTTGACGATACCGTAACAAAGCCTGTTACGCGCGAGCCCAAGCAGATAACTGCCTACCTCCCACCCAACCGTTTCCAAGAAACGAAAAGAGGTGGAAACCCGATGTCGTTCAGTTTAGAAAGTAATATAGTATGATTAACAGAATCAAAGGCTTTGCTGAAGTCAGTGTATATGACATCAGTTTGTTCAGCATTTTTGAACACCTTGATAATTATAGAGCTAAATTCTAAAGGGTTAGTGGTTGTAGATCTACGTTTCACAAACCCATGTTGGGAATTCGACAAATTAGCTGAGACAACAAAAACTCTTGGAAAACAGCTGGACGAACAGAGCATGAGCGCATTTTTGGAGAGAGAACAAAACGCAGTAAAAAGACTAACAAAAACATTGCGGGAACATCATGAAATGAAACATGAGAAACTAAACAACAAACGGAACTTTGCTCTCTTGAACAACAACAGAACTGACGATTGGTTTGTAAATGAGACAGAATTGGAATTCTTGCCGGATATAAAATCATTACTTTCAAAGGGCCCAAAGTTTGCTCTTCCCATAGAACACGAGAAGCTCCCTCTCATTAAATACATTGCCGATGGAGAAGAAATAGTTCAGACAATTAAGGAAAAAGAGAAACTAGAGGCAGCGCGTACTGCATTCTCTTTAATGGTTAAATAAATGCAACTGATCGTGCAATATTAAATATAACTCAACGGACATACAAATTTCTTAAACAACATGACGATATTTTGATATTGACATCTGACAAAGGAAATAAAACGGTAGCAATGAAAAAGATTGATTATGAACATAGAATGATGGACATTCTGTCGGATCTAAACACCTATAGAATCCTCAGGAAAGACCCAACAACACGATTACAGACAAAGAACAACAATCTGGTGAACAAACTACATAAGATGGGGGTCATCTCAAAGATTGAAAAGAACAGAATGACGACAACTACGGCGATCTCTCCAAGAATATATGGACTACCAAAAATACACAAAGAAGGAACACCATTGAGACCAATTTGTTCATCAATTGGCTCACCATCCTATGGACTTTGTAAATAAATTATACAAATTTTAAGGAATATAACATTGGACTCGAAATATAACATAAAAAACGCAACTGAATTCAAACAACGCATAAATAACACATACATTTGTGACGATGAACAATTAATTTCGTTTGACGTGGTATCATTATTTCCAAGCATACCAACGGATTTAGCATTAGACACAATCAGGAACAAATGGACTAAAATACAGGAATACACAAAGATACCAAAAGCTTTATTTATGGAAATAGTACGATTCTGCATCCAGGAGAATAGATATTTTACCTAAAAGGACCAAACATTTATACAATTAAATGGAATGCCGATGGGATCTCCGGCCTCACCTGTGATCGCGGACATCGTAATGGAAAATCTTCTGGACACTACAATGAATAAACTAACCAGACCACCAAGATTATTGACGAAATATGTAGACGATATTTTTTCAATTATACACCAAGATGACATTGATAAAACACTGGACACCCTAAATTCATTTGACAGGAATATAAAATTCACTATGGAGCTGGAAGACAATGGAAAACTGGCGTATTTGGACTCTATGGTCAACAGACGAGGAAACGAATTAAAATTAAAATGGTACAGGAAGCCAACAGCATCAGGACGAATCATCAATTTCAACTCAAAACACCACAAGACGATGATAATAAATACAGCAAGGAGCTGTATCCAACGGATGCTGAACATTTCGGATAAATTATACCATAAAGAAACGAAGATGGAAATAATAAATATTTTAAAGGACAACGATTTTCCGGATAACGTAATCAAGACATTATTTAAAAAACATAAATCCACCATTGACAAAACTAAGAATGAAAAAACATATATATCGGTCACTTATGTACCCAAATTATCGGAAAGACTATCACATTCGGATCGTTATGACAAAGATGGAATAAAAATAGCACATAATCCGCAAAACAACAAATAAATCAGTGATAATGTCAGGAGTGGGTCAGTTAGAACCATTTGATTTAAATCACCCAAACAAATGGACAACTTACAAGCAGCGTTTTGAGCTGTATCTTCTGGCCAATGAAGTTTCGGAAGAAGCACGGAAGAAGGCTGCATTGCTTACGCTGGCTGGCGCTCCACTGTTCGAGCTTCTAACGTCATTGGCATCCCCTACTCAGGTGAGTGATTTGAGTTTATCGGAAATATACTCAACCAACATTTGTCTCCATGTCAATCGGAAATTCCGGCCTACTACCAATTTCACAAGCGAGACCAACTAATTGATAAATCGGTTGCGAACAGCCATGTGCTGCACT
Organism: Drosophila tropicalis; assembly: GCF_018151085.1. Classification (NCBI taxonomy): domain Eukaryota; kingdom Metazoa; phylum Arthropoda; class Insecta; order Diptera; family Drosophilidae; genus Drosophila; species Drosophila tropicalis. Next base: position 2,380,143 of record NW_027172710.1, on the reverse strand, counting down.
TAGAACTCTCGCTGTCGACTGCAAATTCGGAGCCGCTTTGGATCGCATGTTGCGCAATCGCTTCGTATGTGGAATGAAGGATGAGGGTCTCCAGAAGAGTCTGCCTCTGCAGGCAGATTTAACGATTCAACGCGCGATGGAACGCGCCACATCTAGTGAGGCCGCTGCTCACAGCGCTTGGGCCATGCGAAATACAGCTGAGAGCACTGAGTTGATACACGAAGTGCAGACCAGCGCGATCCGTCCAAGCCGACCCAATCAGCACCACCAGCCATGCGATGGTTGCGGGGGTGCTCACTTGCGGAAACTATGCCCACATCGGAACACTGTGTGCCATGCCTGTCACCGAGCAGGCCATCTTCAACGAGTCTGCCGGGCTGTAAGAGACCCGGGCCGTAAAGCATTCAACACATCGAGTGGCCATGCCTCCTACCGAGGACCACACAAGCAAAAGCCGAATGAAGAATACAGTGTCCACAGCATACTACCGTTGATTTGCCCAAAGGAAATCGTTACAATAATTATAAATAAACGAAAATGCCAATTCGAAGTGGATTCGGGGTCTGCGATCACTATGATAGACGAAGCCATGTTTCGTTATATCTGGCCAACGGATAGACCGAATATCCAAGATTGTTCTCTAGAGTTTACGGATTACCAGAAAAACCGAATTCCAGTTATTGGCATCGTGGATACATCTGTCCAGTTCGCTAATAAATACATTCCGAATCTTCCACTGGTTGTTGCATCAAGCGGTGGATCGAATTTACTTGGACGCAACTGGTTTATGCCCTTAGGCATCAGCATAGAAGGAATACATGCCATTAACGCTAAACTTAGCATCGAGGCAACTCTGGCGAAGTATAAGGATCTGTTTTCGTCTGAATTAGGCCTTTTCCGGGGCCACCTGTGTCATTGCAAATCAATACTGATGCAACACCAGTCCGACTGCCAGCAAGACGCATTCCATTTGCAATTCAAGAATTATTAGACCGTCTGTGTTCCCAAGGAATCCTAGTACCCATTGAATACTCCGACTGGGCGACTCCTACAGTGCCAGTAATTAAAAAGGATGGTACTATTCGCATATGTGCCGACTACGAGTCTACAATTAATAAAGTGATTAAGCAACACGGCCATCAAATTCCTCCAATGAATTCATTATTAGCATCAGTTGAAGGAGGATCCATATTTGCGAAAATCGACTTGGCTCAGGCGTACCAACAACTAGTGGTAGATGAGCGGTCTGCATTGATGCAAACCATATGTACACACAAAGGTTATTTCAAAGTAACCAGACTACAATTTGGAATTTCTTCAGCCCCGGGCATATTTCAGAGCTGCATCGAACGTATATTGCAGAACGTTTCTGGTGTTTTACCCTACTTCGATGACATAATTGTTATGGGAAAATCAGAGGAAGAGCTAGCGGTGCGTCTTAATGAGGTGCTTTCAAGATTTGATAAGGCCGGACTACGCCTACGCAGAGACAAGTGTCAATTTGGAGTTCCATCAGTAGAATTTTTAGGTTTTAAAATCGATGCACTGGGTATAAGACCGTGTGCCAGTAAGTTCGAAGCTATCAAGTGCGCTCCGGCTCCAAAAGATAAGAAACAATTACAAGAATTCTTGGGACTCATCTATTTTTACCACGCATTCCTGCCACATAAGGCAACCGTTGCTGAACCGCTTCACCGTCTACTGGATAAAAATGCGCCATGGGTGTGGGCCCATAAACACCAAGATGCCTTCATGAATCTAAAAAATCTTGTAACTTCACAAAGTGTGCTAATGCATTTCGATGGCAAATAACCTGCGATGCATCTCCGTACGGAATTGGAGCGGTGCTGAGCCACACACTTCAGGATGGATCAGAGAAGCCTATTGCCTTCTATTCTAGAACTCTCTCCAAGACAGAAAGAAACTACTCGCAAATCGACAGAGAAGCCGTTGGGCTTATATCAGGCGTTAAAAAATTTCACAATTATCCATATGGCCGTTCGTTTACTCTCGTCACAGATCATCGCCCATTGCTCGGAATATTTACAACGGCCAAGGCAACTTCAAATGTAATTTCCACACAGATGCTTCGAAGAGCAATATTCTTGAATGCCTATGACTTTACACTAATTCACAGACCTGGATCAAAAATGGGCAACGCCGACTTCTTAAGCCGATGCCCATTACCACAACAAGGCGAAGGCAACACTACAGAAGAAGTGTTAATGATTGTATGGGCCGGAACACCACATGTCAGCGCTCAATCTCTTGCATTATAGACTAAGAAGGACGCGCATTTATCAAAGGTTCTGAACTGGGTGTTAAGGGGATGGCCCAATGGAAAAGTTGATCGTTCAGATCAGCTCTACTCGTATTTTTCTCGCCGATATGAGCTTTCAGCAAACAAAGGAATTCTTGTATGGGGCAACCGGGCTGTAATTCCAGAACCATCTAGACCGGCCTTTATTCAAGCGTTGCATGCTTCACACCCAGGGATTGTAAAAATGAAAGCCATGGCTCGAACCTACATTTGGTGGCCTAATATTGATGCTGAAATAGAGCTACTTGTGAAACGTTGCAATCTCTGTCAGCAAAACCGAAACGAACAGCCTCATGCAACTGCACATCATTGGGAATTTGCCCTTGGGTTTCCAAGAAACGAAAAGAGGTGGAAACCCGATGTCGTTCAGTTTAGAAAGTAATATAGTATGATTAACAGAATCAAAGGCTTTGCTGAAGTCAGTGTATATGACATCAGTTTGTTCAGCATTTTTGAACACCTTGATAATTATAGAGCTAAATTCTAAAGGGTTAGTGGTTGTAGATCTACGTTTCACAAACCCATGTTGGGAATTCGACAAATTAGCTGAGACAACAAAAACTCTTGGAAAACAGCTGGACGAACAGAGCATGAGCGCATTTTTGGAGAGAGAACAAAACGCAGTAAAAAGACTAACAAAAACATTGCGGGAACATCATGAAATGAAACATGAGAAACTAAACAACAAACGGAACTTTGCTCTCTTGAACAACAACAGAACTGACGATTGGTTTGTAAATGAGACAGAATTGGAATTCTTGCCGGATATAAAATCATTACTTTCAAAGGGCCCAAAGTTTGCTCTTCCCATAGAACACGAGAAGCTCCCTCTCATTAAATACATTGCCGATGGAGAAGAAATAGTTCAGACAATTAAGGAAAAAGAGAAACTAGAGGCAGCGCGTACTGCATTCTCTTTAATGGTTAAATAAATGCAACTGATCGTGCAATATTAAATATAACTCAACGGACATACAAATTTCTTAAACAACATGACGATATTTTGATATTAACATCTGACAAAGGAAATAAAACGGTAGCAATGAAAAAGATTGATTATGAACATAGAATGATGGACATTCTGTCGGATCTAAACACCTATAGAATCCTCAGGAAAGACCCAACAACACGATTACAGACAAAGAACAACAATCTGGTGAACAAACTACATAAGATGGGGGTCATCTCAAAGATTGAAAAGAACAGAATGACGACAACTACGGCGATCTCTCCAAGAATATATGGACTACCAAAAATACACAAAGAAGGAACACCATTGAGACCAATTTGTTCATCAATTGGCTCACCATCCTATGGACTTTGTAAATAAATTATACAAATTTTAAGGAATATAACATTGGACTCGAAATATAACATAAAAAACGCAACTGAATTCAAACAACGCATAAATAACACATACATTTGTGACGATGAACAATTAATTTCGTTTGACGTGGTATCATTATTTCCAAGCATACCAACGGATTTAGCATTAGACACAATCAGGAACAAATGGACTAAAATACAGGAATACACAAAGATACCAAAAGCTTTATTTACGGAAATAGTAAAATTCTGCATCCAAGAGAATAGATATTTTACCTACAGGGACCAAACATTTATACAATTAAAAGGAATGCCGATGGGATCTCCGCCCTCACCTGTGATTGCGGACATCGTTATGGAAAATCTTCTGGACACTACAATATATAAACTAACCAGACCACCAAGATTTTTGACGAAATATGTAGACGATATTTTTTCAATTATACACCAAGATGACATCGATAAAACACTGGACACCTGTTATGTATGTGACCCATCTCTAAGAAGCTGTTAACGTCGCACTGTTAAAAGGTCTGTTAACAGCTGTACTCTCAGTCGTTCTACTAATTGCTTCGGAACAACATCGGACTTCCCTGCTACAACTACGAGGGACTACTGCTACAACTACGAGGGACTACTACTACAACTACGAGGGATTTCTACTACTGCAACTACTACTACAACTACGAGGGATTTCTACTACTGCAACTACTACTACAACTACGAGGGATTTCTACTACTGCACTACTACTATAGCTACGAGGGATTTCTACTACTGCACTACTACTATAGCTACGAGGGATTACTACTACTGGACTTCTACTACTACAATAACTACATATCCCAGAATACTACTGTACCATTATCTATTAATAAACCACATATATATAAGTTTGCACAAACACAAAATTGGCGACGAGGATGGGATAATTCGTCAAACTATATATATGTCGTGTACAGTAACAATCGACCAAGCGAAAGCGAACAAAGAGACGCCAAAACCGCATGCGTGCTGGCGTCAAGTTTATTGGAATAAAGAAACGGTACTTTTCCAACGCGCGCATTCGCAGACAGACGCGCTACGACTATTGCAATTTGAATTGATGGTCACACACACACATACGATCGAATTCAACTACTAATGTCTGATTTGGAATCACATGAGGAAAAGCCCGCCAAAGTGAATATTGCTACAGAACGCAAAACAACAAATAAATCAGCGATAATGTCAGGAGTGGGTCAGTTAGAAACATTTGATTTAAATCACCCAAACAAATGGACAACTTACAAGCAGCGTTTTGAGCTGTATCTTCTGGCCAATGAAGTTTCGGAAGAAGCACGGAAGAAGGCTGCATTGCTTACGCTGGCTGGCGCTCCACTGTTCGAGCTTCTAACGTCATTGGCATCCCCTACTCAGGTGAGTGATTTGAGTTTATCGGAAATATACTCAACCAACATTTGTCTCCATGTCAATCGGAAATTCCGGCCTACTACCAATTTCACAAGCGAGACCAACTAATTGATAAATCGGTTGCGAACTACATGGCTGCACTTAGAACTCTCGCTGTCGACTGCAAATTCGGAGCCGCTTTGGATCGCATGTTGCGCAATCGCTTCGTATGTGGAATGAAGGATGAGGGTCTCCAGAAGAGTCTGCCTCTGCAGGCAGATTTAACGATTCAACGCGCGATGGAACGCGCCACATCTAGTGAGGCCGCTGCTCACAGCGCTTGGGCCATGCGAAATACAGCTGAGAGCACTGATTTGATACACGAAGTGCAGACCAGCGCGATCCGTCCAAGCCGACCCAATCAGCACCACCAGCCATGCGATGGTTGCGGGGGTGCTCACTTGCGGAAACTATGCCCACATCGGAACACTGTGTGCCATGCCTGTCACCAAGCAGGCCATCTTCAACGAGTCTGCCGGGCTGTAAGAGACCCGGGCCGTAAAGCATTCAACACATCGAGTGGCCATGCCTCCTACCGAGGACCACACAAGCAAAAGCCGAATAAAGAATACAGTGTCCACAGCATACTACCGTTGATTTGCCCAAAGGAAATCGTTACAATAATTTTAAATAAACGAAAATGCCAATTCGAAGTGGATTCGGTGTCTGCGATCACTATGATAGACGAAGCCATGTTTCGTTATATCTGGCCAACGGATAGACCGAATATCCAAGATTGTTCTCTAGAGTTTACGGATTACCAGAAAAACCGAATTCCAGTTATTGGCATCGTGGATACATCTGTCCAGTTCGATAATAAATACATTCCGAATCTTCCACTTGTTGCATCAAGCGGTGGATCGAATTTACTTGGACGCAACAGGTTTATGCCCTTAGGCATCAGCATAGAATTAGGCCGTTTCCGGGGGCCACCTGTGTCATTGCAAATCAATACTGATGCAACACCAGTCCGACTGACAGCAAGACGCATTCCATTTGCAATTCAAGAATTATATGAAGAAGAATTAGACCGTCTGTGTTCCCAAGGAATCCTAGTACCCATTGAATACTCCGACTGGGCGACTCCTACAGTGCCAGTAATTAAAAAGGATGGTACTATTCGCATATGTGCCGACTACGAGTCTACAATTAATAAAGTGATTAAGCAACACGGCCATCAAATTCCTCTAATGAATTCATTATTAGCATCAGTTGAAGGAGGATCCATATTTGCGAAAATCGTTTTGGCTCAGGCATACCAACAACTAGTGGTAGATGAGCAGTCTGCATTGATGCAAACCATATGTACACACAAAGGTTATTTCAAAGTAACCAGACTACAATTTGGAATTTCTTCAGCCCCGGGCAACTTTCAGAGCTGCATCGAACGTATATTGCAGAACGTTTCTGGTGTTTTACCCTACTTCGATAACATAATTGTTATGGGAAAATCAGAGGAAGAGCGGTGCGTCTTAATGAGGTGCTTTCAAGATTTGATAAGGCCGGACTACGCCTACGCAGAGACAAGTGTCAATTTGGAGTTCCATCAGTAGAATTTTTAGGTTTTAAAATCTATGCACTGGGTATAAGACCGTGTGCTAGTAAGGTCGAAGTTGTCAAGTGCGCTCCCGCTCCAAAAGATAAGAAACAATTACAAGCATTCTTGGGACTTATCAATTTTTACCACGCATTCCTGCCACAAATGGCAACCGTTGCTGAACCGCTTCACCGTCTACTGGATAAAAATGCGCCATGGGTGTGGGTCCATAAACACCAAGTTGCCTTCATGAATCTAAAAAAATCTTGTAACTTCACAAAATGTGCTAATGCATTTCGATGGCGAATTGCCAGTATCGTTAACCTGCGATGCATCTCCGTACGGAATTGGAGCGGTGCTGAGCCACACACTTCAGGATGGATCAGAGAAGCCTATTGCCTTCTATTCTAGAACTCTCTCCAAGACAGAAAGAAACTACTCGCAAATGGCCATGCACCGAATTTCGAAGAGACGACAATATTAGATGAAGAGCGGCACTACAACAAAAGGTTTACCATGGAGATGCTACATATCATCAATACACCGAGCGCCACACGACTTAACTTTAAGACTGATACTGACAACTCCGCTCACATATACAGACATTTACTTGACAAGAATTAGTTCGTAACAGATACTGATGTTAAACGGTGCTGACGTGTTAAATAATGTATGTTACAAAAAAAAAAATTTTTTTTTTAGCGGACGTTGACGATACTATGCGCAGTACGTTCAAGTGGCCCCTACGACACCAGGACATAGCCTGTTACGCGCGAGCCCAAGCAGATAACTGCCCACCTCCCACCCGACCGACCGAGGGGTGCAGCCGTATAACGCACGGCACGAATCGCGTGGACAAATACACAATAGAAAAAACAGACAAACAAATAATACTATAGCTATCTATTAACTAAATGGGATAGGATAGATGTTTTAAGCATATAAATAGAAAACTCTGAGCTGATGACAGGGAATAGAAGGATGTAATCAGAGTAGAGGACCCTAAAAGGTTCATGCATAGCATAGTTAGAAGAACAACGACTAAGGGATAAAGGTATCAAAGGATGTCTACTCCGTCTACATGGTACCGACAGATTCACCTGAGCTAATAACTCAGGCGAGTCGATATCACCAATTAGGAGCTTGTGCATAAAAATGACACCAAGCATAATTCTACGGTTAGTTAGGGACGGAAGGTTAATCAAGAGAAGTCTACTAGAATACGAAGGCAAATTGACATTGCGATCCCAGCTTAAGCCACGAAGAGCAAATAGCAAAAACTGCTTTTGAACGGATTCAAGTCTAATCTGGTGCGACTCATATTGAGGTGACCAAATGCAAGATCCATACTCTAAAATAGGACGGACAAGCAAAGTAAAAAGAACTTTAGTTGTATAGGGGTCATCAAATTCTTTTGACCATCTTTTAATGAAACCTAGGACACTCATGGCCTTTGCGACCGTGGTGGAAATGTGGGTGTTAAAATTTAACTTATGGTCCATAAGTACGCCCAAATCATTTATATTATTTAAACGTTCTAAAGGGCTATTGTTTAGAAAATAAGTGACCAGTTGGGGAGAGTTACGGAAAAAAGTCATTACCTTACATTTGGTAGTGTTAAGATTTAGTAGATTAAATTGGCACCAGGATGGAAAGTTTTTAAGATCAGCTTGTAGCCGACTAAATGAATCTGTATCTTTATGAGTAAGACAAATCTTGACATCGTCAGCATACATAAGCACATGCGAATGAACAATGACTGATGGAAGATCGTTAATGAATAGTGTGAAGAGCAGAGGGCCGAGATGACTACCTTGAGGTACACCAGAAGTCACAGGAATGGAAGCGGAAAAAAAAGACTTAAAAAGTACCTTCTGTTTTCTATTTGTTAAATATTCACGAACCCAAGAAAGGAAAAGGGGTGGAAACCCAATGTCGCTCAGCTTAGAAAGTAATAGGGTATGATTAACGGAATCAAAGGCTTTGCTAAAGTCAGTATATATTACATCAGTTTGTTTACCATTTTTAAACCCCTTGATAATTATTGATGTAAATTCTAAAAGGTTAGTGGTTGTAGATCTACGTTTCACAAACCCATGTTGGGATGGCGAAATAATAGAGCTGCAAAAATGTTGCAATTGCGAAGTTATAATTTTCTCAAAAGCTTTCGGAATAGCGGACAATTTTGAGATACCCCTATAGTTAAAGGCTTCGGACTTTTTGCCATTTTTATGCAGAGGAATGATATACGACTCCTTCCAAATAGATGGAAAAGAGGAAGATTCGACAGACAATAGAAACAATTTTAAAATGGGTTTACATAATGCGTTTGCACAGAACCTGAGTACACATCCAGGAAGACCATCTGGCCCCGGAGAATAAACAGGTTTAACTTATTTAAGTTCGCTAAGAATAGAACTTTCATCAATCACTGGATTGAAAATGCAATTAGCCTTTTTTAAATGATAAGGATACGGACTTGCTCGATATTCCGTTGAGGAATAAGTTGTTTTGAAAAAACTCGCAAACATATCGGCAATTGCCTGATCAGTGCTTGCTTTTTTATTTTGAAAAGACAAAAAAGATGGGTGCACAGAGGTCTTACGTTTAGAATTAACAAAGTTATAAAATTGTTTAGGGTCAGAAGAAAACTGAAGCTTACACCGCTGAAGATAATTCTTATAGCATTGTGTATTAAGCATCATGAATTTTGAACGAGCGACTGTATACAGAGCATAATCTGATGAACGACGTGTTTTTTGAAACTTCTTATAATATCGTGTCTTCACATTTTTCAAATTGGATAACTCACGAGAGAACCAGGGAGGTTTGTTAAGACGCTCCAGCCTACCAAGAGGCACACAAATATCAAAGAGTGAATTCAGAGTATCATAGAAAAAACGAACAGCTGAGTTCATATCTCTACAATTGTACAGATAAGACCAATCGGTAGTAGCAATGTTTTCATTAAGGCTGGCAAAGTCAGTCTTACGAAAGCACCTAGTTAGAGGTAACTCATTTAAACCAAGTAATGGTGAAAGCAAGGGCAAATCAATTTTTAAATTTAATGTAGGATGAAATTTGTCTTCTGGAAGAACAAATGGTTCGATCCTAGAAACCTCACAATAAGAAGAATCCAATACAAAAATAAGATCTAACGATTTTCTATTAGAATTTAAGGCGGGATTGACTTGGGATAAAGATAAGCCTAGAAGGCCATCAATAAAGTCATGTGACAAAGAGGGCAGCAACGTGGTAGATTCATCTGTTAGTGACCATGCTAAAGCGGGTAAATTAAAATCACCTACAACTATGAGCAAGTCTTGACTGGAAACTAAAGAGGAGACAAACTGAATTGCCTCTAAATGATCTAAATATACCACCATGTCTGACAATGGTGGAATATAGGAACAAGTAATGAAAGCATTAAAAGATTTAAAATTTACTTTAACACCGACAAACTCAATCTCCTGGGTACTAGAAAATTGAATCATTTCAGATGATAAAGCAGCATCAACAGCTATCAGAACGCCACCACCTATACGAGAAATCCGGTCACGTCTGAATATAGAAAAGTTTGTGGAAAAAACCGATGCATCAGCAATATCAGGTTTTAGCCACGTCTCTGTAAAAGCTAGAATGTTATGTTCAAAAGAAAGACTATCTACATAGAGATTAGAAAGTTTAGATTTCAGTCCTCTAACGTTCTGGTAACCCAGGTTAAGGGACGAAGCTAGTTTTTTGACACACCAGCAGATGCTGATGTGGCAGGAATAGTGTTAGTTGTTGTTGGCAAGCGAATCGGTTTCCGATTTTTCTTTTTTACAGTATATTCCTTAACTATTATATGTTTCGGCCAAAAGTCTTCTCGACATATAGTGTCGAAGATATTGACAGAAACACTAAATTTAAAGAACGAAATGTCCCGAGAATAAGAAAATTTAAACTTCTCCACCGCAATATTCGAGACGTTAACTTTCTTCCGAATATAGGCTATTACATCATCAGATGGGACAACAGGGTCTAGCCTAGAAACAAATATATGTTTCTTTGGTGGTATGCCAACGAGAGGCCGCGGTCCCGAAGCGTCAGCCGCAGCAGTAACGTTGGACAAGTCACCCACTGCAGCAGTCAACTTGTTTACGGGGCCCTCGATACTTTTTGAACTATCGGCAATTTCCATTGGAATGGGTAATTGCCCGGACACATCGGACACTACAATAGGCATCGTTTTTAAGAGATCATTCCCAGGTGATACCGGTAATTCCTTACTAATAGCATTCACAACCGGGCTCTTAAACGAAATCAATTGCTGTACATTAGGAGTGGACGGTGCATGAGACCGGTCGAGGACGATAAGAGACGCTGGCGGGTCTACAGATGCAGAAACACCCCAAGGACTGGTCCTTTTACGTTTCGGAGACTCTTTCATAAGCGATAAACTTCTGAACTGAGTCTCCACCTCAGTAAACTCCGCTTGGAGTTTATTAAAACCTGCCCTTAAAGTGTCAAAACTATCTCTAGTCCGCCTCATGAAAGAGCGCATCTCATTCTCGACCTCTCAGCAAGCATCACATCCATATTTTAAGCCACCACCTTTAGCAATAGACTCCTTGATTCTGCCTGTGTAACCTGCACACTTAACGTGAACCGCATTGTCACACAACCAACACAGAATATAATCATGGGAGTCAACCGCATTAGTGGCAACTATGCAATTATTTTTTGAGCAGACAACCATTTTATCAAAAAGTTTAATTTAATTAAAAAAAGGAAATACAAAAAATAAAAAATAAAAATTCTAAGGGTTAAAATTCTGTGTATAAGAATATACTGACCAGTTCTGACACAAGGGTTAATGTGCAGAGTAAGCCTTCACAACTAGAGAATAAAAAGAGATGAAAGCACAAGAAACAAAAACACGTATCACAGAGTCGCGGGTAGGCAAAAGACGAGAGCGCAAATCAATCAAGAATAGGAATGAGCGGAAGAGCGCGTCAAATTGAACACATGCAACAACAATTTGTACGCAAGAGCGCGAGAGTTAGTTAAAACGGTAAAGACACAAACGCAAAAGAGATAAGCAAAACAACAACACCGCTAATGCAAGTATTGTTGTAAGTTTTGACTTTATTTAAATTTAAACAAAAGCGACAGCAAGAATTCGCGAAATGAAAATAAAATTCGGATGTTGAAATTATTATTAATTAAACCGATAATGAATTTAAGAAATTTGTAAAAGTATTTAATCGCGAGAAAAAAATAAAAATTGATAAGCGCAAAAAAAACACGTCCGTCCTCTGCAACGAGTGAAAGTTCTAGTTGAAAGTTCTAGTTTGTTAAATGTCACATAATTGTTAAATGTTCTTGTATTTTATTGTAGTTGCCCTGAAGACGGTTGCCGCTGCGCAACCGAAATATATCGGAAAATAAATAAAAATAAACTTAAAAACAATGTTTCATTTTTATTTGGAAAAATAAAATGACCTAAAGCCTGATCAAATTTTTATATAAAATTAAAAATAGTTTAAGAAAAAATATTAACATTTGGATACGCCATCACTAGCGACATATGGACAGATAACTTTTTGAAAGCATCATACATGTAAAATCGCCAAAATGTATGTAACAGGGAGAAGAAACCTTTCCCGACCCTATAAAGAATATATATATTCTTGATCAGGATCAACAGCCGAGTCGACCTATCCTTGTCCGTCTGTCCGTTTGAATACCTAGATCTCGGAGACTGTAAAAGCTAGAGCCACCAAACATGTAGGCTCGCGTAATATGCACGTGTAAAGATGTTGCCACGTTCCCTCTCGCCCCTAAAATTTGAAAAATCTTGGGTATCTCCCGTAGTTATCTACCTTATTCCATCAAATTTTTCACACTTAAATTTGATATTAATATATAAGTAGCAGCATACCAAACATCCAAATCGGTCAGAAATAGCCGAGTTATGCAGTTAATTTGTGTTGTTTGGGTAATATGATAGGTTGACGAGCACGTTGCGATAATGATCTTGCATAGTCAAGCCTACCTTTGACCACTAAGATCCCGCCTGGGTTCATCGTAGGAGTTTAGGAGAAGATGCTACTGTCTTTTGACTGACTGGCCAGCTAGATTCATCCTTCAATAAAAATTCGGGGCCTCTTGTCCAAATATTATTCGGTTCGTACTTAACTTCAAGCATTTAAATCTGGCATTTGTTGTTTCCAGTAGTTCGTTTATACAGTGAGCCACAAATTGTTTATGTTTCCGATGATCTGATTGAATCTAGGCTATGATAGTCTTTGAATCTGACCATAGTACATACTGTTTACTAGCATCTAAAAAAATATGCACTATTATGTTAGTTTTAGATGACATAAAATTTCTAGTGTAACATCTGTTTAATTTAAACCCCTTTACTTTTTCGATTTGTAAGACACAATTTTAGAAACGAATAAATAATTCTTCTGGGATCAAATGATTCTAGTGAATGCCTGACCGCCAGACATCCTGATCGTTGTACCAATACATGCCCAATACTTTATCGACAGCTTTCTTATCCACACTCACTGGTAAACCATCAGTTTTCTTTCCCTCTTCTTTATTCAATTTGTTCTGTACCCACTTCGAGTTTGAAACAAAACCTTTGACATGAAAATGAGCTAATTCATGCACCCTTTTTACTTCAGATCTTATATGGTGTGCCTTTAGCTCAGATACAAAGCTTGCTACAAAATCGTCTAGGAAATGGTTATTTCGTATTGCATTAATTACTTCCTTTGAATTCGTACTGTTTTGCGCATTCTTCTTTTTCACATATTGAGCACAACACGGAGAACAACTCTGAACTTCATGACCGTCATTTTGTGAGTGTATCGACTTCTCTTGTTGTGTCACCATGTCTTAGAACTGGTTACACAAGCTTGAAGTTTTGTCAATTTTACGGCATATCCTTTCTTCACATTGTCCATGATGATCTGGAATTTCAAGATCAACAGCGTCATCATAGGTCTATTTTTATTCTCTATTGACTGGAGTCTTTTCAAACCCATACTGTAACTGTTGGGAAGATCTAATGCTTCTTTTGTCATTTACAATCCGATATCATATTCTTCTTCGAACTTTACTGTTGTATTTCAAAGTATATCTTTAGGTTAAAATGTCAGCAGACTCTACAGACTTAATAAACGGCGGTACCCAAAGAGTCTCAGTTGTGCTATCAAATCGTGCATTTCAATGTTCATTTGATCCTCCAAAGAATTCACATGAAATACTGATGCTGCTAACAGGTTTGTATTAGAATGGTTTGTTCTTGATCCAAAAATCACCCATCCCAAAAGAGTTTTTGATGCCACTAGTCTTGGTCCAATATCCACGCTTCTTATAGTCTTCACCAGGTGGGTATTATCTATACCAATCAACATTGTTGGTTTGGCATCTGTGTAACTTGCTATTGGAAGGTTCGCGACTCGAATGTACTCTTTCGCTAATGTTTGATGATTTATTGATTGTAGAGGTTTCCCAGATCAAGTATTGTAGTGCCTTTCGCGTGTCGAAGTTGTCATTAATAATATCTTCACAATGCATCAAATTGGCGTATGGATGGATGTATTTTAGGTGAAAGCTCTTGCCATTGCATGCGTTTTGACATTGCCATTTTTGAAACTAATTGATCCAGCAACGATGGATTTTGCAAATGTAATACTGCTTCTGAAGATTGCAAAAATATAACCAAATTTTGTACTTTTCAGACTCACCCGTACCAATATTAATGGGGGAAGGTTCGTAGTCATCAAACATTCCTGTTGTAGTTTTAAATGGCATTTTTTTTTTTGTGTAGCACCAACATCGGTTGGACCCTGTGTGCTGCCCAAAACATGCGTCTTCTTTAATTCTGTAATTCAGTCAGTTATAGATTTATTTGCAATTTTTAGGTGATGAATTGCCTCCATCTGTTGTTTTGTCCATTGTGGATAGCTTAAATTTTTTAACCTTGTGATGCAATTTGTTCTGGCAATTTCGTCATCATTTTTTGCACACTTTTCAATATACACATATTGCCTTCTTTGGTTTTTTGGCGCTTGGGTCTTATTGAAAGCGTGTCTTTCTGACTCACTATCTCCCACGCTAGACTCGTTTACCGCCGATTTCGGCGTTTCCATCGCGTCAATGTCGTTACGCTTTTTCCTACGCCGCGCTTTCATTTTATTGCTCATATTTCACATTTTTTGTTAATTCCCACACCATCAAAGCACTTTAACATATAATATATGTAAGTTAAAATAAAAATGTTAACGTCAAGAATGTCTCCACCACGCGTTACTTTGACGCCCGAAAGTTTTGCCTATACAAAAACAGAATGTTTAGCACCAAACGACGCTCGAAGCCATGAGCCTCAGGGCTTAATATATATTGATAAGCTTTATGATTTGATGTGTTTTAGAACCACCATCATAATCTATATTCAGTTTCTAATAAATAAGTTTAAAATTAATTTGTACTAAATGTTCTATGTTTGGATCGGTAAAACTTTCAAGGCAAACTCCTAGACCGTAAGAGCTACAGAGTTGAAATGTTGCATGTAGGCTTGTATATACTGCAGGGGTTGTATATCACAGATTCAGCCGGATTGGACCACTATATCATATAGCTCCCATACAAACGCCAAAGTCACGAACAGTGAATTTTCTCAATAACTTCGTTGTTTTCTGAGCTATTGACGCTATTGAAACTTAATATAAGAGAGGTTATTATGCCTATAAACTACTGTGCCAAATTTTATCAAGACCGGGTGACTATATCATATAGCTCCCATAGGAACGATCGGTCGAAAACAGTGCTTTTGTCAATAACTTCGATACTTTTAACGCGATTGCTTTCAAATTAAACATTTGTTATTTAAATATATCTATTAATGACTGTGCCGAATTTGATAAAGATCGGGTAACTATATCATATAGCTCCCATAGGAACGATCGCTGGAAAACAGTGACTTTGATCAATATCTTAGTTATTTCCTATGCTAAGATTGTAGGCCGTTCTTTCACAAATTTTAGCCTTTTTAGGAAAAACGTTTTTCCACTTTGATAGCTATAGATAAGGAAAGAGTTACAAAAAAAGTGGTACCCTTACCACAAATGATACAAACTTTGACGCGGTCGAAGCCCCGGCCCAGTGTTTTTTTTTTTTTTTTATCTTAATTTTTATTTTTGTCTGGTAATGCAATTGAACTGAGAGAGTAGGCATGTTCCGTTTTGGTTTTCTGGTAAGTCAGCTGAGTTTCCAGGCGATCGAATTTCGATTATTGGTCAGAAATCGGTCGATGTCTATAAAGTATATATATTCTTGATCAGATCGTCCGTCCATCCATATAGCTACAGAGTTGAAATTTTGCATGCAGTTTTGTATATACTGCATAGTTTGTATATAATTCAGCAGGATCGGACAAGCATATCATATAACTTAACAAGCATTAGTACATTACTGTCTCATAGGGTAGAAATAAAGATCATGTTGAGCGCACCATGAACGGCGAAGCAGGAAAACTCAGAGATCTTTTTTCGACATTTTTTGCAGCAATTATAATATATGTTGTATTTTGGGCAGCAATTGGTGGTATTTCCGGGAAGGCAATGTCTTGTTTTTGAGGAAATTGGTGATCGCGTTGGTCGAGCGGAAGCACAAAAAGAACTAACGATTAAAACCCGCTGATTAGAGAGTTAAGAAGTTCTTTCGAAACGAGAGATAGTCGATAGATCTTATATTGGTATTGGATTCTTCTAATTGTGATGTTTCTAGCATGAAGCCATTGATTTTTCCAGAAGACAAATATCAGCCTATATTAAATTTGAAAATAGATCTGCCTTCTCTATCACTATTACTTAGTATAAATGAGGTTACCCCCCAAAGATTCTGTTAAATATCTTGGAATTCATCTTGATGGAAGGTTAACCTGGAAGACACATATCAAAGAAAAACAGAAGCAGCTGAATATTAAAACTAAAAAAATGTACTGGCTATTAAGACACATGTCTCAGCTCAACATTGAAAGCAAAGTAAGACTTCACAAAGCAATATTAATAAATATTGGACTTATGCGCTACAACTTTGGGGAACCGAGAGCCAATCAAATATTGAAATTATGCAACGTTATCAATCGAAAACCCTACGCACAATTGTTAACGCACCTTGGTATGTTTAAAATGCTGAAATTCATAAGGACCTTAATATACCATCTGTAAAGGATGAAATAACAGAGTTTGGTGTTGGATACATTGACAGACTGATATATGATACTTTTGAATAAGGATATAGGCTTCGGTTTTCTTCTGACCCTAAACAATTTTATAATTTTGTTTTTTTTTTGTCCTTTAAAAATAAAAAATTGAGCACTGATCAGGCAATTGCCGATATGTTTGCGAGTTTTTTTAAAACAACTTATTCCTTAATTGTTGATTTTTTGCGAACTTTTATTGTTAGATGTATGTTTTGCCGGCTCGAGGTCAAATTTTTGGGTGAATAAAACAAAATAATAATAGTTTGTTATTCCTTTCCGATATATTTCTACCACTCATCGGTGGTCGTCTTCAGGGCAATTATTTTTACACGTGACGTAGCGCTACACACGTCAAGTTTTGGCGACTTTAATATACCATTTCACCCTATGGGTGTATGGAATAAAAAAATGCTTTCGTAATTGACGTAGTTGCAGGCGGCAAGTGCAAGACCATTCTTTTTTCATTGCCGAAATTCGTGGCGTGACTCTGCACCGAACCCGATACCTTTATTCAAGGTCTGTGAAAGTGGGTGCAGGCTTGTAGTTTTTCCTAGCGATCGGACTGTAACTTGGGATAGGAGATCATGCGACTAATGGGCATGTGATGATGGAGTGGGGTTGGCCAATGGGCATTGCATGTGATGATAAAATAGGGTCGGCCAATGGGCATGCGATTAATGAGCACCTGTTGACGGACTTCCATAAGTGGACCATGGTTGCCTGTTCCCTGGCTGCAGTATTTTTTAATTAATGTGCAGCTCCTTGATCATTTCCAATGATAACCTTTCACCTCTCTGCTGCTTATCTGGTAGTAATTGTAACAGCGGCGGTTGATCCTCGACTTCAATGCGTGTTTTCACAATATACCAGGAGTCTTCTAAGATACCCAATTTTATTAAACGCTACTAAAGAGGTATCGCTGTAAAGCTGGGCAATAAATAGTACAGTTGCTTACCTTAGCGGCGTGGGCCCAATGTAATCTCCACGCGTGTTAAAGTTATGCTCCGTCGCACAGTGGACAGTTTTGCTAAGTTATTGGCAAAAATATGTAAAATTTCAACCAACCAAAATGTAAAAATATTTTTAAAATATTTAATACGGAAGCAGTTTTTCAAAAGTGAGTTTCATTTTGAGAGAAAAAAATAAAAATCATCAAAGTGTATGAAAAATTAAAACAATGATTTTATTGGTATTAATACTAAAACAAAAAAAAAAAAAAAAAAAAAAAAAAAAATTATGAAGGGGTAGTCCTTGAACTCCTTTTTAAGGATGTGCAAAAATATTTAAAACAGAAGCCGTTTTTAAATGTGAGTTTTATTTTGAGCCAAAAAAATAAAAATCATTTTTAATTATTATTTTTGATTATACACCCATAGGGTGCAATGGTAAATAAAAGTGGCCAAAATGTATGTAACTGGCAAAAGGAAGCTTCTCCGGCCCTATAAAATATATAATTCTTGATCAGGATCAACAGTCGAGTCGATCTAGCCATGTCAGTCTGTCCGTCCGTCCGTCCGTCTGTATGAACACGCAGATCTCGGAGGCTATAAGAGCTAGAGCCACAAAATGTGGTATGTATACTTTTGTAGTATGTAAATTTATAGAGTAAAATGGAATTTTGACCACGCCCCCTTACGCCCCCACGAATCACATAAATCTATTTTTCTTAAAAAGTATAACAGCTAGCGACATAATATTTGGTTTATACATATACTCGTTTAGTTAGCGCGCAGAAATTAATTGTTGAAACTTTACTCCAAACCCACTTCCCCCCCGGAATTGACATAAAACTGATTTTCTTAAAAACTATAACAGCAACCGACATAAAATTTGGTGTGTAGACTAGCTTAATAGACGCGCAGATATTGACTAGTAAAAAATTTTGCCCACTTTCGCTCCCGCAAATTAAACAAAACTGATTTTATCAAAAACTAACAAAGCTAAAGTCACCAAATTTAGTATGTACACTGGTTTGGTATGCGCGCAGAGTATACATCTTTTCATATTTTGACACGCCCACTTCCGCTTCCATAATTTAGAAAAAACTGATTTCCTCCTGTAGTTTTTTGACTATCGCAATTAAATTCGGCGGACTATTTAATCTTTTCTATTTCTACCAAACTACCAAATTTTATTGAAATCGGACTAGAAACATCGAAATATGTGTATGAACGTATTTTACTACGCGGTCCATAAGGCCAGAATTGGGCGTTGGTTAGTGGCGGCGCTAGAGTGCTCGTGTGTTTGTAGAGTGAGCGAGATAGCACATGGTATGAAGTATGTAAAAACAATTTAGTAGACATACATTTGGTTTTCGAAATTTGAAATATTTGTTTCACTTGGTGTATGGTATATCCAAGTATATCCAAGCAACATATTTTTCCAAAGTGTTAAACACTTAGTAAGCATTGTACGAAAAATATATGTGATTTTTATTGCCAGGCCTCCTTCTTCTTTTTCTGAAACACAAATCG
The DNA here is from genome assembly GCF_018151085.1 of Drosophila tropicalis. Lineage (NCBI taxonomy): Eukaryota > Metazoa > Arthropoda > Insecta > Diptera > Drosophilidae > Drosophila > Drosophila tropicalis. The sequence continues at coordinate 2,360,769 of NW_027172710.1, read as the reverse complement.
TTTTTCTCGACATATCGTTTCCTGGTAAATAAATCTTAGAATTCTTCGTAGAATCCGAATCTGGTGAGGAATAGTTAATCCGCCCCAATGTACATTTTGTAATCAAGACATAGTCAAATTTTAGACTCAAATGTTGGGAAATATATTTAAACATCCTTAATTTCCGAACAAACATACATGCATGTACAATGTATGTGTGTATGCCATACACCGTAAATACATGAAACTTTACTTATATGTATATATATCTGTTGCCGCCGAAATCCACTGACTGCCCAGCAGACCCGACGCAGCCACCAATGGGTTAACCCATATCACTCATTCTCTTTCATTTTCATACTTATACTTAAGCGCCAGCCTACGTGCTGCGAAATTAACCGTTGCATCTTGCGCTTAAAGCTTACATGTTAGGTTCTATGCTTGTTACTAAGCGGCGGACAGAACAGTTTGGTTACAACCGCGAGTAAGGGCGATTAATTTATAGCGGCTCAACTACCGACTCGCTCGCTCACCATACACACACCCACTTAGCCTTCCATTAGCATAAGAAAACACGTGGAAGAAATAAATGAAGTATCACGTGAAAAGTGAAGTGTTTCTTGTGGGCCCGCTAAAACATCGAACCTTAGCGCCAAACTCAACAATTTCCATATACACTACGGCTGGTCAACGTTTTTTTGCTTCATACAAGTGAACCAGCCCTAATGTACATACATAAAAAATAAACGTATAATTACCTGTAAAGTTGAAATGTTTTTGGAGCTGCATTAATTGATACTGCTACAGGACCTATATGTGCGACAGCTGCTTCAATAGCATTTTCATTATGTACAGGTAATATGGCCCAAGAAGACACATTTGTAACCGCTAAGTCACTGACAAACTGGCAATTTTCTTTCTGGAAATAAAATACAAATTAGGCTAATAAGAGCCAAGAGTAAGACCTAAAAGATATATATACACTTCTAGTGAAAAACATTTATATGCATAAATTGGCCATTTCGATTTTTACATCCACAAACAAAGAGTATATTAGTGTTGGTCAGAAATATGCAACGCATGAAAGGATGCATAGACATCATCATATAAAGTAATTATATTCGTGATCAGCACGACGAGACGAGTTCCTATAGCTATGTCAGACCGTCCGTTAGCATAGCCATTAATGACTGTGCTACATTGGATCCAGATCGAGTGATTATATAATATAGCTTCCATCGGCATCGGTCGAAAACAGCGACTTTATCAAATATGAAGTAAGTAAGTCGAGTATTTCAAATTTCGAAAACCAAATGTATGTATTTCTATTAAATTGTTTTTACATGCTTCATACTATGTGCTATCTCGCTCACTCTGCAAACACACGAGCACTCTAGCGCCGCCACTAGCCAACGGCCAATTTTGGCCTTATGGATCGCGTAGTGAAATACGTTCATACGCATATTTTGTATGTTTTGTATGTATTGGACTAAATTTCAATAAAATTTGGTAGTTTGGTAGAAATCATAGCTTGCAAATAACTGTTAACCGTTTTTTTCCTTACGCTCTGTTCGCGAGAACAACCGAAAAAAATCATACTTTCTCGCTCTCGCTCTGAGCAAGACCCTTTGGTTGTTTTCGATTCGGTTTTCGGTTGAGCGCTAACAGTTGAGCAATTTGCTTATCGGTCTTTGAGTGAACAGCGCGTAAAGAGTGAAACGATTCACGCTCACACAGTGAGGCTCACCAAAAGACCGATTGACTGAAAAACTCAACGCAAACGGTCTTTTCAACTATTTGTCTTCTTTTCGATGCACAGTGGTACGTTGTGTAAAATTGCAACATTAAATTTCACTTTAGATCTTCTTGAAAAAATTGTATGTATTTCAGATTTTTTGCTTACTGCATCAAATTGAAAAAATTGATGCACTTTTTTATTAGTTTCACGTCCCATTTGTGCTCAATCGAAACTCACAAAGCAAATTGACGCATAAAACCCACGAAACTTGACATACACACATACATGCGCAAAAGACTTTTTGAATCGTCGTTCAGAAGCAAACGGTCTCGGAATGAGCAGAGCAAAAGAGAACAGAAAAAAGTGCTCTTCGACTGAGCGCGAGCAAAATTTATTTACGAACAATCCAATCGGTTGCTCTCAGACCTTTTGCTCAAAGTCTCAGTGAAGAACACTTATTTCGCGACAGTGTGAAACGGTTAACAGTTATTTGCGAGCTATGGTAGAAATAGACAAGATTAATTAGTTTACCGAATTTGATTGCGATATGTGATACAATACATACTAAATTTGGTGACTTTAGCTTTGTTAGTTTTTGATAAAATCAGTTTTGTTTAAATTGCGGTGACGGAAGTGGGCGTGGCAAAATTTTTAGATAGTCAATATCTGCGCGTCTATTAGCTAGTCTACATACCAAATTTAATTTCGGTGGCTGTTATAGTTTTTAAGAAAATCAGTTTTATGTAAATTCCGGGGGCATAAGGGGGCGTGGCAAAAAGTTTGAACAATTAGTTTCTGCGCGCTAACTAAACGAAATTATAAAACAAATTTGATGTCGGTTGCTTTCATATTTTTTAAGAAAAATAGTTTAATGTGATTCCTGGGGGCGTAAGTGGGCGTGCCCAAAATTTAGTATGTACTCTGGCTTAATATGCGCGCAGAGTATACCTCTTTTCATATTTTGCCAAGCCCACTTCCGCTCCCATAATTTAGAAAAAACTGATTTCCTCCTGAAGTTTTTTGACTATCGCATTCAAATTTGCCAGACTATTTAATCTTTTCTATTTCTACCAAACTACCAAATTTTATTGAAATCGGACCAGAAACATCAAAATGTGCGTATGAACGTAGTTTACTAATTGGTTAGTGGCAGCGCTAGAGTGCTCGTGTGTTTGTAGAGTGAGCGAGATTTCACATAGTATGAAGCATGTAAAAACACTGTAATAGACATACCTACATTTGTTTTTCGAAATTTGAAATATTTGTTTCACCTGGTGTATGGTATACCCAAGTCGGCGAGTCTCCTTATTTACTTCATTAAAAAAAAATCGTTTTCTCGTTGACGGTTATGGAAGCGGGAAGATTATTAAAACCAAAGGGCCGGGCTAACTTGGACCGCGTTATAGTTTTTATACCCTTGCTAGTTTTATACCCTTGCAAAAAGGGTATATTAATTTTGGTCAGAAGTGTGCAACGCATAGAACGAAGCATCTCCGACCATACAAAGTATATATATTCTTGATCAGCACGACGAGACGAGTTCAAATAGCCATGTCCGTCCGTCCGTCCTTCTGGATCAACGCAAACTCCTCCTAGACCGTACGAATCTCGGATCCAGCCGGATTGGACCACTATATCATATAGCTCCCATACAAACCCCAGCGAACAGTGACTTTTCTCAATAATTTCGTTATTTTCTGTGCTACTATCGTGAAATATCGGATGATTATATCATATAGCTCCCATAGGAACGATCGGTCGAAAACAGTGACTTTTGTAAATAACTTCGTTACTTTTAACGCGATTGCTTTCAAATTAAACGTTTGTTAGTTTAATATATCTGTTAATGACTGTGCCGAATTTGATCAAGATCGGGTGACTATATCATATAGCTCCCATAGGAACGATCGGTGGAAAACAGTGACTTTGATCAATATCTTCATTATTTCCTATGATTGTAGGCCATTCTTTCGCAAACATAAGCCTTTTTAGATAAAACGTTCTTCCACATTGATGGCTAATAGGTAAGCAAAGAGTTACCAAAAAAGTGGCAAGGGTATACAAACTTTGACGCGGTCGAATTTAGCCCCGGCCCTCTTGTTTATTACTCTTTCTACTACCATGTGGGACTCTTGATTGAACACAAATCAACTTAAAACAAGAGGGCCTAAAAAGAATCCTCTGCCTTCTATAGCTTAGATATTGTAAAATCCGATCAACCAGAGCATCAAGAAAGCCAACCAAAGCTTATGTAGCCAACCAAAGCTTATGAGCTTATGTAATAGTAAGGCGAAACTAAAACCATACTGAAATCTGTATATATGACATCAGTTTGCCTTTGTTTCTTAAAACCTTGGATTACAAAGGATGTAAACTGTAAAAGGTTAATTGTGGTAGACCTAGTCTTGATAAACCCATGCTGCTATTGCGAAAAAATAGATTTACATAAGTACTATATTTGAGACGTCAAAATTTTATATGTACGTAGTCGAGAAGAAGAAAGCAAATAAATTAGAAATATAAAAATTTTTGATCAGGCTTTAGGTCATTTTTCCCAAATAAAAATGAAACATTGTTTCTAAGTTTCTTTTTATTTATTTTCCGATATATTTCGGTTGCGCAGCGGCAACCGTCTTCAGGGCAACTACAATAAAATACAAGAACATTTAACAATTATGTGACATTTAACAAAATTTTTTTTTGTAACATACATTATGTAACACGTCAGCACCGTTTGACGTGGAGTTACGAACTAATTCTTGTCAAGTAAATGTCTGTATATGTGAGCGCAGTTGTCAGTATCAGTCTTAAAGTTAAGTCGTGTGGCGCTCGGTGTATTGATGATATGTAGCATCTCCATGGTGAACCTTTTGTTGTAGTGCCGCTCTTCATCTAATATTGTCGTCTCTTCGAAATTCGGTGCATGGCCACTAGTTGCACAGTGTGTCATTAGTGCTGTTTTTGGTGTGTCTGTGTAATGCCTCATTTTATAGTCCGATTTTTGTTGGGAAATCCTAAATTTTAATTTTGATTTTGTCGTCCCTATGTATATCTTATTGCACGGTATGTTTCCTTGTCCATTGCATGGGATTTTATATATCACATTGCTTCTATTAGTCATCTCTATTTTGGATTTTGTTTTGTTGAATACATGTTTGAGGGTATTGTCCGGTTTATGTGCTATTTTTATTCCATCTTTGTTATAACAATCCGAATGTAATAGTCTTTCCGATAATTTGGGTACATAAGTGACCGATATATATGTTTTTTCATTCTTAGTTTTGTCAATGGTGGATTTATTTTTTTTAAATAATGTCCTGATTACGTTATCCGGAAAATCGTTGTCCTTTAAAATATTTCTTATTTCTATCTTCGTTTCTTCATGGTATATTTTACCCGAAATGTTCAGCACCCGTTGGATACAGCTCCTTGCTGTATTTATTATCATCGTCTTGTGGTGTTTTGAGTTGAAATTGATGATTCGTCCTGATGCTGTTGGCTTCCTGTACCATTTTAGTTTTAATTCGTTTCCTCGTCTGATGACCAATGAGTCCAAATACGCCAGTTTTCCATTGTCTTCCAGCTCCATAGTGAATTTTATATTCCTGCCAAATGAATTTAGGGTGTCCAGTGTCTTATCGATGTCATCTTGGTGTATAATTGAAAAAATATCGTGTACATATTTCGTCAATAATCTTGGTAGTCTGGTTAGTTTATCCATTGTAGTGTCCAGAAGATTTTCCATAACGATGTCCGCAATCACAGGTGAGGCCGGAGATCCCATTTGATAGGAATATAAAATTCACTATGGAGCTGTAAGACAATGGAAAACTGGCGTATTTGGACTCATTGGTCATCAGACGAGGAAACGAATTAAAACTAATATGGTACAGGAAGCCAACAGCATCAGGACGAATCATCAATTTCAACTCAAAACACCACAAGACGATGATAATAAATACAGCAAGGAGCTGTATCCAACGGATGCTGAACATTTCGGATAAAATATACCATGAAGAAACGAAGATGGAAATAATAAATATTTTAAAGGACAACGATTTTCCGGATAACGTAATCAGGACATTATTTAAAAAACATAAATCCATCATTGACAAAACTAAGAATGAAAAAACATACATATATATCGGTCACTTATGTACCCAAATTATCGGAAAGACTATCACATTCGGATTGTTATGACAAAGATGGAATAAAAATAAACCGGACAATACCCTCAAACATGTATTCAACAAAACAAAATCCAAAATAGAGATGACTAATAGAAGCAATGTGATATATAAAATCCCATGCAATGGACAAGGAAACATACCGTGCAATAAGATATACATAGGGACGACAAAATCAAAATTAAAATTTAGGATTTCCCAACAAAAATCGGACTATAAAATGAGACATTACACAGACACACCAAAAACAGCACTAATGACACACTGTGCAACTAGTGGCCATGCACCGAATTTCGAAGAGACGACAATAAATAATGTATGTTACAAAAAAAAAATTTGTTAAATGTCACATAATTGTTAAATGTTCTTGTATTTTATTGTAGTTGCCCTGAAGACGGTTGCCGCTGCGCAACCGAAATATATCGGAAAATAAATAAAAAGAAACTTAGAAACAATGTTTCATTTTTATTTGGAAAAAATGACCTAAAGCCTGAACAAAAATTTGTATATAACAACACAAGGGTCGCAAAAACTACCACAATAAATTAGAAATAGATTGATCAGAAGAGGCCGAATCATTATGAAAAACTGTAATTATTTAGAATTAGAAACAGTAAAATTCGATTTAGCAACCAAGTAACGAGAAAGATCCAATGATAGATCCGTGACTTTATACTTTTTGTAATACCTAGACTTAAGATTCTTCAGTTTTGACAGCCCCCGCGTAAACCATGGTGATTTTTGCGTCACCACAGGAGACACTAGGGGTACACAGTCATTAAAGATTGAGTCGACAGTGGTATAAAATAAAGAAAAGATGCCGAAACATTATTAAATATCAAAGAAGCTAACTTCGGCTATGTCGAGTTTATATACCCTTGCAGTCCTTGGCAATAATATTTCTAAATGTTCAAAATTTGTTTTCTGCAACTCAATTCAATTAATATAAACAAAACAATTTTACTCTTTTTACTACAATTTTTTCTTCTTGTTCAATCATTCCCTGCGTCTGTGTGTGTATGCATGTGCTCTGTTGATGACATATGACATAGTAGGCAGCAAGCAGCGCCGCCAGCAGCGTTTGAACCGATTTATATTTGGAATCTGAGTTTTTATATCCAATACTAAGATCGTAGTAAATTTCATGGGGATACTCCAAGAATATATGTAGGATCGCGGTATGGTGGAGGTGACTTTCAGTGAGAATCGGTATCGACGTAATATCGATAAAGATGATGTACGATGGTGAGAAGCAGTCAGTCAGTCGAAGAGCAGAGTGTGGAATAGAGTGAGCCGGTAAAGTTGTGTCTCGAAGTGTGAGCAGTGAATTCGTAAAACAAAGAGAAATATTGTGAAGTAATTAAAATCATCATATTGTTGCAGTCTGAAATCCGTTACTGTACATCAGTCATCAAATTGTTGTACGAAAAACGTGAAATCCATGAAAAATTGTGAAATTTAACTAATTCTTGGAATATGTCGCACACAAGTAAGTGTGAGACAACAGCAGAGATTCTTGGCAAATGAACCAGAGAGACAACGACATGATCGTGCGAAGCTGAACGAGGCAGCAACAAGACGAAGACCTAAGAGAGTAGGCAACGAGGCACTGAGTGTGCGAAGACAAAGACCTAAGAGAGTAGGCAACGAGGCACCGAGTGTGCAAACGACGAGGCACAAAGAGTGTGCAAACGATGAGGCACTGACTGTGCGAACGAGTCGAGAGAGCAACATTCACACTGACTGTTTAAGAATAAACATCGTGTTCATCTGAAGCGGCTTCACCAAATCAGATGAACTAAAGAAAACATAATACAACTGTCCTTTTGTCACAAACAAGTAATCTAGCATATGACTAGAATTACAACACACATTGTAGAAAAACACTTGTAATTAACCCAAAATATCACAACGGCAGGAGGTCATGTGGCCGAAGCCGTGCCCAAGATAATAATAATTTTCAACCCCCGATAACGTGGGATTTGAGTCTCATTAGAATAAGATATTTTAAGAACAATTGTTTTTTCTAGAGCCTAAGATTCCCTACATAAACTCCATACTTTTGTTAATAAAATCAGTTCATATTTTGAATTCAACGAATGAAGATTGGGTTATTTTCCGTCTCTCCGGAATCCCTATTCATTTTGGTCCTTCGAGAAAAAAGGAACTCTCTAGTTTTCCCCCACAGTGGTAAGAGACTCAGAGAGTGAATCAGCTCCTTAAGAGTTTGAGATCCTATGCAAGTGTAAATGCTAAGACCAGCTAAAGGTAGCAAAATAAAAAACTCTTGTTTTCCCCCACCAGTGGTAAGAGACAGAGTATAAAATTGAAGCAAAATATTGCCTAATAAATAAAAAGTACGTGCGTTCGAATTTAAAGGCAGTTTGGCTAGCGGAGCAACTGTAGTAATTTCGACGGCGGAGTGTTTTTTGTGTGTGGCGTAATCGAAGCCCAATATTAAAACAAAAAAAGTGCGTGCGACCGAATATATAAAGGCAGTTTGGCTAGTCGAGCAACTGCAATAATTTCGGCGGCGGTAAAAAAAAAAAAAAGAACAATATAAAGTTCGTGTGTGGCGTATTCGAAGCCCTAATATCGAAAAAAAAAGTGGCTGGCAGTGTATGTACCAACTACCAACAGCAGCAGAGCAACAAGATACATAGTTGCAAAGAAGAAACGGAAGAACGTGCAGTGCCAGTATAAGGAAATCTAGTGCGATATCCGGCACCGGTACCGCCTGAGCCCAAAGGCCCTGGACAACAGCAGCTGAGCGACGAAACAGTAAAAAATAAAAACGGCGAACTCTACCCATTGGCGGACAAGCAGCAGCAAACAGGATCATCAGATAAGATATAAATTAAAATAGTCATAAGTACTTACATCAACCTATATATTTTAATATTATCGATATCCAAATATACGCATAAGTTAAAATGTTCAGAAATAAGGCTGCAAAAGTGTTAGAGAAGCAGGCAGGGTTACATACCAGGTTAAGGCAGTTGGAAGCACTAGATCCTAGAAGCATAACTAACAAAGTTATAGAGGAAGTAAAAGAGATAAGGAATCAATGGATACCTAATAACAAAAAATTGATTGAGACTGCTCCAAATTTAGATCATGATTATTTCAGAAATAAAATACATGAAGAAGCATTAACGATAGTTGCCAAAATTATAGCCACAGGAGAGTCAGAAAAACCAGCCACTAGTAAGTCGGTGTGCGTTGAAGCGGAGGCAAACATGTCAGAGATAGTTGATGATAGCATAGGAGCGTCGCGCGGGAATGCGACCTCCAGTAATGAAAACCCTAAGGTTATCCAGGAGATATTTATGGAGAGAGTCCAACAGCTCCAGGAACATTTGGATAGAATAGTCAAAGATTTACACACTTTAGACAATTCAACAGGCAATGAGACATGCATAGTGTATGTTAATAAGATCAATTATTTATGGGAGAAAGTTCAGGCGTGCCAGGTACTGACAAGTAATGCAAAATTTAAGAATACTATGGATGATTTAGAATTCGATGTCCGGGATTCGCTATCAGCGTTAGAAATGAAAATGAACAATAAAGAAAATTGTAAGAGTGAGAATGTTACCGTGAGGGGCGAATTACCGGTGTTGCCAAATATACAGGTACCCACATTTGCTGGAGAGGCTAGAGAATGGGACTTGTTTGTGGAGTTATTTACAGAATTAATTGAAAAAAGAGAAGATTTAAGTCTTGCTCTTAAATTTAATTATTTAAAATCCGCGTTAAAGGGCGAAGCAAGGAGCATGATAGCTCATCTATTGTCAGGTTCAGCTGACAATTATAGTGCCGCTTGGGAACTGTTAACCAAGCGGTATGAAAATAATCGGAGGGTATTTTCCGAACAATTAAATCGGATCGTTGATTTACCGATGATCAACAATGAATCCGCAAATAGTGTAGGAGTGATTGACATAATAAATGAATCAATACACTTAATTAAAATCAAAGCAAATTTGTCCGATGAAGTTGACGTAATACTCGCTCAACACATACTTCGAAAACTTGACAGAGAGACTCTACAGTTGTATGAGAGTCAGATTAGAAAAAGAAGGCAAATACAATTGCTATCGGATGTCATGGAATTCTTGGAGCAAAGATATTGCTCGCTAAGTGCCGTGAGAAAGGATGAGAAAAAACCTTTACAACAAAAATCGTCGGTTGCAGGTTTCAATGATAGTTGTCCGATCTGCAAAGGCCCCTGGCATAACGCACTTTAGTGCTATAAGTTTAAAGCGCTAACACCTATAGAAAGGCTGGAAATAGCAAAAAAAGTACAATTGTGTACACGATGCTTGAAGCATTCAAGCAACAAGAGATGCAATAATGAAATGGTCTGCTCATTTTGCAGCAGAGGACACCATACGTTACTCCATTATGAAGAAAATCAGGAGAGCGTTAATACCTGTGTAACGGCACAACGAAAATTGTTGGCCACAGCCCTAATACAAGTAAAAAAATAAATGGAGGGTTTGAAACATTAAGAGCTTTGGTTGATAGTGGTTGTCAGAGTACTATATTATCTGAAGAAGCCGCTCAAATATTAAAGTTACGTAAAATTAAACAATATACAAAATTAAGTGGCGTGTCCTTAGTAAAAGACAAAAAATCAAAATATAAAGTAAAAATAGATGTAAAGACGCGAAATCCACGAGATAAACTACTTAAGGTTGAGGCAATTGTTTTGCCAAAGTTAATAAAAGCTCTTCCGTTAAAAATAGCAAACGTGGATATGTCAAAATGGCAATCCTACGTACTTGCTGATCCTACCTTTAATAAACCTGGTGGAGTTGACATGATAATAGGGGTAGACGTATATACCCAAATCTTAAAAGGGGGAGTTAGAAAGATAAATGGCCTACTAGGTCAAAATACTAAATTTGGTTGGATCGTCTCGGGATGCACCAAATCAAAAATGAATAAATCTGTAGTGGCACCAACAATAGATGTTACAGTTTCTAAAAAGCGTTGGCAGAAGAAAAAAGGTAAATGTGAAAATAAATACAACACAAGTCCAAACAAACTCAAAACAAAACAAGAAATAACCTTTCGGGCCCCGGCAGGACGTCACCTTAGAGGTAAGATAAAAGCTGAGGTAAAAGAAATAAGTTTATGCCCCCGGCAGGACCTCAGTTCGGAGGTAAAGTAAAATCTGGGGAAGAAAAAGTATATATCCCAGAGCCAGTACAAAATGAGAACACTCAGATGGCAATGGTTAAATTAAATAATGATTATCTAAGAAATAGTGTCAAAATAAAATCAGGTAACAAATTGTCCGAGGCTCTATTACAAAAAGGGACAACATTTAATCCGATTAACCACTTAAAAGTCAAATACCAGCAAAGGCCACATTGGTTTAAGCCGAGAGGTAAAAGTAGTTGTTCTTTAAAGTCTCCACCATATAAAAAGGCTAGAAGTCAGCACAGTAATACACATCAGGAGTTGGTAGATATCCGGAAACAAAAATTGTTAGGCATCGGGCGATATTAGTAAACCAATTTGGAAAATCATACAAAATAATAGGAAGTCAGTTTATAAGAAGGATAACATTGATTTGCTAGGGTTAACTTCTCTCATGTAGCTCGTCATGCTTCTTTACCAACAATTATCTTACTAATAATAATGTTAATAATAATAATTTGTTTAAGACAACTCAATAAAAATAAAATCCAAAACGTCACATTTGGCGGCCCTTTGCAGAATGTTTAAGAATAAACATCGTGTTCATCTGAAGCGGCTTCACCAAATCAGATGAACTAAAGAAAACATAATACAACTGTACTTTTGTCACAAACAAGTAATCTAGCATATGACTAGAATTACAATCAGCCACACACGTTGTAGAAAAACACTTGTAATTAACCCAAAATATCACAACGGCAGGAGGTCATGTGGCCGAAGCCGTGCCCAAGATAATAATAATTTTCAACCCCCGATAACGTGGGATTTGAGTCTCATTAGAATAAGATATTTTAAGAACAATTGTTATCTTCTAGAGCCTAAGATTCCCTATATAAACTCCATACTTTTGTTAATAAAATCAGTTCATATTTTGAATTCAACGAATGAAGATTGGGTTATTCTTCTCCTCCGGAATCCCTATTCACTGACGGCGGCTTCATCCCCAGAAGTGTGCGTGACATGACGAGAAGAGAAGCAACAAGACAAGCAACAAGGTAGCAACAAAACAAAGATCTAAGAGAGGAGGCAAAGAGGCACAGAGAGTGCGAACAACGAGAAAGTGTGTGTGACGCGACGATCGAGTACAGAGGCGTACGCAGCGATTTTTGCTTACGAGAGGGACGGCAATAGATTGGAGATACAAGAGCAAGTATTAACTGAGCAAGAAAGGGCCATAACCGAAGAGTAAAGCATTTGAATAACATTATAGATTGGTATCAATTAACTCAACCCACTAAAGTTAGCTTAAGATACATATTAAAAATTTGTTATATATACTGTTTGAACTTAAATTATGCCACACTACGAAATCTTACAACTCACGGTAGCAGAGCTTAAAGAGAAGTTGAAAGAAAATAACTTGAGTATTAAGGGAAACAAGGCAGAGTTACAAGGAAGACTAATATCTTTTTTCGAGTCAGGAGTTGAAGAAGCATCCTTCTAGGAGGACTCACTAGCTGTCCGCAAAACAAGTGCATAAGCTACTCGAAAATAGAAAGAAAAAGCAGAGTTTGATCGAATATTTCTATAAAATGAAGAGTTTGGCGAAAAAGAGCACATTAGATGAAGAAAGTGTTATGGAGTATATAATAGAGGGTATACCAGAGAAAATCTCTACTGAGAAAGAGTCAAAGTGGTCTAAATTATCAAAATTCGAGAAGAAGCAGCAGGATATTGCTATAAATGAGCCAAGATGCTACAAGTGGGGAGGAAGAAATCACATAGCGAAAAACTGTAAGGAGAGCGAGTTTAAGTGTTTTAAATGTAACCAGACAGCTCATAAGGCGAATCAGTGTAGCACGCAGAAAGCAGGATTTAAGAAGAATAGTCATAAAGTGCAGCAACTTACTCAGAAATTATATAATCGTGTCTTCAAAGATGTTCGTTTTGGCAATAAGGTTATATAAGCGTTTTTCGATTCAGGTAGTGATGTCTCCACTATAAGTAAGAGCGCGTACAAACGAGTTTACCCAGTTCCCCTGAGATCGGATGTAAAAGAGATATTGGGAATAGGAAGTAAGAAAATCTACACCAAAGGATCTTTTGAGTTAGATACGGCTTAAGATGGAGTTCCTATTAAGATGTGTTTCTATGTTGTAAAAGATAGGGATACTTTATATGTTGGTGTAATCGGAAATGACGTATTTAAGGTCGTAAATGCCACAATGGGAAAACAAGGATTAGTGTTTTACGGGAATAATCAATCGGTAAGGGGAAATCAAGTTATTACTCGTTATAGCAATTCACAAGATTCACCCCCAGTACGCGATGTAAGTCCCATACAAGAGTTGCAAAACAACTTTTCGGCAGATATTGACTAAGAGAGTCGAAAACTTTTCATCAGAGTTAGAGCTTTCCCATTTGAGCATTGAGTTGAAGTCTCAAGTCCTAGAAATCATTTCAGATTATAGTCCGGTCAAACCAGCTAACTGTCCAGTGGAAATGAAAATTATACTTACTGATGAAATACAGGTATATCAGAAACCAAGACGCTTATCGTACGAAGATCAGAAAAGAGTCGATCAACAAGTTAAAGAGTGGTTAGAAGAAGGAATAATTCGCCACAGTGTATCTGAGTATTCTTCTCCAATTGTATTAGTACCGAAGAAAGATGGAGAAAAGAGATTATGTTGCGATTATAGAAGGGTAAATCAGAAAATTATAAGAGATAATTTTCCGACTGCAGTGATTGATGATGTTTTCCATAGGTTACAAGAAGGAAGAGTGTTTACAACTCTTGATTTGTGTAATGGCTATTTCCATGTGCCGGTTGAATAAAGCTCAAAGAAACTTACTTCGTTCGTTACTCAAAATGGACAATTTAAATCTAATTTTGTACCGTTCGGCATTAATAATTCAGCAGCCGTGTTTACTAGATATATTTTAGCAACGTTGAGACCGTTGATTAATGAAGGCATATTGATGTTGTACATGGATGATATTATTATTCCAGCAAAAAATTAGTTAGAGGATATCGAGAGATTGAAAAGAGTTATAAGTTTAGCAGAAGAGCCGGGATTAAAGATAAAATGGATAAAATGTCAATTTCTTCAGCGTAAGGTAAATTTCTTAGGATACATCATAGAAAATGGCACCATCAAACCGTCAACAGAGAAGGCAAGTGCCGTAGAGAATTTTTCAGTTCCTCGGGATGTGAAAGGAGTCCAACGTTATTTGGGTCTCACTTCATATTTTCGCAGGTTTATGAAATATTTCGCTACGATAGCTAGGCCACTGACAAATTTGTTGAGAGCTGACGTACCTTTTATAATAGGCGTACAAGAGCTAGCTTCTTTTGAACAGTTAAAAGCGGGATTGAGTAATCCACCGGTTTTGCGTCTTTTTAATCGTAGAAGTGTGACAGAAGTTCATTGTGACGCGAGTATGTATGGGTACGGCGCGATTTTACTTCAAAAAGATTCGGAGGATCAACAATACCATCCAGTAGAGTACATGAGCAAACGAACTACCCCGGCTGAGGAAAAATATCACTCGTACGAGTTAGAGGTACTGCCTATAATTCTAGCATTAAAGAAGTGGAGAATATACCGATTGTAATGCTTTTGCGATGACAATAAAGAAGCGTGGCGTTCGGCTAAGGGTGGCCCGATGGGCTATATTCTTGCAAGATTTTAATTTCGAAATTGAGCATAGATCAGGGATAAAGATGAAACATGTCGACGCATTGGGTAGGGTATATTGCTTACTGTCAGGAGATTCCTTGAAGAGTAAAATACAATTTGCACAGAGAAAAGATGAATGGATCAGCACGATTCTGAAAGTGTTAGAAAATGGAGCGCACGCCGACTATTACGTGCAGTATGGAATATTATAAGGAGCTTATTGTAATACCTTCTAGCATGGAGCAAGAGATAATATTGGTTGCTCATCGACAAGGGCACTTTGGAGTTAAAAAAAGACGATTGATCTAGTGGAAAGAGAATATTATATACCTGGTCTGTTGAGCAAAGTAGAGGTAGTGGTGAGGTCGTGTATGGAATGTATCGTGAGCGAGTCGAAACAGGGTCGAAAGGAAGGTTTCTTGAATGTTATTGATAAAGGGGATGAGCCTTTGGTAACTTTTCACGTGGACCATGTCGGGCCGATGGAGTTAGCTAAGAAACGATATAACCACATATTGGTAGTAGTCGATGCTTTTTCGAAATACGTATGGTTATTTCCGACGAAAAGTACAGGTTCAGAAGAGGTTGTTGAGAGGTTGCAGAAACAGTCTGAGTTGTTTGGAAATCCAAAGAGGATCGTTAATGATCGAGGTAGCGCTTTTACGTCTCACATTTTTAAAGAGTACTGCGAGTCGCAAAAGATACAACATTTAGTGATTGCGACAGGAGTTCCGAGAGGAAACAGGCAAGTTGAGCGAGTTAATCGGATTGTTATGGCATTGTTGACGAAACTGTGTGCCAATGATCCCGGAGCATGGTATAAACATGTAGGTAGGGTGAAACAGTTTATAAACTCGTCACCACCTAGAAGCACAAAGATATCGCCCTTTAAGATAATAACTGGGATTGAAATGAGGACAAGCTACGATTTAGAACTAAAGGATATGTTAAAAGAAGAGTTATTAATCGAATTACAAAATAATAAGTCCGAAATACGTGAAACGGCGAAAAGGAACATAAGCAAGATGCAGAAGAAAACCGTGAAACGTTTAATAAATGTCGAAAATCTGCAAGTGAATATGAAGTTGACGAGCTGGTGGCTGTCAAGCGGACGCAGTTTGGATCTGGCCTTAAGCTTAAGGGAAAATATTTGGGACCTTATCGGGTTGTTCGAAAAATGAGGCATGGTCGCTATGCGGTTGAGAAAGTAGGAGTAGGAGAAGGTCCTAAATGTACTACCACCGTGGCAGAATATATGAAAAAATGGTGTCCATCATTCGGGGCGAATGTGGAGGTCGGATGGCCGAATGTAGGATCGCGGTATGGTGGAGGTGACTTTCAGTGAGAATCGGTATCGACGTAATATCGATAAAGACGATATACGATAGTGAGAAGCAGTCAGTCAGTCGAAGAGCAGAGTGTGGAATAGAGTGAGCCGGTAAAGTTGTGTCTCGAAGTGTGAGCAGTGAATTCGTAAAATTAAGAGAAATATTGTGAAGTAATTAATAATTACATTGATATGCTAATAAACTAACAAGATTCAATACAGCTGATAAAATTAAAACCTAGTGTGTGCAAATCGAATCTCTTCATTTTGGGGACTCGGTAAAGAAATTTCTTCCAGGACAAAGTTGAAAGTCCACATATATATACTTTATGGGGTCGGAAACGTCTCCTTCTGTGCGTTACAAACATCTGGTATTATAACCCTCTGCAAGGGTATAAAAACTGCAATTGAGGGAAGGGAGATAGAATTTCGCTTTGGGTTAACGAAATTATGGAACTCCTTGGGATTTTCGGAGAATTATTATTATTAAAGCATTCAGAATTAGAAACAATAAAAGACGATGTAGCAACCAAGTAACGAAAAAAATTGGTAGATAGACCAGTGACTTGATACTTTTTATCAGTTCTCGCTTACACCATGGTCAAAGCGTCACCAGGTGTACACAGTCAATGAACATTGAGTCAACATTGGTATAAAATAAAGAAATAGCGGAATTCATATCCATACAAGCGTATAAATTAGTCCAATCGGTGCACAAACAGTATCACGTTTAAATTTTGCGATGCATTTTAATTGTGTTAGCAATTAAAGATTGCTGTGTCATCTAAATAATTGTAATGATTGTTTACACTTTGTACGTTGAGAGTAAATAGAGAAACCTTTTTTATTGCAAATTAGATCCACGATATTCATCAACTCCGAAAATTAGAAACAACAATTATTCCAATTTTAAACATGACATTACAACTAGTACGGACGATTTTTATGTTGCTCCAAAATTTTGGTGCCTTAAAATCCATTTATCCATTTAAGGCTTGCGCATACTGTACTCCTTTTCGTTTGTTAGGCAAAGAAGTTAACTTTCCACCTCGTTGCAACAGGAAATAATAGAAGCAGCTGTCATCAGTTTATTATTAAACTTTGTGTTACATTTAGGAATCAATTTGCTTTAAATAATAAATCAATGCATAATATCGCTCTCTCTCTCTCTCTCTCTGTCTCTCTCTCTCTTTCTCTCTGACACTCTCATTTTGTGTGTTCGTGCCCTTGAGAGAAAGACTTACACCAGGGCCCGGCACTCATATCCCATTGGGGACGAACACGTTCGGCACCTTTAATGCGTGTAACCGAACGGCTGCCGATGTACTTGCACCCTAGCATGAGGTGCATTTAGTTCAGGGGTACGCACAAGGAGATCCAGCCCAAACTGTCAATGTATGTGTGTGCTTTACACTTCGAAAAATGAATAAAATATGGTTCAATCGCTCAAACCAGAACAATCGATGATCTGCAGCAAGGAAATAAATGAAAAAATAACGCCCAAATTAATTTGTTCATGTGCATATACAAAGCGACATAGACTCGCTCGCGTTGAAATGCTGCAACAGACTAATTCTGTTTTTACTCTCTCAAGTCCACGTCGTGATGACTTCGGCAAGGACACAAATGGCAGCGCGATCAAATGCCTAAGAAAAGTGCCAGCACGGGCTTTGGATGCCTACCCCTGATATAGTTTCCCTCAGCATTTTAACGCAAGCAGATCTGTTTCTTTGCTTTGTTTTCTCTTTCTTTTTCATGCATCAGATTATAGGCTACGCTCGTTTTCCTGATTTGAGGCAGAATTTGATGAATTTTCATTTTTCGCAGTGCAAAGCAACGTACGCGCACAAGCAAGTGCACATATACAATTACATTTATCTAGAGCTTTTTTTGTGCCAGCCTCTGACTTACATACACAATCACAGTCTCACAGCGTTAAATTTCTTTCGGTTTGATTTCGATACGATTTGTAGTTTTATTATTGGTATTTAATTAAAAAATTTGTCTAGATTTCGACCTTATTGAAGTTAATCAAAACTGGGTTTCAACGGGGCTTCAGGTCAATAAATCTTAATAATTTATAAGATTTAAAATCATAGGCAGCGCAAAAGGTGAGCAGGTTGTCTGTATAGTTATTGCAAGAACCACCAAGTTCTATCATCAACAGACTTTACTAAAGAATCCACAGTTGTTATGGCCATACCATATCTTCCAGGCTCAAAGTAGTTGGGAATTCAAAATACATGAAGCGAGAAAAGAACGGCAAAGCTTGCAACTGCAGATTCCACCTTTTTTTTTTGTGTGCATACCCTTGGGCGCCATCCATATTGTATTTGCTTCATATAATAAATTGTTTATTGGAGTAGTGCGGAATGCATTGAAGACAAGTCCAATGGCTCAGTGGTAAATTGTTTTGAGTCTGCTTAACTGATTTTGGTGCATATCCATACAAGTGTATGCCAAAATCGATCTTTGACATTATTACGCTTTTAATGACATATTTAACAGTGTTAACATTGCAGCTGAATTTATTGATAGATAGGCATTTGTAGTTTTTTGCTATGGTAATACCTAGTATTTTGAGGGCGGATGCATTTTGCAAGTTGAAGCTAGTGGATTGAAGTACGAAGTTGCACTTTTTTTCCTGCAAATGTGAAGGTGTTTGCATTTTTCCACTGAGAGAGATGCACCGGAGTAATTGCGCAAATCCTTAATGTTTACAAAGACTGAGTCGATATTCAACAGAGACTGATTCTTTTTAATTTAGGAACTATTGTATAGTCCTTAGCGTGGGCGTTAAAGCTAAGTTAATTATGTTGGGCAATTATTTTGTTTAGCTAATTGAAAGCTATAGCGAAAAGTATGACTGACAAAGGGGAGCCCGGAATCCCGTTTTCTAAAGAAAGTGTGTTAGCGAAGATGAGCGCTGGTGTATTGTTCATCGTTTAGTGTTTGATGTTGGAGTTGGGGGCGAGCCGAGAGGGTGGGAGTCGCATGGAGCGAATTCGCCCGCTCCGCCTCGTTAGTTAAACGAAATATGAAAAATAAATAGTAGAAAATGACCTATGAAAGTGAGTAAAAGTATTCTTTGTCTTATTTCTTCTCGAAAATTCACGTCAATTAACGGTCCAGTTATACATACATATACATATAAATACTTTAATACTCATAAAATATTAAAGTCAACCGTTATTCTTTTTATATTTTTTTTGGTGTTGATATATAAATACATATATATAGGTATAAAATATCAAAGAAGCTAAATTGGGCTATGCCGAAGTTTATATACCCTTGCAGTCCTTGACAATAATAATTTGACATGTTCAAAATTTGTTTTCCGCAATTCAATTCTTCAATATACAAACAAAACAATTTTACTCTTTATACTACAATTTGTTCTTCTTCCCTCATTCCCTAAGCAAAGCAACGCACGCATACACATACACTTTATGTAGCGTTTCGTCTGTGTGTGTATGCATGTACTTTGTTGATGACGAAAGGCGTAGTAGACAGCAAGCAGCGCTGCCGGCAGAGCTGGGAGCAGAGCCGATTATTATATTGACTGTAACTTGTGTTCTATTTATCCGATCGGATTGAAATTTTGGAATCAGCTTTTATATTTTTATAGTTTTTATATCCAAAACTATAATCGTAGTAAATTTCAAAGACAAAAAAAATTTCATCGCGATAGCTCTTACAATGGCGGCGTGAAGTTGATTTGCACAGACGGACGGACGGACAGACGGAGATGGCTATATCAACTCAGCTTCTCATGCTGATCAAGAATATATATACTTAATGGGGTCGGAAACGTCTCCTTCTGTGCGTTATAAACATCTGACCAATTTTATAATACCCTCTGCAAGGGTATAACATAAAACAAGGTAACATAGATTGAAGCACTTTGTTAAAATATGTATGTAACTACCACAGTATGTCTATCTCTTTCTTATTATTCTCGAATGATCTGATCTGTGAATTGTTACGGACATTCTTTCATTTTTGCTTTACATTCATTTCCTAGCTGCAGCGAATATTCTTATGTATAAAGTCAGTCTCTAATAAACCTCTACTCGAATAGATTATGGGCCCAGGCCGCAGAAAGTAAAAACTCTGCGGGTTGGTCGGAAAGACTTGTATGGGATTCGTTGTTTTAATGTTTGTAATTAACTAATTTGTCCAAGATGAGTGCACAATTTTCAATCGAAAAACTAGATAGTGAAAATTATAGTTTATGGACAGTACAGATGAAAAGTCTGTTGATTTGTTGTCGGTGACTTGAGGTCGGTTCAAAAAAGATGAGTATGATATGGCTGAACAAAAGGCGTTGTTTGACAGTAAGTCCATCGCAGATCAACGGTATAAAACATTGTAAAAACGGGAGCGAAGCATGGACAAAGTTATCCGCGTTGTTTAAGCAATTGCTGTACTCTAAAATGCTGGCTATAGAGAGTATTCGAGAGCATTTGAATAATTTTTTTCATGTCGTAGAAAAAATAAATGAAATTCAGGAACAAGTGCCTGATGAAATGCTCATAATAATTTTGTTAGCAAGTTTAAGTGATGATTTGGAAATTTTGTAGTTGTCAACTACAAGCGCTTTTAAGCGCTCTAAAAATTAAATTGCTGAAAGAAGGAGAGACGCAAGATTGGCGAAGTGGCCGAGAAAAGTGAGAATAAAATGTATTCGTCGCGTGCAGAAAACGGTAAAAAGAACAAAGCAATGAGAGAAACAAAAAAATGTTGGTTGTGCGGTCGTCGCGGGCATTTCGCGTCGAAGTGTAGTTCGAAAGTGTAGTTCTTGCAACTGCAGATTCCACCTTTTTTTTTGTGTGCATACCCTTGGGCGCCATCCATATTGTATTTGCTTCATATAATAAATTGTTTATTGGAGTAGTGCGGAATGCATTGAAGACAAGTCCAATGGCTCAGTGGTAAATTGTTTTGAGTCTGCTTAACTGATTTTGGTGCATATCCATACAAGTGTATGCCAAAATCGATCTTTGACATTATTACGCTTTTAATGACATATTTAACAGTGTTAACATTGCAGCTGAATTTATTGATAGATAGGCATTTGTAGTTTTTTGCTATGGTAATACCTAGTATTTTGAGGGCGGATGCATTTTGCAAGTTGAAGCTAGTGGATTGAAGTACGAAGTTGCACTTTTTTTCCTGCAAATGTGAAGGTGTTTGCATTTTTCCACTGAGAGAGATGCACCGGAGTAATTGCGCAAATCCTTAATGTTTACAAAGACTGAGTCGATATTCAACAGAGACTGATTCTTTTTAATTTAGGAACTATTGTATAGTCCTTAGCGTGGGCGTTAAAGCTAAGTTAATTATGTTGGGCAATTATTTTGTTTAGCTAATTGAAAGCTATAGCGAAAAGTATGACTGACAAAGGGGAGCCCGGAATCCCGTTTTCTAAAGAAAGTGTGTTAGCGAAGATGAGCGCTGGTGTATTGTTCATCGTTTAGTGTTTGATGTTGGAGTTGGGGGCGAGCCGAGAGGGTGGGAGTCGCATGGAGCGAATTCGCCCGCTCCGCCTCGTTAGTTAAACGAAATATGAAAAATAAATAGTAGAAAATGACCTATGAAAGTGAGTAAAAGTATTCTTTGTCTTATTTCTTCTCGAAAATTCACGTCAATTAACGGTCCAGTTATACATACATATACATATAAATACTTTAATACTCATAAAATATTAAAGTCAACCGTTATTCTTTTTATATTTTTTTTGGTGTTGATATATAAATACATATATATAGGTATAAAATATCAAAGAAGCTAAATTGGGCTATGCCGAAGTTTATATACCCTTGCAGTCCTTGACAATAATAATTTGACATGTTCAAAATTTGTTTTCCGCAATTCAATTCTTCAATATACAAACAAAACAATTTTACTCTTTATACTACAATTTGTTCTTCTTCTTCCCTCATTCCCTAAGCAAAGCAACGCACGCATACACATACACTTTATGTAGCGTTTCGTCTGTGTGTGTATGCATGTACTTTGTTGATGACGAAAGGCGTAGTAGACAGCAAGCAGCGCTGCCGGCAGAGCTGGGAGCAGAGCCGATTATTATATTGACTGTAACTTGTGTTCTATTTATCCGATCGGATTGAAATTTTGGAATCAGCTTTTATATTTTTATAGTTTTTATATCCAAAACTATAATCGTAGTAAATTTCAAAGACAAAAAAAATTTCATCGCGATAGCTCTTACAATGGCGGCGTGAAGTTGATTTGCACAGACGGACGGACGGACAGACGGAGATGGCTATATCAACTCAGCTTCTCATGCTGATCAAGAATATATATACTTAATGGGGTCGGAAACGTCTCCTTCTGTGCGTTATAAACATCTGACCAATTTTATAATACCCTCTGCAAGGGTATAACATAAAACAAGGTAACATAGATTGAAGCACTTTGTTAAAATATGTATGTAACTACCACAGTATGTCTATCTCTTTCTTATTATTCTCGAATGATCTGATCTGTGAATTGTTACGGACATTCTTTCATTTTTGCTTTACATTCATTTCCTAGCTGCAGCGAATATTCTTATGTATAAAGTCAGTCTCTAATAAACCTCTACTCGAATAGATTATGGGCCCAGGCCGCAGAAAGTAAAAACTCTGCGGGTTGGTCGGAAAGACTTGTATGGGATTCGTTGTTTTAATGTTTGTAATTAACTAATTTGTCCAAGATGAGTGCACAATTTTCAATCGAAAAACTAGATAGTGAAAATTATAGTTTATGGACAGTACAGATGAAAAGTCTGTTGATTTGTTGTCGGTGACTTGAGGTCGGTTCAAAAAAGATGAGTATGATATGGCTGAACAAAAGGCGTTGTTTGACAGTAAGTCCATCGCAGATCAACGGTATAAAACATTGTAAAAACGGGAGCGAAGCATGGACAAAGTTATCCGCGTTGTTTAAGCAATTGCTGTACTCTAAAATGCTGGCTATAGAGAGTATTCAAGAGCATTTGAATAATTTTTTTCATGTCGTAGAAAAAATAAATGAAATTCAGGAACAAGTGCCTGATGAAATGCTCATAATAATTTTGTTAGCAAGTTTAAGTGATGATTTGGAAATTTTGTAGTTGTCAACTACAAGCGCTTTTAAGCGCTCTAAAAATTAAATTGCTGAAAGAAGGAGAGACGCAAGATTGGCGAAGTGGCCGAGAAAAGTGAGAATAAAATGTATTCGTCGCGTGCAGAAAACGGTAAAAAGAACAAAGCAATGAGAGAAACAAAAAAATGTTGGTTGTGCGGTCGTCGCGGGCATTTCGCGTCGAAGTGTAGTTCGAAAGTGTAGTTCTTGCAACTGCAGATTCCACCTTTTTTTTTGTGTGCATACCCTTGGGCGCCATCCATATTGTATTTGCTTCATATAATAAATTGTTTATTGGAGTAGTGCGGAATGCATTGAAGACAAGTCCAATGGCTCAGTGGTAAATTGTTTTGAGTCTGCTTAACTGATTTTGGTGCATATCCATACAAGTGTATGCCAAAATCGATCTTTGACATTATTACGCTTTTAATGACATATTTAACAGTGTTAACATTGCAGCTGAATTTATTGATAGATAGGCATTTGTAGTTTTTTGCTATGGTAATACCTAGTATTTTGAGGGCGGATGCATTTTGCAAGTTGAAGCTAGTGGATTGAAGTACGAAGTTGCACTTTTTTTCCTGCAAATGTGAAGGTGTTTGCATTTTTCCACTGAGAGAGATGCACCGGAGTAATTGCGCAAATCCTTAATGTTTACAAAGACTGAGTCGATATTCAACAGAGACTGATTCTTTTTAATTTAGGAACTATTGTATAGTCCTTAGCGTGGGCGTTAAAGCTAAGTTAATTATGTTGGGCAATTATTTTGTTTAGTTAATTGAAAGCTATAGCGAAAAGTATGACTGACAAAGGGGAGCCCGGAATCCCGTTTTCTAAAGAAAGTGTGTTAGCGAAGATGAGCGCTGGTGTATTGTTCATCGTTTAGTGTTTGATGTTGGAGTTGGGGGGCGAGCCGAGAGGGTGGGAGTCGCATGGAGCGAATTCGCCCGCTCCGCCTCGTTAGTTAAACGAAATATGAAAAATAAATAGTAGAAAATGACCTATGAAAGTGAGTAAAAGTATTCTTTGTCTTATTTCTTCTCGAAAATTCACGTCAATTAACGGTCCAGTTATACATACATATACATATAAATACTTTAATACTCATAAAATATTAAAGTCAACCGTTATTCTTTTTATATTTTTTTTGGTGTTGATATATAAATACATATATATAGGTATAAAATATCAAAGAAGCTAAATTGGGCTATGCCGAAGTTTATATACCCTTGCAGTCCTTGACAATAATAATTTGACATGTTCAAAATTTGTTTTCCGCAATTCAATTCTTCAATATACAAACAAAACAATTTTACTCTTTATACTACAATTTGTTCTTCTTCTTCCCTCATTCCCTAAGCAAAGCAACGCACGCATACACATACACTTTATGTAGCGTTTCGTCTGTGTGTGTATGCATGTACTTTGTTGATGACGAAAGGCGTAGTAGACAGCAAGCAGCGCTGCCGGCAGAGCTGGGAGCAGAGCCGATTATTATATTGACTGTAACTTGTGTTCTATTTATCCGATCGGATTGAAATTTTGGAATCAGCTTTTATATTTTTATAGTTTTTATATCCAAAACTATAATCGTAGTAAATTTCAAAGACAAAAAAATTTCATCGCGATAGCTCTTACAATGGCGGCGTGAAGTTGATTTGCACAGACGGACGGACGGACAGACGGAGATGGCTATATCAACTCAGCTTCTCATGCTGATCAAGAATATATATACTTAATGGGGTCGGAAACGTCTCCTTCTGTGCGTTATAAACATCTGACCAATTTTATAATACCCTCTGCAAGGGTATAACATAAAACAAGGTAACATAGATTGAAGCACTTTGTTAAAATATGTATGTAACTACCACAGTATGTCTATCTCTTTCTTATTATTCTCGAATGATCTGATCTGTGAATTGTTACGGACATTCTTTCATTTTTGCTTTACATTCATTTCCTAGCTGCAGCGAATATTCTTATGTATAAAGTCAGTCTCTAATAAACCTCTACTCGAATAGATTATGGGCCCAGGCCGCAGAAAGTAAAAACTCTGCGGGTTGGTCGGAAAGACTTGTATGGGATTCGTTGTTTTAATGTTTGTAATTAACTAATTTGTCCAAGATGAGTGCACAATTTTCAATCGAAAAACTAGATAGTGAAAATTATAGTTTATGGACAGTACAGATGAAAAGTCTGTTGATTTGTTGTCGGTGACTTGAGGTCGGTTCAAAAAAGATGAGTATGATATGGCTGAACAAAAGGCGTTGTTTGACAGTAAGTCCATCGCAGATCAACGGTATAAAACATTGTAAAAACGGGAGCGAAGCATGGACAAAGTTATCCGCGTTGTTTAAGCAATTGCTGTACTCTAAAATGCTGGCTATAGAGAGTATTCGAGAGCATTTGAATAATTTTTTTCATGTCGTAGAAAAAATAAATGAAATTCAGGAACAAGTGCCTGATGAAATGCTCATAATAATTTTGTTAGCAAGTTTAAGTGATGATTTGGAAATTTTGTAGTTGTCAACTACAAGCGCTTTTAAGCGCTCTAAAAATTAAATTGCTGAAAGAAGGAGAGACGCAAGATTGGCGAAGTGGCCGAGAAAAGTGAGAATAAAATGTATTCGTCGCGTGCAGAAAACGGTAAAAAGAACAAAGCAATGAGAGAAACAAAAAAATGTTGGTTGTGCGGTCGTCGCGGGCATTTCGCGTCGAAGTGTAGTTCGAAAGAGAAAAATAATAACACTAGCGAAAAAACAGTAAAAAGTCTTTTTCGGTATTCTCTACTTCTGGAACAGGAATCAATTTGTCGAAAAATGCATGATGTGTAGACAGCGGGGCAACTGCTCATTTGTGTGCGGTCAAATCAATGTTTACGAGTATGCGTGAGCACAAAGAGAAAATCAAGTTAGCAGGCGACAGTTACATATATAGAAGCCGAAGGTTGCGGTACAGTGGAACTAAAATGGAAAAATATCACGATCGAATTGGTTGACATGCTATATGTAAATAACTTAATTTTATTTCGGTATCAAAGGCAACAGAAAATAGCTTAAGAGTAAATGTTGATTTGTTGGGCTTGATTCATACAGACATTTGTAGACCTATGCGTACAGCGTCATTCACATACGATAAATCACGTTATGTATTGGTGTACATGTTAAATTAGAAGAGGGATATTTTCGAGAAATACTAAGATTTCAAAATGCGAAGCGACAACCGTCGTGAGTACCTGAGCGGTGTAGTTGAACAGTTCTTTTCGAGTCATGAACTAAGAAGACAACTCACTTAAATTATTTAGTATGAAAGCTATTGTATTAGATAAAACAGGTAAGAACAAGTTTTCGGCGAAAGGGAAGCAGCATATTTTGGTAGGTTACTCCGAAACTGCCAAGGCCTATCGTCTTTACAACCCTGTCAAAAGGACCGTAGTGGTATCCCGAGATGTCGTGATTTTGGAGCACAATTTTCTGAAAGAGTTGGAGCACGGTCGAGAATCATCATGTGAGTCAGATGTGGTAATCTTTCAGCCAGGTGAAAAACTTAATTGCGAGCATAATGATGAAATCCAAGAAAATTTTGTGGAGCAACAAAGTCCAATTGCTGATGAGCAAACTGGTCACGAAGAAAACACTGGGAAGGAGCAAGCATATACCCGGAGAGGGCTAGGGAAACCAAAGACTGTCCGCACTCTTCGTCCACGAAGAGAGTACAATATGCTGAATGTATGATAAAGATGATAAAGACGTTTCTGTTTCTACCTGTAGAAAATATTACGACATGGAGTTTGGTTGATCTTCCTGCAAACAACAAGTTTATGGGTTGTAAATTGGTATTTACCACCAAACGAGATGAGAGTGGCAAAGTTCAGCGTTTCAAGGCAATATTGGTCGCAAAAGGGTCATCAATGTGGAATTAACAACAAGGAAACTTTTCCCCAGTTGCACCTTGTTCCTCAATCAGACTGGTGATTGCGTTGGCGGTGGAGCACGAGATGCACTTGCACCAGATGGATGTCTCTGCAGCATACCTAAATAGTGAGCTACAAGATGACGTTTATATGCGACAATCTGAAGGCTTTGTCGATGCTGATTATCCCAAGCGTGTACTGTGGTAATATCCATGTGCACGTGTAGTTGTTAGCTGCCTAATTTTTCTACCTTGCTAACGATAATATAAGTGTATGCTAAAGATCGGAGTCGTGCACTTCTAGCGTTGATCTAGCTTAACTCTTCGGATGAGGAGGGTTCTTTTTTACTTTAGGCATACGCGCGGATCATACAGAAAACAATATAAGTGCACTATCAGAGACTAATGGGATGTAAAAAGAAAAATATTTAACCAGATGGGGATACTATTAATTGTGCGGACCACATCTCTGCAGATTAGCTAAAGGTGTTGCTCGCTAACCCTTTTTGTACCCACCCTACCTTGGCAAACTATTGGGTTTAATTGATTGCCCCTTAACAGGCATTTAAACGATCTTAGACGATTAGTAACGGCAGCAGTCATAAATTCAGTCGACGAATTTCTCAAAGAATTAGTTTACACAAACATGACGCAATTTCAAGTTATGAGTTTAATTCCAAAGAAAAGGGTTTTCATGATTTAATTTTCTAACAAATAACAAAATAAAGATTTGCAAAAGGATATAGCAATAAAAATTTAAATACGATCATTAGAACAAATATAGATTCAAAAACCCATAGTAAGGCAAAAGAGATTTGGGTAATGTGGCCGCGTGTGCCAGTTGGCAATGAAACAAATATTTATAGGATATACATGTGTGTGATAACTCACGCTTTATCCAACGGTGCAATCTCTGGGCCCATTGACGCTGCAAGGGTTTGCTGTATAATTAATTTATTAGAAAAATGAAATGCAACAAAGCCAATCTTAACGCATTACATACCCATTAGGTTTCCTACTAAGAAAAACAGAATTCACTTAACCGATTATGGACTTAATTTTAATGATAATATCTAAATTACGTTACGTTACGTTACGTTACGTAAATCAATAATTCATTTAAATTTCTTTAAGATAAGCAAACGTTAATAAAAGGGACAAAAAAGTATGAAACAGTGTTGCGGAAGTGCAACAAAAAAAGTACTATCCAAACCAATGTGCTGCTACGCCATATTTAAAGAAAAGGTAGCAAAATTACTACAAAGTATGGATATGCATAAAAAAAAAAATGTCGAAAAGTAGTAGACCCCGGGGAATTGCGTCATTTCATCATCAGACTATTTTAGCCTGGCCAATGGCGATGAATATTGATGAAGGAAGGGTTGATAAAAAATCCGAGGCTCGATGGTGTCTTGGGTATTGAAAGATGTCTCTTTTTGTTCAAACGCAGAAAATATCAGCGATTGGGATGAGGTACAATAAAACAAATTGTCCCGAAATATAAATTTTAACAGAAATATAACGGGGTCTAATTTCTAATATTTTTACTAAATTTTACTGTACTTTTTAATGATGATGTAATATGCACGTGGTTTCACAATTTATATACGTATGTATATATGTATATATATATATATATATTAATGTGAATATTAATATCCACGTCTTTTCGCAATCAAAGTATCAAATTAAATGAAAAAACCTGTACCAAAAATTCTGTTTCTAAGCGAACGCAATGCATGCGAACGAATTCTAACGGATCTTTTCCTCGCTCTCTTCTTTGCTTAAGCTTTGTATTCGCTGTGCGAAATGAGTGTAAGAACCGTACCCAGTGTAGACATGTGCGTAGTACGCAAAGGGGGTTGTTCATTTATTCTTGCAAACAAAGAATAAAAATATTTTTTCGACATGCATAAAATTATTATTATTAAAGAAGGCTACTACACCACAGTTAATGCTACAGAAGCCTACTGATGTAGTCATGAACTGAACAAAGGACCTCTTTATCGCGTCACTAATTTAGGTGCTTATGTCTTTTAAATGATATACACCGAGAGATTTATTCTACTCGTTAACTAATTCATAATAATACGAACTGACCTTAGCTGGGATGAAGACTGGTGCGAATTTGCTACTTAATCTTTTTGGGGTTGAACTCTGTGTAAAATATTGAGCATGAACTGTGTCACCGACTTTCAGTTGTCTGCATCTGCTACGCAGATTGTAATTACAAGCTTTTGTTGCATATGCTTCGGCTTTGTTATCCTTATTGCCGAGCTACAAGGTGTCTTCAGTCATTAAATTCAATTTCTGCAAAAGTTCATAGTCCTTACCATTATAAAGCATGTGTTGACCAAAACTTAGGTAGTAGGCGGAATATTCAGTACTGCGGTGGATAGAAGAACGAAAGGGTGTACCAATTTCTGTAAGATGATTATCCCAAGTTGCATCCCGGATTTGAATTGGGAACCATTGTCCGTCAGAATACATTCGGGTACGCCAAACCGACAAGTCGAACAACTGTCAATATATTTCTTAATTTGGGATGCCATGAAGAAGTATCTCTCATGAAGAAGTATCTCCTAATCTTTTTACTAGTTTTGCCAATGCCATAATGGGCTGAGTTCGGGGGATTATGTGCTGTCTTTATTATGTAAGATTGAATGGGATCCATAATTTCCAAGAATCGTTTTCCTGCACTTCATTTCCGCTTGCGTGTTAATTAAGTTAATTGCCCATCTCGCTAATCTACCGGAAAGATCCTTCTATTTCAAAAGCCATTTTGGAGAAGTGTGATCGGTAACGACTAGAAAAGTTTGTCCCTCAATGTATGCTCTAAATTTCTTAATTTCTTGAATTACCGACAAACATTCGAGTTCTGATATCGTATAGTTTCTTTGCGCTTTGTTCAGTTTTTCTGACATATCAGCTATGGGTAGTTCTACACCTTTGGAATTAGTTTGAGCTAACATACATTCTATACCTACTACCTACCTCTAGATATCCCATAATAAAATAAACGGTTTCTTAAAATCGGGAGTGGTCAAAATAGGTGCGGAAGTTAATCTTCGTTTCAGTTCTGAAAAAACGTAGTCTGCCTCTTCGATCCAATTAAGAGATCGGTTCTTTTTTAAGAGTTCTGTTAATGGAAATAGTATTCAATAAAACGTCGATACCAGCCAGTGAGTCCTAAAAATCTCCTTAATTGTTTCACTATTGTTCGACTTATTGCACAAATTTTTCCAGGATCGGTTTTCACTTGTCCTATCCAATAATAAAGCCGAGGTAGATACATTAATCGTAAGATTCGATTTACCTCTTATATCAAAGCAATATGCGATTCAAACGGTGCATTTTCACGGAATCTCCATGATCATTTCCTTTTTCTCCAATAATAGTGGGTCTTCCTTCAATTTATCTATTAAATCAACTTTATGCCAAAAATCTATTCCAAGATATATGTCGTTTTAAATCGGGAATAATAAAGAAATCAAGTGGTTTGGTAAGTTGTCGATACGTATTGTCACTTGTCACTTTACCTTTAACAAAACAGTCAGAATTGTTGGCCGTAATTATTTAACCGGAACAATTGCGTGTTTTAGGATGTGTTAAAAACTCTTTACAGTCTAAAAGAGCACTGAAGGTCTGGCCTTCTATCTTTATTTCTGTGTACAATCGATTGTCTGATTTACTATTTCTAACTTTCTTCCAAAAGAAGCGTAGTCTATGCGTAGAGCGCTTAAACTTAATCTGTGGTCGTATGCTGCGTACTTCACCAAAAATGCGATGACGAACGGTCTCATACTGATCCAAACGTATATGAAGTGGACGAAATGGGCTTTCATTGACTGTTGTCGAGGTTGGTCCAACATTTCCTTGTAAATCTGTTTCTTTCCTACAAACAAGAAGTTCAGATTCCTCTATTTGGGAATCCTTATCTCTTCTTAATGCTCCGGATGCGACAACGAAGTGTTGATCGCCGCATGCGTCAGTCGGTTTTCCTGCGAGTTGCAATTACGATAACTCGGCTTAAAAACATTTACGACTCTGCAACCATAGCAAAATACAGTACGTGGTTCTAGACGGGTATCAAAACGGTGTCCAGGCTTCCGGCAGTTCCAACACGTTAGTTTATGTTGCATATAATTCTTGAAATTAGAGTGTAATTAAGCTATCTTTGAACGATGTCTAAAATTATTCTGGGTCCTGTCTCAGACGAGATATAATAAAAAATTCTAGAAAAATTCTATAATAAAAAATTCTAGAATTGCCGACTTCGAATATCTAATAAATAACTTGACTAACGAAACTTCTTTCTAAATTCTACACAAAATTTATTTCAATCGAAATTTGAAATGGAACTTCCAACCAATCATTCGCTTTACCTTGCGAAAAGTAAATACAAATGATCACAAAGTCCTTGATAATCTTCGTTTAAATTTTGTTCTGCTAATGAACGAACAGTGTACAGAAAATCTTCTGAGTGCATTCCTTTTTTAAAACCGTGTAATTCTTTCTCGGGTGACAATGTCGAATTTGCTCGTGACACTATTTGAGTTCTTAGTCTGACTACTAAAATTTCTAGATTTTTGCGTGTGGTTATAGTGTTGTTCTTGTCTTGGTGTCGGGAGGCTGAACGCTGCAGAACGTTCCGGAACGGGGTTTGCTTCGGTGCGCTCAAGTCGAATAGAAGCTAACTTGTCGTCAATCAGCAAAGCTAAATGGTGTACTAACTGTTCCTGTTGTGCTTGGATAGCAGTTTGTATCAAAGGAGTACTCGGTCTTGGACTACTAGCTTGAGTAGGTGGTGGCCTATGTTGACGTGAGGTGGTCGAAGATCTCGTGCCGATCCCTCTCTTTTGAATTGGTCCCTGATTACGAATAGGTTTGGTCTTGGCAGGTCGACCAGGTCCTGACCAAGTATTATAAGGGGTCTCAGGCTGAGTTGTGGGCTCACCTGATTTTCTAGCTTCTAGATCCGTTTCCAAGTCAATATTTGATCTTACAAGTTGTTTCATGGTACAAGGATCCTTGCAAGTGGGACATAAATTAGAAGTTCTTAAACACTCATTAATTTTCACATAAGCATTATTGTGAAATCTATGCTTACGAGGCGACGAAGCAACTACTCGTGACTGTGTTAATTTAAATTAAATAAATTTGGCATTTGGCAACACCATCTCAAAATTGAACAGCTTTTTTTTAGCCGGAAACAGCTACTTTTAGCTATAGTCCCGCTAAAAATATTAATTTTCTTTTGTTAATTACTCAAAAACTACGAAATAAATCGCCAAGGCCCACCTGAGGTCGTGCTCGTGGAATTTTTCTCTTTCGTTTGATACCAAAATGTAGTTTAAGCGCGTTTTGGGCCCGAGTAGTAGTAAATAAGTAGTAAGAAAATTTGGCATCCGCCATCATTATCCAATCCTATTGCCGTTTACAAAGCTGATTCGAACTGCACAAAAAAAAAAATTTTTGTATTAAATCTTAAACAAAAAAATTTATATTTGTCTGAATGACGATTTCCTAAACTGGTTATATTCCGACATAAGCCAGTCACATGCTATTCCTGGTCCAGGTTTTTTTCACTCTACACAAATTTAAGGTCTAAGAATGACAATTTTATAATATTGTAATTTTTCAACGGCTCCATTGGTCAGTCAACGCGATATGACTGGGTTGCAGCTGCAATTCCTAACGATACCCTCAAAGATCATAAAATTTACGATCCCGTTTCTGCCAATAGTTTATTATTTATACTTTATAGGGTCGGAGAAGCTTCCTTCTGCCTGAAATGCAACAAAGCCAATCCTAACGCATTACATACCCATTATGTTCCCTACTAAGGAAAACTGATTTCACTTAAACGAATATGGACTTAATTTTAATGATAATATCTAAATTACGTTACGTTACGTTACGTAAATCAATAATTCATTTAAATTTGTTTAAGATAAGCAAAATTTACGTTAATAAAAGGGACAAAAAAATATGAAACAGTGTTGCGGAGGTGCAACAAAAAAAGTACTATCCAAACCAATGTGCTGCCACGCCATACTTTACAAGAAAAGGTAGCAAAATTGCTACAAAGTATGGATATGCATAAAAAAAAATGTCGAAAAGTAGTAGACCCCGCTTAAATTGGATGTATAATGTTGGTATTAGTCGGGGAATTGCGTCATTTCATCATCAGACTATTTTAGCCTGGCCCATGGCGATGAATATTGATGAAATGGAAAAGTTGATCAAAAATCCGAGGCTCGATGGTGTCTTGGGTATTGAAAGATGTCTCTTTTTGTTCAAACGCAGAAAATATCAGCGATTGGGATGAGGTACAATAAAACAAATTGTCCCAAAAAAAATGAAAAATCCAAGGCGACCGAAATATAAATTTTAACTGAAATATAACCGGGTTTAATTTCTAATATTTTTTTTTAAATTTACTTTATATTTTATATTTTATTCACTTTAGCCAAATATGTATGTACATTACTGCCTTGTGCAGTCACTGTACTTTTTAATGATGATGTAATATGCACGTGGTTTCACAATTTATATATGTATCTATATATATGTATATATATATATATATATATTAATGTGAATATTAATATCCACGTCTTTTCGCAATCAAAGTATCAAATTAAATGAAAAAACCTGTACCAAAAATTCTGTTTCTAAGCGAACGCAATGCATGCGAACGAATTCTAACGGATCTTTTCCTCGCTCTCTTCTTTGCTTAAGCTTTGTATTCGCTGTGCGAAATGAGTGTAAGAACCGTACCCAGTGTAGACATGTGCGTAGTACGCAAAGGGGGTTGTTCATTTATTCTTGCAAACAAAGAATAAAAATATTTTTTCGACATGCATAAAATTATTATTATTAAAGAAGGCTACTACACCACAGTTAATGCTACAGAAAGGACCTCTTTATCTCGTCACTAATTTAGGTGCTTATGTCTTTCAAATGATATACACCGAGAGATTTATTCTACTCGTTAACCAATTCATAATAAGACGAACTGACCTTAGCTGGGATGAAGACTGGTGCGAATTTGCTACTTAATCTTTTCGGGGTTGAACTCTGTGTAAAATATTGGGCATGAACTGTGTCACCGACTTTCAGTTGTCTGCATCTGCTACGCAGATTGTAATTACAAGCATTTGTTGCCTGTGTTTCGGCTTTGTTATCCTTGTTGCCGAGCTACCTGCAATGCATCGAATCTTTGCAACGAGGTGTCTTCAGTCATTAAATTCAATTTCCGCAAAAGTTCATAGTCCTTACCATTATAAAGCATGTGTTGACCAAAACATAGATAGTAGGGGGAATATTCAGTACTGCGGTGGATAGAAGAACGAAAGGGTGCACTAATTTCTGTAAGATGATTATCCCATATTGTATGGTCTGTCCCTATGTATGCGCGAATTGCTGCTAGACGTTCACTTCCGTTCGCCTGTGGAGAATAAATAGCGGTGCATTGATGCGAGACTATAAATCGAGTAAGAAAAGACTTAAAGAATCCGGATTTGAATTGGGAACCATTGTCCGTCAGTATACATTCGGGTACGCCAAACCGGCAAGTCGAACAACTGTCAATATATTTCTTAATTTTGGATGCCATGTTGGGCCAAAAGAAGTATCTCCTACTCCTTTCACTAGTTTTGCCAATGCCACAATAAGCTGAGTTCGGGGGATTATGTGCTGTCTTTATTATGTCTTCGGTAAGATTGAATGGGATCCATAATTTCCAAGAATCGTTTTAGCAGACGTTGACGATACTATGCGCAGTACGTTCAAGTGGCCCCTAAGATAACTACCCACCTCCCACCCGACCGACCAAGGGGTGCAGCCGTATAACGCACGGCATGAATCGTGTGGACAAATAAACAATAAAAAACGCAGACAAACAAGTAATACCATAGCTATCTATTAACTAAATGGGAAAGGATAGATGTTTTAGGTAAATTAATAAAAGACTCTGAGCCGATTACAGGGAATAGAAGGTTGTAATCAGAGCAGAGGACCCTAAAAGGTTCATGCATGGCATAGTTAAAAGAACAACGACTAAGGTATAAAGGTATCAAAGGATGTCTACTCCGTCTACATGGTATCGATAGATTTACCTGAGCTAATAATTCAGGCTAGTCGATATCACCAATTAGGAGCTTGTGCGTACAAATAACACCAAGCATAATTCTACGGTTAGTTAGGAAAGGAAGTATAATCAAGAGAAGTCTAGTAGAATACGAAGGCTAATTGACATTGCGATCCCAGCTTAAGCCACTCAGAGCAAATATCAAGAAATGCTTTTGAACGGATTCAAGTCTAATCTGGTGCGACTCATATTGAGGTCCATATTCTAAGAAGGGACGGACAAGCGAAGTAAAAAGAACTTTAGTTGTATAGGAGCCGTCAAATTCTTTTGACCATCTTTTAATGAAACCTAGAATACTTACTCATGGCCTTTGCGACCGTGGTGGAAATATGGGTGTTAAAATTTAACCTATGGTCCATAAGTACGCCCAAATCATTCATACAGAGCGTAATCTGATGAACGACGTGTTTTTTGAAACTTCTTATAATATTGAGTCTTCACATTTTTTTAATTGAATAACTCTCGAGAGAACCTGGGAGTGAATTCAGAGTATCATAAAAAAACAAACAGCTGAGTTCATATCTCTACAATTGTAAAGATAAGACCAATCGGTAGTAGTAATGTTTTCGTTAAGGCTGGCAAAGTCAGTCTTACGAAAGCACCTAGTTAGAGGTAACTCATTTGAACCAAGTAATGGTAAAAGCAGGGGCAAATAAATTTTTTAATTTAATATGGGATGAAATTTGTCTTCGGGAAGAACAAAAGGTTCGATCCTAGAAACATCACAGTAAGAAGAATCCAATACAATCTAAATTTCTTTTATTACTGACAAACATTCGAGTTCTGATATCGTATAGTTTCTTTGCGCTTTGTTCAGTTTTTCTGACATATCAGCTATTGGTAGTTGTACACTT
Source organism: Drosophila tropicalis (assembly GCF_018151085.1). Classification (NCBI taxonomy): domain Eukaryota; kingdom Metazoa; phylum Arthropoda; class Insecta; order Diptera; family Drosophilidae; genus Drosophila; species Drosophila tropicalis. The sequence goes on along the minus strand of NW_027172710.1, from coordinate 2,324,655 downwards.
GTGGAATTAGTTTGAGCTAACATACATGCTATACCTACTAAACTATATCACATAATAAAATAAACGGTTTCTTAAAATCGGGAGTGGTCAAAATAGATGTGGAAGTTAATCTTCGTTTCAGTTCTGAAAAAACGTAGTCTGCCTCTTCGTTCCAATTAAGAGATCGGTTCTTTTTTAAGAGTTCTGTTAATGGAAATAGTATTCAATAAAACGTCGATACCAGACAGTGAGTCCTAAAAATCTTTTTTAATTGTTTCACTGTTGCTCGATTTATTGCACTAATTTTTCCAGGATCGGTTTTCATTTGTCCTATCCAATAATAAAGCCGAGGTAGATACATTAATCGTAAGATTCGATTTACCTCTTATATCAAAGCAATATGCGATTCAAACGGTGCATTTTCACGGAATCTCCATGATCATTTCCTTTTTCTCCAATAATAGTGGGTCTTCCTTCAATTTATCTATTAAATCAACTTTATGCCAAAAATCTATTCCAAGATATATGTCGTTTTAAATCGGGAATAATAAAGAAATCAAGTGGTTTGGTAAGTTGTCGATACGTATTGTCACTTGTCACTTTACCTTTAACAAAACAGTCAGAATTGTTGGCCGTAATTATTTAACCGGAACAATTGCGTGTTTTAGGATGTGTTAAAAACTCTTTACAGTCTAAAAGAGCACTGAAGGTCTGGCCTTCTATCTTTATTTCTGTGTACAATCGATTGTCTGATTTACTATTTCTAACTTTCTTCCAAAAGAAGCGTAGTCTATGCGTAGAGCGCTTAAACTTAATCTGTGGTCGTATGCTGCGTACTTCACCAAAGATGCGATGACGAACGGTCTCATACTGATCCAAACGTATATGAAGTGGACGAAATGGGCTTTCATTGACTGTTGTCGAGGTTGGTCCAACATTTCCTTGTAAATCTGTTTCTTTCCTACAAACAAGAAGTTCAGATTCCTCTATTTGGGAATCCTTATCTCTTCTTAATGCTCCGGATGCGACAACGAAGTGTTGATCGCCGCATGCGTCAGTCGGTTTTCCTGCGAGTTGCAATTACGATAACTCGGCTTAAAAACATTTACGACTCTGCAACCATAGCAAAATACAGTACGTGGTTCTAGACGGGTATCAAAACGGTGTCCAGGCTTCCGGCAGTTCCAACACGTTAGTTTATGTTGCATATAATTCTTGAAATTAGAGTGTAATTAAGCTATCTTTGAACGACGCTAAAATTATTCTGGGTCCTGTCTCAGACGAGATAAGATAAAAATTTCTAGATGCATAAGTTCATAAGGAATTGCCGACTTCGAATGTCTAATAAATAACTTGACTAACGAAACTTCTTTCTAAATTCTACACAAAATTTATTTCAATCGAAATTTGGAATGAAACTTCCAACCAATCATTCGCTTTACCTGCGAAAAGTAAATACAAATGATCACAGAGTCCTTGATAATCTTCGTTTAAATTTTGTTCTGCTAATGAACGAACTCAGAAAATCTCACAGAAAATCTTCTGAGTGCATTCCTTTTTAAAACCGTATAATTCTTTCTCGGGTGACTATGTCGAATTTTCTCGTGACACTATTTGAGTTCTTAGTCTGACTACTAAAATTTCTAGATTTTTGCGTGTGGTTATAGTGTTGTTCTTGTCTTGGTGTCGGGAGGCTGAACGCTGCAGAACGTTCCGGAACGGGGTTTGGTTCGGTGCGCTCAAGTCGAATAGAAGCTAACTTGTCGTCAATCAGCAAAGCTACATGGTGTACTAACTGTTCCTGTTGTGCTTGGATAGCAGTTTGTATCAAAGGAGTACTCGGTCTTGGACTACTAGCTTGAGTAGGCGGTGGCCTATGTTGACGTGAGGTGGTCGAAGATCTCGTGCCGATCCCTCTCTTTTGAATTGGTCCCTTATTACGAATAGGTTTGGTCTTGGCAGGTCGACCAGGTCCTGACAAAGTATTATAAGGGGTCTCAGGCTGAGTTGTGGGCTCACCTGATTATCTAGCTTCTATATCCGTTTCCAAGTCAATATTTGATCTTACAAGTTGTTTTATCGTACAAGGATCCTTGCAAGTGGGACATAAATTAGAAGTTCTTAAACACTCATTAATTTTCACATAAGCATTATTGTGAAATCTATGCTTACAAGGCGACGAAGAAACTACTCGTGACTGTGTTAATTTAAATTAAATAAATTTGGCATTTGGCAACACCATCTCAAAATTGAACAGCTTTTTTTAGCCGGAAACAGCTACTTTTAGCTATAGTCCCGCTAAAAATATTTTTTTTCTTTTGTTAATTACTCAAAAACTACGAAATAAATCGCCAAGGCCCACCTGAGGTCGTGCTCGTGGAATTTTTCTCTTTCGTTTGATACCAAAATGTAGTTTAAGCGCGTTTTGGGCCCGAGTAGTAGTAAATAAGTAGTAAGAAAATTTGGCATCCGCCATCATTATCCAATCCTATTGCCGTTTACAAAGCTGATTCGAACTGCACAAAAAAAAAAATTTTTGTATTAAATCTTAAACAAAAAAATTTATATTTGTCTGAATGACGATTTCCTAAACTGTTTATATTCCGACATAAGCCAGTCACATGCTATTCCTGGTCCAGGTTTTTTTCACTCTACACAAATTTAAGGTCTAAGAATGACAATTTTATAATATTGTAATTTTTCAACGGCTCCATTGGTCAGTCAACGCGATATGACTGGGTTGCAACTGCAATTCCTAACGATACCCTCAAACGCATTACATACCCATTATGTTCCCTACTAAGGAAAACTGATTTTACTTAAACGAATATAGACTTAATTTTAATGATAATATCTAAATTACGTTACGTTACGTTACGTAAATCAATTATTCATTTAAATTTGTTTAAGATAAGCAAAATTTACGTTAATAAAAGGGACAAAAAAATATGAAACAGTGTTGGGGAGGTGCAACAAAAAAAGTACTATCCAAACCAATGTGCTGCCACGCCATACTTTACAAGAAAAGGTAGCAAAATTGCTACAAAGTATGGATATGCATAAAAAAAAATGTCGAAAAGTAGTAGACCCCGCTTAAATTGGATGTATAATGTTGGTTATAATCGGGGAATTGCGTCATTTCATCATCAGACTATTCTAGCCAGGCCAATGGCGATGAATATTGATGAAATGGAAAAATCCGAGGCTCGATGGTGTCTTGGGTATTGAAAGATGTCTCTTTTTGTTCAATCGCAGAGAATATCAGCGATTGGGATGAGGTACAATAAAACAAATTGTCCCAAAAAAAATGAAAAATCCAAGGCGACCGAAATATAAATTTTAACTGAAATATAACCGGGTTTAATTTCTAATATTTTTTTTTAAATTTACTTTATATTTTATATTTTATTCACTTTAGCCAAATATGTATGTATGTACATTACTGCCTTGTGCAGTCACTGTACTTTTTAATGATGATGTAATATGCACGTGGTTTCACAATTTATATATGTATATATATATATATATATATATATATATATATATATTAATGTGAATATTAATATCCACGTCTATTATTTCGCAATCAAAGTATCAAGTTAAATGAAAAAACCTGTACCAAAAATTCTGTTTCTAAGCGAACGCAATGCATGCGAACGAATTCTAACGGATCTTTTCCTTGCTCTCTTCTTTGCTTAAGCTTTGTATTCGCTGTGCGAAATGAGTGTAAGAACCGTACCCAGTGTAGACATGTGCGTAGTACGCAAAGGGGGTTGTTCATTTATTCTTGCAAACAAAGAATAAAAATATTTTTTCGACATGCATAAAATTATTATTATTAAAGAAGGCTACTACACCACAGTTAATGCTACAGAAAGGACCTCTTTATCTCGTCACTAATTTAGGTGCTTATGTCTTTCAAATGATATACACCGAGAGATTTATTCTACTCGTTAACCAATTCATAATAAGACGAACTGACCTTAGCTGGGATGAAGACTGGTGCGAATTTGCTACTTAATCTTTTCGGGGTTGAACTCTGTGTAAAATATTGGGCATGAACTGTGTCACCGACTTTCAGTTGTCTGCATCTGCTACGCAGATTGTAATTACAAGCATTTGTTGCCTGTGTTTCGGCTTTGTTATCCTTGTTGCCGAGCTACCTGCAATGCATCGAATCTTTGCAACGAGGTGTCTTCAGTCATTAAATTCAATTTCCGCAAAAGTTCATAGTCCTTACCATTATAAAGCATGTGTTGACCAAAACATAGATAGTAGGGGGAATATTCAGTACTGCGGTGGATAGAAGAACGAAAGGGTGCACTAATTTCTGTAAGATGATTATCCCATATTGTATGGTCTGTCCCTATGTATGCGCGAATTGCTGCTAGACGTTCACTTCCGTTCGCCTGTGGAGAATAAATAGCGGTGCATTGATGCGAGACTATAAATCGAGTAAGAAAAGACTTAAAGAATCCGGATTTGAATTGGGAACCATTGTCCGTCAGTATACATTCGGGTACGCCAAACCGGCAAGTCGAACAACTGTCAATATATTTCTTAATTTTGGATGCCATGTTGGGCCAAAAGAAGTATCTCCTACTCCTTTCACTAGTTTTGCCAATGCCACAATAAGCTGAGTTCGGGGGATTATGTGCTGTCTTTATTATGTCTTCGGTAAGATTGAATGGGATCCATAATTTCCAAGAATCGTTTTAGCAGACGTTGACGATACTATGCGCAGTACGTTCAAGTGGCCCCTACGACACCAGGACAAGGACAGTTACTCGCGAGCCCAAGCAGATAACTACCCACCTCCCACCCGACCGACCAAGGGGTGCAGCCGTATAACGCACGGCATGAATCGCGTGGACAAATAAACAATAAAAAACGCAGACAAACAAGTAATACCATAGCTATCTATTAACTAAATGGGAAAGGATAGATGTTTTAGGTAAATTAATAAAAGACTCTGAGCCGATTACAGGGAATAGAAGGTTGTAATCAGAGCAGAGGAACCTAAAAGGTTCATGCATGGCATAGTTAGAAGAACACGAAAGGTAAAAGGTATCAAAGAGCTACCCGCAAGCCGACAGATTTACCTGAGCTAATAATTCAGGCTAGTCGATATCACCAATTAGGAGTTTGAAAAACACCAAGCATAATTCTACGGTTAGTTAGGAAAGGAAGGATAATCAAGAGAAGTCTACTAGAACCCGAAGGCTAATTGACATTGCGATCCCAGCTTAAGCCACGCAGAGCAAATATCAAGAACTGCTTTTGAACGGATTCAAGTCTAATCTGTTGCGACTCATATTGAGGTCCATATTCTAAAATAGGACGGACAAGCGAAGTAAAAAGAACTTTAGTTGTAAAGGAGCCGTCAAATTCTTTTGACCATCTTTTAATGAAACCTAGAATACTTACTCATGGCCTTTGCGACCGTGGTGGAAATATGGGTGTTAAAATTTAACCTATGGTCCATAAGTACGCCCAAATCATTCATACAGAACGTAATCTGATGAACGACGTGTTTTTTGAAACTTCTTATAATATTGAGTCTTCACATTTTTTAAATTGAATAACTCTCGAGAGAACCAGGGAGTGAATTCAGAGTATCATAAAAAAACAAACAGCTGAGTTCATATCTCTACAATTGTACAGATAAGACTAATCGGTAGTAGTAATGTTTTCGTTAAGGCTGGCAAAGTCAGTCTTACGAAAGCACCTAGTTAGAGGTAACTCATTTGAACCAAGTAACGGTAAAAGCAAGGGAAAATAAAAAAAAAAAAGGTTCGATCCTAGAAACATCACAGTAAGAAGAATCCAATACAAAAATAAGATCCAACGATTTTCCATTTCCATCAGTAAAGTCATGTGACACAAAAGACAGTAACATGGTAGATTTAGCTGTTGGTGACCATGCTAAAGCGGGTAAATTAAAATCACCTACAACTATCAGCATGTCTTGACTGGAAACTAAAGAGGAGACAAACTGAATTGCCTCTAAATGATTTAAATATACCACCATGTCTGAGAATGTTGGAATATAGGAACAAGTAATGAGAAGTATTAAAAGATTTCAAAATTTAATTTTACACCGACAAACCAACCTGGGTACTAGAAAATTGAATCATTTCAGAGGATAAAGCAGCCACCTTCTATGCGAGAAATCCGGTCACGTCTGAATATAGAAAAGTTAAATTTATATATAATTCTTGAAATAAGAGTGTAATTCAGCTATCTTTGAACGATGTCCAAAAGTATTCTTGGTCGGTACGCTTTTCATTTGTTTAGCAAATTGCTCATGGGTGCGCACTTCCTGTCTCGGATGAGATAAGGTAAAAATTCCTAGATGCATAAGTTCATAACGAATTGCCGACTTCGAATGTCTAATAAATAACTTGACCAACGAGTCCTCTAAAAGTTGTGTGTTTTATCTTCCCATTCTCGCCCTGGTGTCTGCTGTTAATCAGTTCCCAAGTGTCCATATCGTTATCTACTTCATCAAACTTCTTTCTAAATTCTACACAAAATTTATTTCAATTGAAATTTGAACAGAAACTTCCAAAATCAATCATTCGCTTTACCTGCGAAAAGTAAATACAAATGATCACAAAGCCCTTGATAATCTTCGTTTAAATTTTGTTCTGCTAATGAACGAACTCAGAAAATCTCACAGAAAATCTTCTGAGTGCATTCCTTTTTTAAAACCGTATAATTCTTTCTCGGGTGACTATATCGAATTTTCTTGTGACACTATTTGAGTTCTTAGTCTGACTACTAAAATTTCTAGATGTTTGCGTGTCGTTATAGTGTTCTTCTTGTCTTGGTGCCGGGATGCTGAACGCTGCAGAACGTTCCGGAACGGGGTTTGGTTCGGTGCGCTCAAGTCGAATAGAAGCTAACTTGTCGTCAATCAGCAAAGCTAAATGGTGTACTAACTGTTCCTGTTGTGCTTGGATAGCAGTTTGTATCAAAGGAGTACTTGGTCTTGGACTACTAGCTTGAGTAGGCGGTGGCCCATGTTGACGTGAGGTGGTCGAAGATCTCGTGCCGATCCCTATCTATTGAATTGGTCCCTGATTACGAATAGGTTTGGTCTTGGCAGGTCGACCAGGTCCTGACCAAGTATTATAAGGGGTCTCAGGCTGAGTTGTGGGCTCACCTGATTTTCTAGCTTTCTAGATCCATTTCCAAGTCAATATTTGATCTTACAAGTTGTTTCATCGTACAAGGATCCTTGCAAGTGGGACATAAATTAGAAATTCTTAAACACTCATTAATTTTTACATAAGCATTATTGTGAAATCTATGCTTACAAGGCGACGAAGCAACTAGTCGTGACTGTGTTAATTTAAATGTTTACTACTACTACTCTAAATTTCAGTGTTGAAAAGTGGAAAAATTGGCTAAAGCTAGATTTCAGTGTTGTCAAACGCTATTTTTTATTTGGCGCGCTGTTTGACGGCCCTGGTAGCCAAACATTTTAATCTAAACTCTAAAGTGGAGGAAGATTCGGCTGCTCTGGCAGCCGAATATTGTATTCTAAACTCTATTTGTTCTATAAAATCAAGAAATATTGTAAACTCAAGAATATTTTCGTTTGTTGAGAATAGTGCGAACAAAAGATTCAAAAAAGCCCGCGTATTTACCATACCAATTATGTAGTTTAAACGCGTTTTGGGCCCGAGTAGTAGTAGTAAACATTTACCAATTATATAAATTTGGCATCCGCCATCATTATCCAATCCTATTGCCGTTTACAAAGTTGATTCGAACAGCACAAAAAAAAACTTTTCTATTAAATCTTAAACAAAAAAATTTCTATTTGTCTGAATGACGATTTCCTAAACTGGTTATATTCCGACATACGCCCGTCACATGCTATTCCTGGTCCAGGTTCTTTTCACTCTACACAAATTTAAGGTCTAAGAATGCCAATTTTATAATATTGTAATTTTTCAATGGCTCCATTGGTCAGTCAACGCGATATGACTGGGTTGCAACTGCAATTCCTAACGATACTCTCAAACTACAAAGATCATTAAATTTACGTTCCCGTTGCCGCCAATAGTTTCTTCTGGTCAACGAATCCGAAAATTCTCGAATTACTATCGCGATTCACACAAGCAATCTTAAACGGGCACCATCGCATTACGAGTCGGCATAACTAGCTTGAAAATAAAATTAGTCTAAATACTGAATATGAATGGATGATAATAAGCAATAATATGTGCCCCTTAACAGGAATTTTAACGATCTTAGACGATTAGTAACGGCAGCATAGTCATGAATTCAGGCGACGAATTCCTTAAAGAATTTGTTTACACAAACATGACGAAATTTCAATAATGAGTTTAATTCCAAACAAAAGGGTTTTCATGACTTAATTTTCTAAGAAATTACAAAATAAAGATTTGCAAAAGGATATAGTAATATAAATTTAAGCACGATCATTAGAACAAATATAGATTCAAAAATTCATAGTGCGATAGTGATGATTGCAGTCAGATGGACAAGACACGTCATCAATCACTCATTATTCGTTATTGTGTTTGGCATTGACTACACGGAGAGATTTAATGCACTCTGTGGCTAAGTTGGCGCAGAGAAATGCGGATCCGCACAAGGAACATGAGGTTGCAGCCAAGAGGATGTTGGGATATCTAAGAGGTACCTCAGATGTGAGACATCATTATAGCAAAACGGGTGTTCCTATCCACTGTTTTGTTGATGCGGACTGGGCTGGTGACTGCAACGTTCGGAAGTAGTTCACCGGTTTTTCATTCCTTATTGTTGAAGCGGCGGCGTCATGGGAATCAAAGAAGCAAAATCTGGTTGCCCTCAGTAGCACGGAGTCCGAGTACGTAGCACTTTCTACAGCAGCCAAAGATGTTGTTTTGTTGATGCGGACTGGGCTGGTGATTGCAACGTTCGGAAGTAGTTCACCGGTTTTTCATTCCTTATTGTTGAAGCGGCGGGGTCAGGGGTCAACTGCCTTTTCTTTGAGGGGTCAACTGCCTTTTCTCGAAGCAGCTTAATGGCCAGAACGCCGCCAACAACTACGCACTCGGCTCCTACGGCCATAAACTTGAAGTCTCTGCCAGCTTTTACACCAGCAGCAGTTGCCACAGTAGAGGATACGCCAAAAAGAGGCCGTGAATTAAGTCCACCTGCCGACGAATCAGAAGCGGCACAAATAAGTCCAAGAAGCGTCCAGACAGGTCTAAAAGAACAGATCACTGAACTCGGAGCACTTGTCGACCAAATAGCTACAATGGTCGCTATTTCTACACCAAGCCAGCATCCAATCGTAAATTGTGGCATGAAGAATGAATTGGCAAGAATTAAGACGGTCTTGGATGGTGTAAAAACCCAACTACAAAGCAGACCTCGGGCCAATAAGCCAAAAGAGGAGATGCGGCCACTGACGTTAGCGGCTATTGTGGCCAAACGTGCTACACCAAATGTAGCAGGTACAAGGCAGAGGGCAAAGTAACGGAAAGCTGTCACAGCGCTAAGACAGTCAACCACCCAAAATACGTCTGCTGCTGAATCGGCTGAGGGTACCATCCCCTTACCAAAAGTCGCCAACAAATGGGAAACGGTCAAAAGACCTAAATGCAAGAGTAGAAGACGGCCTGATGCTTTGATGGTGCAATTCAGTGACCTTGCAAACTATGCAAAAGTACTGGAGGCAGTCCAGACTGACCCTGCAATGCTCTCACACAAGGAAGGAGTTTGCGGAGTGCGTCGAACAGCAGCAGGAGAACTTCTCCTGGAGATGCAAAAGTGTGATGAAGAAATCGTGCTGGCTGCCAAGCGGATCAAAAGCAACAAATCGCCTGGCCCTGATGGATTTCATGCTGGTGTCATCAAGCTCATCGCAATGAATCAGCCGTCGAAACTCTCCGTATTAATCAGCAGCAGGAAACGTGTGGAGACTGCAATCATTCATGTTGCAGGATGCGTCATCCGCTCCAAGCCGGCAATAAGATATCTCGGTGTGATTGTCGACCATAGGCTAACATATAAGCACCATCTGCAACATGTAGCCGACAAAGCAGCAAGAGCAACATCAGCCTTAGCAAGGATAATGTCCAATCACTATGACCCCCGACAGAAAAGCAGATATCAAATTCGGCACAGTCATTAACAGATATATTAAACTAACAAATGTTTAATTTGAAAGCAATCGCGTTAAAAGTAACGAAGTTATTTACAAAAGTCACTTTTTTCGACCGATCGTATGGGGAGATACATGATATAGTCACCCGATCTTGAACAAATTTGGCACAGTCGTATCACCACCAGTTTTACCACAAAAGCTCTGAAAATTGAAGTTATTGAGAAAAGTCACTTTGGCGTTTGTATGGGAGCTATATAATATAGTGGCTGAATCCGAGATATAAAACCCCTGCAGTATATAGAAGCCTACATGCAAAATCGGCTCTGTACCTCTTACGGACTAGGAGGAGTTTGCGTTGATCCAGACGTACGGACACACGGACAGACGGACAGACGGACAGACATGGCCATATAAACTCGTCTCGTCATGCTGATAAAGAATATATATACTTTATATGGTCAGAAATGCTTCCTTCTTTGCGTTGCACACTTCTGACCAAAATTAATATACCCTTTTTGCAAGTGTATAAAAATACACTCATACATATAAATAAAAAATTTCTTTTTGTTAGCGATAAAATTCGAATTGGCTCATAGTTGCTCAGCAAGTTTGTTTTGTTCTATGTAAGTAAATAATTTTAAAATCGGTTTGAGTTCGTCCTATTAAATTATTCATCTTGCAACAATGGCTCCTCCATCTGGGACGATTCCCAAAGATTACTATGATGCAAAGAACCGACGAGCTTAATGCTAGACTTGGAATGTAGATAGGAAATGTTGAATACCAATATCGAGTCTACGCTGAGTAGGGGTCAGAGTTAGAAGAGTTGTGATTTCGCCGAAATCGCATTAAACAATTCGTCCGATACCGAAGGGCATGAGGAACGTACGTCCGAAACGCCGGTTAGCTCTCGTCCTCCGAATTTACAACTGCCACAGTTTAGTGGGAAGTATTCAGAGCTTAAAAATTCTATCTCGTTGTTCGAAACCCTTGTTCATAATGACAGGTCAATTCCCAAGATAGAGAAGCTCTAGGAACTGTTACAGCATTCCATTGCAATTTTAATTTACTTAGTTATGAACAAGGTTGATTCCCAAACAAAGCTCAAATGGGAAGTGCAGCTCGATTATGCGACAATCCCGTCGTGGAAAGAATGCCAGGCCATACTAAATCGGCGTCATCAACACATATCGGCTGAAGAATTAGCAAAGCTGTCGGTGGACAGTGATCAAAGATCAGTCTCCACGAAATGTTCATATTGCAATTCCGAAAACCATAGTAATACTCAATAGTTTGATTTGGCAAAATCTGTCTTTGAAAGGGGCACAACAAGTCGCATCATACGTTGCTGCACATATACACAGTCAACAGTTGTTTAGCCACCTTCACAAGACCAACAACCTTCCACCTCACATGTTATGCATGTGACGGCTCCGAAGAATGTGATTCTTGCTACTGCACTCGTTGGCGTTACAACAAAAGCTGGTGATTTCGTGCTGGCCAGAGCTATACTTGATAGAAATGGCCCAACGATTGCAGTTACCTAGAGAAGAGTCTCCAATCGACTTGCTTGGGATTTCTGATTCCAATGTACAAGTCAAGAAATTGGTACACACTGTGGTGAAGTTGCGAGTGAATCGCAGTGAGGCATCCTTGGATTTCGGAATTCTGAAGTTCATTTCGTCAGCCACCTCAAACTGTTAATATTACTGGGTGGAAAATACATAAAAATCTGCAATTAGCTGACCCATAGTTTTATAAGCCGCAAAAAATAGACATGCTCATTGGAGCAGATTCCATTTACGACCTTTTATCAATAGGTCAAATAAAACAAGGTCCAGCGCCATTGGTTTGGGCTGGTTTTGTCGGTTATCTCGCCCACTCTATGCATGACGAATGACTGGAGTCTCCTTGGGTCCATGGTTAACCAGTTAAGGACCGTTTTAGAATCGGACCAAAATGTGCAGGAATCGATTCTTAGGCCTCGGGTGCTGAGTATACGCATTGTTAGGCCTACGCCCATGACGGCTGCCAAAAGTTAATTTCGAGGTATAGATACAGGTTTGAGTGGAGCTACTTTACATTTGGCTGCTACTAACACTGTACTTATGTTTTGACCTTGCTTAATGCGAAGATAGGTTACTGCGGCGTAGGCATGTTCGCTTGCGTCTACGAAGGTATGAAGGTCTACCTGGCTTTTGTTTAACAGTAGAGCAGAGTAGTGACGTGGAAATTCTAAATTGCTGGCGTGTAGTAGGACACCTTTCCATTGTCGCCACTGTTCGAGGAGTTGTTCGGGTAAATATTCGTCCCATCCTATTCCTGTGCGCCAGACTTTTTGAAGCAGCATTTTAAGGCCTACGGTGTAGCACGATAATAGACCGAGGGGATCAAATATAGACATCAGTACTTGTAGGACCTCACGTTTCGGTCGCGCTATTTCGTAGGTTAGGACGTCTCGTTTTAATCTCGAAAATCTGAAGATTAACTTAAAAACGTCATTATATGGGTCCCAATACATACCGAGGACCTTTTCAGGGTTCCCTAATTTTTTGGGGTGTTGATTTATTTGCTGTTCTCCTAGATTTTGGAGAACAGATACAGAGTTTGAGTACCAATATCTTATTTGGAATCCACCATCGGCATGTATGTCTCTAACCGATGATGTAACTGTTATGGCTTCAAGGTCATCTTTGAAACTGTCGATGAGGTCTTCCACGTAGTGGGCCTTTGTAATGGATTCGTAAGCTCGTGGATTTTTGATTTAGAAATTCTCTGTATTTTTATCGTGTACATAGTGGGCAATACAAGGGGCGCAATTAATTCCGAATGTCATCGCGCGCATAACGAAGATCCTTAGAGTGTTCTCGTTTTTATTGAGCCATAAGAACCGCTGGACGTGCATGTCGCTTTCCTGAATGTTTATTTGATGAAACATCTCGGCTATATCTGCGCACACGGCAATCCGTCCTACTCTGAAGGCCATTAGGACAGAAGTCAATGGATTTAGATAATCAGGCCCAGTAAGCATAAAATCGTTCAGTGATTTTCCATGACTATTGGCGGCGGCAACCCAAACTAGTCGTATTTTGTTTGGCTTATTCGGATTTAAAGCAATAAATATTGGGAGATACCAGACGCGTTCCTTTCGATCGGATATTTCTTCTGGTCTGAGCTCAAATGCATAACCTTTTTCTAATAGATTGTCAATTTGTGATTGAATTTTATCAAACAGTTCCGGCATTCTTTTAATTTTGGCCCGTAAGCATTCGAGGCGTTTCAGCGCTGTGGTATAGCTTTCGGATAAAATGACTGTGTCGTCTTTCCAGAGTAGGCCGACTTCGTATCGACCATTGATCTTTTTGCAGGTATCTTCGAGAATGCCTTTGGCCCTTTTGTCGTTTTTAGATTGCATTTCTCTAGATACGATTGGTTCCATTATGAAACTTTCCTTTATGGCTTTATCTATTTCACTCCAATTGCACTCGCAATGATGCATTGTTACGTGTTTGCTTGAGTTTGTTGATCCTTGGATGCACCATCCTAATGTGCACTTTGAAGCAATGGGTTCGTTTCGTCTGCCCTCGCGGATTTTGCGGGAAATGGCTAGATTCCAATTGTTGCTGCCGATTAAAATTAGTGGTGTACCGTTTTGGTACGACTTTAGGGGCAAGCCACGCAAATAAGGATATTGCTTGGATAATTTTTCAACATTGATGGTTTGTTTCGGCAATCCTAATTTCTTTACTGAGTGGACGTTGTAGAGCCATAGCTTTTTGTCAGTTCCCGCTTCCGAGATTTGTAGGTGGGTCTTAACGGAGTCCTCTTCGTTTCTGGTTTCTTCACCTGTCCATTGCATGCAAATTGGCTCTGGAGTTGAAGAGATCTTCAGCTTGTCCAAAATGCTTTCATCGATGAGAGTGACTGATGAGCCCTCATCTAAAAATGCGAACGTGTTAAAAGTTTCATTGGCTCCATACAGTTTGATGGGTACAACGCGGAAAAATTGTCCTTCCACTACATTGTTTTTATGATGAGCAGTAACAACTTCGGTTCTGCCTGTGCCTTTGTGAAGAAGCGGGTGATGTTTTGAGTTGCAATTATCAATTCCGCAGTCACGATTAGAGAAGCATTTACGGCGGTGACTTTTGAGGCAACTTATGCTACAGCTTGGCTTCGTTTATTATTCGTTGTCTATCGTCAACGGACAGTCGCTTGAAGCTTTGACATAGGGCAGCTTGGTGATCCGTGGAAGCACACATCACGCATTATTTGCTCCTTCCTGTGGTTGTTGATGTGCTTGCGAGTGTGTGTTGACATTATTGGCCTTAGTGCTTTGCCCAGGCATGACAGTGGCTGCGGCCTCAGCTATTTTGTACAACCAATGGCTAAATGATTTTATAACCGGGATGGATTCGTTACGTGGATGCATAGCCCAGTTTAACTTTTGCTGGGTGGGTAGTTTGTCGATAAGTTCTCGAAGAAGCATCGGGTTATTTAAATGTGAGGTTAAATTGCACGCTTCCATGGTTGCACTTGGTTGATTGGTTTGGGGCATTGCTGTTCGGTGGCTTTGTTGGCATTTGGTATATTGGGCGATCCTGTTGACGGTTCACGACCAGTGCTTGTTGATTCCACGTTGTCCAGCGCTTGTTGGCAGCTGTTGCAAATCCATTCAGCCTCAGCTATTGAGCTATTGACTCCAGCACATTGAAAGTGGTACCATTTCTGGCATTTACAAATGTCTTGATCTTTATTCATGATGCTTTGGATTTGTTTTAGTCTATTGGTTTCCGATTATATTGTGCTAGGAATTTATCCCCTGCAATTTGTGCATGTACTACTTAAAGGTTTCTTACACATGCATGGCTTTGAGCACTTTATGTGTAGTTACGCTCTAATATACATGTGTATGTGTGTCTTTATGTATTTGCACTTGATATATATGGTGAAATTCGGGCACGCGGAAACTTTTTAACCTCAATAAACTTTTTTTAGAGAAATGTGACGCACGGGGTTTCGTTTGTATTAAAACAAACTTAAGTAACGGTTTATATAGCATTTAGTTTATTTAGCGCGATTTTACAGGTTGTTTAAGCTGCAACTGAAGCCAGACTCTCTTTGCTAAAAAGAGAAAACGAACGAAGAGAGAGAGAGAGAGAGAGAGACCAAGAACAGCGCAAGTTACTTTGAAGTGACAAACTTGGAGATCCGTTACTTCAATTCTTTTCTTTCCTATTTCTTCTATGGAAATTTCCAGAACTTTGAATTTTGTAAAAGACAGCGTGATTTGCTGCACTTGATTTTACTCTTGAAATTAATCTCGGTCGATGCGGTTGCACTTTCTGTGCCCGCCGACAATTGTACTATAGTTTTTAGGTTAAGAAAATAAAGCAACCGATTGAAGTCAACCTGGTCATCTCATTTCTTGCCAATCGTAAGTGCCTCGAAGCCGCCTCGGTGGAAATCATCCGAAGGCCGCATCATATAAGACGAGCAGTTTGGGGCTCCGCAAGGGCGCAGCCGTTAGCCAACATATTTTTGGTGCCGAAACCCGGGAGGAATGATCTTGGCGATTGGATTTAGAGTGTGATTGCCAGTGGATAGACTGATTCGGGTGAGTACAATTTAACGTTGATGTGTTTGGGTAGGTGTTCATTATGGCTGAAAAACTGTTACCGTTGGCTACGGAGCAAATCACATTGCTCACTTCGCTGGAGAAGTCATTGGCGCGGTATAAATCGGAGGAGTCGGGACATACCGAGAGTCATCTGGAAGCCAGATTGGACTCGATTGCCCACCTTCACGCAGATTTTCAGCGCAATCAATCAAACTTTTTAGCCTTAATAAACTTTTTTAAAGAAATGTGACGCACGCGGTTTCGTTTGTATTAAAAACAAATATAAGTTACAGTTTATATAGCGATTAGTTTATTTAGCGCAATTTTACAGGTTGTGTGATGTAATTTGACATTTTAAACTTTTAAACGAAGACGCTTGACCACCTTTCTAACGCTTTAAAAAAAGTTTGTCGCTTTTTTCCCTGGTGCCATCACATACTGACGCCAAACCTCTCGGTTGGTCCCGCTCGTGATTTTCAGGGCTGCCATACCCCAATATTTTCAGGGCTGCCGGCTCCAGCATTTTCGGGTTGACGGTTAATTTTTAAATTTGTAATGACGGCGGTAACACCTCGTCTTAAGACGCAAATAGTGGGAAATTTGCCGGCAGACAGAGTTAAAGAGCTCCGCCCGTTCAGCATTTGCGGCGTAGATTTTTGTGGTCCAGTACACATAACATCGAGAATTCGAGGAAGGCCTCCATATAAAACTTATATTGCACTGTTCGTTTGCTTTTCTTCTAAAGCGGTTCATTTGGAATTAGTGTCTGATTTAAGAACTAATACATTTCTTATCTCTTAAGGTTCATCGGCCGGAGAGGAGCCCCCCGAATGGTCCACTGCGACAACGCGACGAACTTTGACGGAGCGAGCAGGGAGCTGCTGGATCTTCGTCGCAAGATCAAAGGCGAGGTGGACGCAGTTCAAGAATTCGCATCAAGAAACGGGTGCGAATTTGCGTTCATATAGCGTCGCACTTCGGGGGGTCTAAGGGAGGCAGTGTGTCAAATCTGCAAAGAACCTACTCCTATGAACGGTAGCCAACGCCAGCCTAACAGCAGAGGAGATGGAGACGGTGCTAGTGCCAATCGAGGAAACATTAACATCCAGGCCACTCGGTGCAATAAGCCAGCACCCGAACGACGGCGAGGCCATAATACCCAGGCACCTGTTGGACGGAGGACCGCTGAGGGCACTGCCGCACCAGGGGACTCCGGACCAGGAGAATCTCAGCGGCTGCTTAAAGCGATGTCGAGCTGTCTCGTCGCTCAAGCGGGCGTTCTGGCAGCGATGGTCCCGGGAGTATGTGCCACAAGCGTCGCGCCGGACGGCGCATTCCGGGTCGTTGACGTTAAAACGTCGGAAGGGTCGACCTACGAAAGAGCGATTTGGCACCCTTGCAGGTTTTTTCAATTCCTGATAGCCTTCCCAAGGGGGCCGGTGTTAGCGCAGATGAGCGCTAGTGTATTGTTCGTATCGTCGTTTAATGTTTGATGTTGGAGTTGGGGGCGAGCCGAGAGCGTGGGAGTCGCATGGAGCGAATTCGCCCGATCGAGATGGGGTTACAGTTTGATAAAGAGGAAGTGAACTGGTAATCTAGCAGAGCTAGGAAATCGGATACTGATTTCCCCCTTCTAAAACCCATTTGACGACTGTCTAGTAGCTTGCAGTTGGTCGCTAGTGAGATGGGGCGGTAAGAACTGATGGAGGTTTTATCTGTGTTTGGTTCGAGGATAGGTTGGGGGATTTGGGTATTAAGGATGCTGTTATAGAGGTTTAGGATTCTTTGCAATGACGTTCTTAAGCATTAAGTAACTTATTCGATCTCTGCCTGGGGTTTTTTTTCAATTGATTGAGGGCCGCTAGCAGTTTAATCATGGTGATGTCTGTTTCTACGCTTTGGGCTATGGAAAATGACATGCGAATCAAATTAGTGTTTACGTTTCATTAAAAGTGGTGTGAAATTTGAATTTCTGACATTTGCGACATCTCAAAGGGAGTCGAATATGTCTACTCGTTCAAGGCTGATCAAGATAGGTTATGGTAATGATTCTAGTTTCTTTAGTTGTGTTATTTTCAGTCTTTAGAATTTTACGCATTTCAGTAACAATTTGAGATTTTAGTTCATTTAACAAGGTGTCATCATCAATATGTCGTGGTTCTTTGGAGTCAATAACTCCCTTGGAGAAATAAAGAGTTTTATGTTTCGAAACTGATATAGGAAAAGTACCTACTAAATTTGCTCATTTTAAGCAATTTATCAGTTTGCAGTTTATTTTTCATTTTTATAAGTAGAGCTCCTATTCTTTTTATACCTTTGCAAAAAGGGTATATTAATTTTGGTCAGATGTGTGCAACGCCCGTCTGAATCAACGCAAACTCCCAGACCGTAAGAGCTACAGAGCTGAAAATTTGCATGTAGGCTTGTATATACTGCAGGGGTTGTATATCTCGGACTCAGCCACTATGTCAACTAGCTCCCATACAAACGGCAAAGTCACGAACAGTGACTTTTCTTAATAACTTTGTTATTTTCAGAGCTATTGTAGTGAAATTTAATATTAGTAAATTTGTTACACTTAAAAACGACTCTGCCTAATTTGACCAAGATCGGGCGACTATATCTTATAGCTCTCATAGCCGGATCGGACCACTATATCATATAGCTCTCATACAAACGAACAGTGACTTTTCTTAATGTTTCAAGTGCGGTCAGCCAGGTCATCGTGCAGCTCAGTGTAATATCGAAGCACAGATTAAGCGAGAGAGGCAAGCAAATGTTGTTCAAAATGAGAAAGTTGAAGTTATTTCGAGTACGTTCACTTTGTCTGGGTTAGAGCTAAAGAAGGTTAGCTATGGGAACATTGAATTTAAAGGGCTTGTAGATACAGGAGCAGATATGTGCTTGATTCGTCGAAGTGTTTTTTGGAAGCTAGGAGTTAAACAACTAACAGGTTTTGGGAAGTGTTTGGTGGGAATAGGAGATGCAAAGATTTTAACGTTTGGTAGTTTCTCTATAATGGTGATCATCGACAAAATTAAGGTAGTAGTTGAATTTCATGTAGTTCCCGATGAGGACATGGGGTTTGATGCTATTTTAGGAAGAACGATTCTTGGCAGTGTTGACATGAAGGTAACCAAAAATGGCACACAGTTTCTGATTAGTCAAGAGCAAAAATTAGTAGAAGAAAAAAACTGAATCAGTTGAGGATTGGATGAAGCAATTCGAAGATGTCTGTACAGTTTTTGAAGGGAAGGACGAAGTCGGTTTAGAGTTGTCTCATTTAAGTCAAGAACAGGCTAAAGAGGTCGAAATGATAGTTCAGGGATATGAGCCAAAACGTAATCCTGATACGAAGATCGAAAGGAGAATTATGTTGAAAGAAGCGCAATTGGTGGATGATTGGACAAAAGCTGTACGAAGTTGAAAATGGCGAGAATGAAGATTTCTATATTTCAAATCACGAACGAAATTATCTTACTGGCCCATAAACAAGGACATTTCCCAGCAAAGAAAACACAGTTATTAGTCGGAAAATCATATTTTATTCCTAAATTGAAAGATAAAGTAACACGATTAGTTGAGGGTTGCGTGCAGTGTATCATAAAAAATGCGAAAATGGGTAGAAAAGAAGGGTATCTGACAGTGATTGATAAGGGAGATCAGCCTCTCGTTACATATTATATTGACCATGTGGGTCCAATGGGCATTACCAAGAAGAGGTACAATCATTTGTTAGTAGTTGTCGATGGTTTTAGTAAGTTCGTATTGTTATATCCTACCCGAAGTACCGGGGCAGAAGAAGTTGTAAATCATTTGAAAAAACAAGCAAATATATTCGGTAACCCAGTAGAGAGAGATAGGGGAACGGCGTTTACGTCACATTTGTTTGAGCAATATTGTAAGGACAATAACATACAACATCTACTAATTACCACTGGTGTTCCGCGTGGAAACGGACAGGTCGAAAGAATGCACAAGATCATAGTACCCATGTTAACGAAATTAAGTTTGGAAAGTCCAGAAACCTGGTATAAGCATGTAGACAAGGTGCAACAAATGATAAACAACACTGAGCCAAGAAGCACCAAAGTGAGTTCGTTTAAGATACTGACAGGTTTGGATATGAGAGTTCCAGAAGATGCAGAGCTAAGAGAGCGTATTTTAGAATGCATAGTTGACGAGTTGAATGAGGAACGAAAGGAGATCCGAGAAAGGGCGATTGAAAATATTAAAGTCGTACAGGAGAAAATTCGTAAGTCCTATAATGCTAAACGGAAAATCAAAAGGAAATACGGAATAAACGATTTAGTAGCGATAAAGCGGACACAGGACGGATTAGGTTTGAAGCTCGAAGGAAATTACTTGGGGCCGTACAAGGTAGTGGCAGTTCAGAAACATGGAAGATATGAGGTTCAAACGATTGGAGATACGGAAGGGCCAACTAAAACGTACACTGTAGCTGAGTTCATGAAAACTTGGGGACATTCATTCGAGTCGAATGAAACGTCAGGAGGGCCGAATGTAGGAACCGGTGATGAGGCACCGATGCACAATAAAAGAACCAGAAGCGGTCATCGTTTCTAAAGCCAGTTTGTAGTGCTAAGCCTCATAAAATAATGAAAGACGGTCACACGGGACTTGGAAGTTTGCAACGACAGCGAGCACACGTTTCGGGGCAGACCTGCAGTCAGTTTGATTTTTTGCTTAAGCCATAAGATATTAATTGTAAAACTAATATCATTGCCAATAACCGAAACCGGAATATAAATAAAATACCACATGTATTAGTGTATCTAAACGTTTTATAGTCCTTGTTTTTACATTCCTGTGTTTCTTCGGATAGCTCTCAAATTGGTAAACACTGATGTTCTTTTAAATCCTATGTACCGTAATACATGATACAATTCAGTCAAAATTTGAGCAGTTTTTTGAAGTATGTTCGGTAAATTTTTCACCATTTACCTTTTCCTTGCAACATTTCCTTATAACATTCAAAATAACAGCCAAACTTTTAATGATCTCTTGTTTAACACCTGTTATGAAAGATGCCATTTCATCATTTAAAAAAAATCTCCTTGAAGTATTTCCATTATTCGTGTTTCCGTATGAGTTTCTTGCAAATTGGACACCTCAAAGTTGAGGAAGTGTTTGTAATTTCTTTTAACACTTTTACATTAATCATTGTCAGAAAAAAATCAAACTTAACCGTAACGCAAAATCGGTATTGCCCTTTTTGTATTCATTAGGTAAAAGACATAATATTTACATCCAATTAGGTAAATGAAAATAAAAAGGACCAACCTGCAACTAGGATCAATTTTTCAGTACTTAAATAACATTTACCTGTCTTGTCGGTTTTTCCAAAATCAGGTAATTAGCAATCTTACATTGTAGAAAGAAACTATTAAAGATAGTGAATTAAATATTCTGTCAAATGAGATATTGTTCATTAAAATCGGATAAAAAATAGATAGACTTCGTTGCCTGGCATAAAATGTACTTTTACTTGTTCGTCTCTTTTTACCTAAGCAGCGGAAAATTCCATGCGAAGGAAAGAGAGGGAAATATTTCGGCTGTTTTGCAAAAAATACCTATTGCAGAGCAACGAAGTGTATTTAATTTTTATCCGATATTGATGAACCATATCTCATTTGACAGGAAATTTACTAGTTGACTATCTTTCATAGTTTAACTTTAGTTATACTTTAGAATGAATTTAGAATTTACGGCACATCATCGATAGAATGACCAACTCAACGCTATAAATTACCAAATCAAAACTTTACACTAATATTTTAAAAAAATCCAATAAATTCAGAATTAAAGGTCAACAAAAATTTCTCCAGATGTCAATATTTGTTGATATTCTTTCAGAGGAATTTCCCATTCGCATTGTCGCTGTTTTGTCGAAAATTAAAAATTTGCGTCGAGCGTTCCATTGGGAGTTCGAATTTCGGGTTTTTGCCGAAGTTCTCTGGTGTTCCATGACTAGGCCAGCGTTTGCAATCAAAATATCAAAGAAGTTAAATTCGGCTATGCCGAAGTTTATATACCCTTGCAGTCCTTGACAAAAATAATTTTACACGTTCGAAATTTGTTTTCTGCAACTCAATTCATCAATACACAAACAAAACAATTTCACTCTTTTTACTACAATTTGTTCTTCCTCTTCGCTCATTCCCTAAGCAAAGCAACGCACTCATACACATACAGGTTATGTAGCGTTGCGTCTGTGTGTGTATGCATGTGCTCTGTTGATTTGATGATGACGTAGTAGGCAGCAAGCAGCGCTGCCGGCAGCGATTGAACCGATTTATATTGATTGTAACTTGTGTTCTAATTATCCGATCGGATTGAGCGTTTTTATATCCAATACTATCATCGTAGTAAATTTCATTGGGATACTCCAATTTTTATAAAAATGTTTCTTCTAGAGCTATATGATATAGTGGTCCGATCCTGACAATTTTCATACTTTATCTCACCCGGGTAATAAAAATCCAAAAAAAAAATTCATCGCGATAGCTCTTAAGATGGCTGAGTAAAACGCATACGCACAGACGGACGGACAGACGGACAGACGGACATGGCTATATCAACTCAGCTTCTCATGCTGATCGAGAATATATATATATATATATGTACTTCATGGGGTCGGAAACGTCTCCTTCTGTGCGTTACAAACATCTGACCAATTTTATAATATCCTCTGCAAGGGTTTAATGAAGTAAGTAAGTCGTCTTGCCGACTTATACCATACACCAGGTGAAACAAATATTTCACTTCAGTTTGGTTCTTCGTGGAGTAAAGACGTGTCAATAGTCCTATACTACCATTACAAAAACAATTAACTTCCAAATATCGGAAGCAAAGAAACAAGTGCACAAGAAAGCCCAAAAATAACTTCTTTTTTTTCCCAAAAAAAAAAAACAAATACATACTCCCTTCCGTTAGACGCGGAGCACAGCGGGCGCCAGCCCGAAAACATCAGCCACGATGCGACTTCCCGATCTGTCACAGTGGGACAAACGCACAATTCTCGAGCCGAAATTTATTGTAATCTGCAGAAGCGACAACAGCAGCTTTGAAAAAGTCTCACCTTTCGTCATAAAGAAAGTAATAGACAACGCTTGTAACGGAGAAGTAGAATCATGCAATTAAACAAGAGATGGAAATTTACTGGTCAAAACGAAGGGCCTAGCCCAGGCGTTGAGACTATTGAAGCTAACGATGTTTCATGACTTCCCAGTGTGCGCAAGCGAACACAAGTCACTGAACTCTACAAGAGGTGTCATTTACTCCAACGACCTTCGCAATGTCGAAGGCAACGAAATTCTAAGTGAGTTAAGTTCACAGAAAGTTACCAAAGTAGACAAGATTAGGAAAATGGTAAACGGAGAATTAAAAGAGACTGGACTTGTCATCCTAACCTTCGCCACGACGTTTCTCCCTGAAATGTTGATGATTGGTTATGAAAGAGTAAAAGTTAGACCCTACATCCCATTACCACTCAAGTGCAAGAAATGCTTCAGACTTGGTCACACAACAAAAAACTGCAACAAGGAAAATCAACACTGCCACAACGTCTCCTCGGACCTGCACCCTGAAAATGTACATTGTGAAAAACCGAAGTTTTGTATTAATTGCAAGTACGACATCAATGAGCAATTTAACCACAGCCCCATAGACAAAAGCTGTCCAGCTTTTGTTAAGCAAAAAGAACTTCTCGCCATTAAAATAATAGAAAGTGTAGACCACAAAACTGCCTCAAGAATATACCACACTCGTCACGCACATCAACCCACGCCGTACTCAAAAATCATACCAACCCAGCAGACTCCCGAAACAAAAGAAAAAACCAACAATAGCAACATCAACACAACAGCTTCCGTCATCCAGAGTAAAAGCCAATCTCGCCAACTCAAAAACTACAGCGGCGTTATGGTAGAAGACTCTGTGCCACAACCTGGACCACACCAACACATCCTGGAGAAAGACGTTGACGAAATGGAGATAGACTTGATCCCAACACCGAGCTCTAGCCAGATGAAGAAGTCCATACCAGAATCGGACCGGAAACTCAGAAGTCAGATCAAACCAAGTGGTCTCGCGAAAACTCTGAAAGCAAAAACTGATAAGTCCACAGCCAAAAACCTAACCAACCAAGTAGTTATTTAGTAAGCTCTACTAATAATCTTTAAGTGAACTCTCTTTCTTTTTCTTTCCACCGTTATGTCATCTATTATTCAATGGAACTGTAATGGTTATTTCAACAGTTACATACAACTCCAATTAATTATTAAATCTGTCAGTCCAAAAATATTATGTTTGCAAGAAACCCATCTACACTCCCACCTCAGCATCCCTACTCCTGTCAATTATACACTCTTACATAAAAACTCAGAAAGCAACTCTCATGGCGGTGTTGCTATTCTAATCCACAACTCCATTCAATTCGACTCCCTCTCTACAAACAATGATTTTGATGCAATCACAGTCATGCTACATTCTAAAATGAAAATTCGTCTAATTAACA
The DNA here is from genome assembly GCF_018151085.1 of Drosophila tropicalis. NCBI lineage: Eukaryota > Metazoa > Arthropoda > Insecta > Diptera > Drosophilidae > Drosophila > Drosophila tropicalis. Next base: position 2,300,385 of record NW_027172710.1, on the reverse strand, counting down.
CATACTTTCCACCAGACAAACGACGGGTCTCCAACCCACTACTCAACACACCATTCTTTGACCCATATAGACCTCACTTTTGCCACCCGAAACCTAATGACAAACATTAAATGGAAAACAGATTGTGACCTCCATGGAAGCGATCACTTTCCCATACACATTACCCTTTTTGACGAAGGAAAAATTGAAGAGCAAACTAGATCACCTAAATTTAAATTAGACCTCGCCAATTGGTCAGAATTTACAGCCCTGACAGAAAAGTACCACTCAGAGAGAACAGTCAGCAGCGAACCCAATAGGGAAGCAGCTAACATAATAAAAATCATTAGACAATCATTCAATCATAAATACACTGTCCCGTGGTGGAGTAAGAGCTCAAAATTGCAAAGAATAGAGCATGGAACCAACTAAGAAGAAGCATCAGCACTGAAAATGTAATACAGTTCAGGAAAGCTAAGGCAATTTTTAGAAAGGAACTTAAAGAGGCTAAGCGTATCTCGCTGTAGAAATTCACAGCTGAAATTAACCCTAGTTCTACCCCCTCCAGAATTTGGAACAATATTAACTTATTTTGTGGTAGAAAAACTTCGCGTGAAATACACTGCCTACAATCACCATCCGACCCTTCAGAAAGTATAACCAGTAAAACCGATATCGCTCAGGCATTTGCCTCCCACTGGTCGGAAGCATCTGCCGATCACAATTTCAGCACGTCTTTTTGTGTACACAAAAACATATCAAAATCATTTCAACCCAACCTCGAAGCATCTACAGAAGCCCAAAAGTTGGAATGTGACATAAAGCGTATGGAATTCACCGCAGCCTTAAACAGTCTGAAGGAGAAGACTCCAGGTCTGGACCGAATCTCCTACCCAATGTTAAAAAACCTCTCTCCAAGCGACTCTCATCGCCTTATAAATCTATACAACAACATCCTAAATAAGTACATCCCACAAAACTTCAACAATAGCCTCGTAATCCCCATCCATAAGCCCAACACCCCCAAAATATCAATCAACTCTTATAAACCTATTTCACTAAACTCTTGTATCTCAAAAGTCCTTGACAAGATCATTTCAAATCGACTTTGGTGGCTTCCTACTAATAGCAAGCTGCTTGATAGTCGACAACTAGGTTTTCGAAAGGGTATATCGGTATCTGAATGTCTAGCAATGCTAGACTATCAGACTACCGCGACCCTATCCACCAGAAATCACCTTTCAATCATAAGTCTCGATTTTGAAAAGGCCTATGATAAGATAGGAATGCACGCGGTAATTGATGAACTTGCCAGATGGAGAATAGGCCCAAAAATCTTAAACTACGTAAGAAACTTCCTGTCAAACCGCCGAATCAAGGTCCAAATTAATAACCACTCATCAGAATCCAAGCCCCTTTACAACGGCGTACCGCAGGGTTCTCCCCTGTCAGTGATCCAATTTCTAATAGCCTATAACAGACTATGTCGTACCATCGCTGTCCACAAATGCTTTGATTTCTTCTCTTATGCCGATGACTTTACAATAGTTAAAAAAATTAAAAAGAACTCAAATGCTCTAAACATTAACCCTTTAATCACTGATATTTTAAACTGGTGCAAGTATTCGGGAGCGAAACTCTCGGTACATAAATGCAAACATATGCATGTCTGCCGTAAAACCAGATGAAACTTCCAATTATCCTCCCAGACCTACAGACTAACGCCAAGCAGGAGTATAAGAATCCTAGGATTAACAATCTCTGAAAAGTACAGGTGGAAAGAGCATACAGACATGCTAACAGTGCAAATGGCACGAAGACTGAACATAATAAAGTGGCTCTCTAATCAAAATTATAATTGCGACACTAGATCTCTTATTAACACTATCAACGCGTTGATTATCTTAAAGTTAGATTATTGCCTTCATTTCTATGGAAATTGCCCCTCAGCTTCTAAGAATAAGCTAAAATCTTTGTACCATTCCGCACTAAGAATTGCATTTGGAGCATTTCGTTCAACCCCGATCAACAATCTCCTGTATGAAGCAGAGATATTGCCTTTGGAATCGAGATTCAAACTATCTATAGCAAAAACAGGATTAAGAAAGTGAAGAGAACTCCCAGAATCCCATCCTCCTTGCATAAAGCATTAAACTTCTGCATAGAGAATGGTTTAATGTTTACGCCACCAAGACCAAGAGTACAAAAAAATCCCCCATGGCTTTTTACTGAGAAAACCCTAAACCTTTCTTTACACTTCACAACCAAGTCATCAACTCCGTCCATGGTTTACCAAAAGAAGTTTCTCAGCCTTAAAGATTACAAGTTCATATACACAGACGGGTCAAAATCCAACCTAGGAGTGTCCTATAGCATAACAACAGAGACCGAGATTATTAAGACCGCCATATTACCACTCCACTCCTCGAACTACACGGCAGAAGCAGCAGCGATTTTAGCTGCCTGCACTTACGCCCAAAGCTTGAACCACCCGAGTGCAATATGCTCGGACTCACTATCAGCCATCCAAGCAGTAGGTCAGACAAGTAATCAAAACCCGTATATAACAACGACCCGCGATATTCTAACACACCAATACCCAAAAATAATCATAGTATGGGTCCCAGGCCACACAGGTATTCATGGAAACGAAACAGCAGATTTGGCCACCAAACAAGCTCACCAATTCCCAAATATAATAGAGTCCAATTTGAATTACAAAGATGGAATAAACTACATTAAGAGTACTTTCAAAGGACACAGTAGGGATGTATGGCTAAAAACATCAGACCATTACAGGGCAGTCAACCTAAGTCAAACCACAGCGAAGGACTCACAAATAAAGATAGAAAACCACATCATTGGGGTCGACTTCGTCAAATTCCAAAGACTCCGGTTTGGACATACACGCCTCACCCATGAGTTTCTTTTTTAAGAGAGAACTTCCACCACAGTGTGCTGAATGCAACAGAATTAACACAGTCCTCCACATAATCATAGATTGTACCAAATACAATCCAATAAGAAAGAATACCATTAAGAAAGTTACCAAAATAACTTTCAACAATACAAATTAGCCCTTGTACATATACACATATACATCTAGTATCCTGTAAATATATTTCTAACTAATTAGCACAATTTTAGCTTAAGGCCTAGTAGCTACACTGTGGAGCATAACTATAAGCGCACACCCCTTTTTAAGTGTAGCGTTTAAAATAGACGGAATAACGGAAAAGTGTAAATGAGGAATTAAAGATAATTGAAAATAGATTTATTTGAGATCAAAACAAAATCAGCAATAATAACGGTACTTTTGTTTTCTTCAAAAATGCTGTTTTTGGACTGGTGCATAACTATAAGCGCACTTAGAAAAAGTTAGAATTAAGTCTTATACATACTACTAACTAATTAGATCTACTTTTTTTTTGTTTGGGTTTAATAATGAGTATACCCTCCATTATTTTGGATTAGCTCGAACAAGCGATTGGGCATACTAGAAATTAAGTTTTCAAGGGTGTTTGTTGGAATTAGTTCCCAAGCCCTTATAACGGCGGCCTTAAGCTCTCGTATTGTGTCGTATTGCTTGTTTTTGTCATAGATAGACCGCACAAGGATACCCCATAGGTTCTCCATTGGATTTAGGTCGGGGGAGCACGATGGCCATGTTAAAACCTCAATTTTCCTTGTCGCCAACCACTGCAATGTTTCCCGGCTTCGATGCACAGCGGCATTATCCTGCTGGAATACCCATTTCCTTGCTCCTCTTCTGTTAATCACCGGCACCAAGTTCATTTGCAACAATTCAACATACTCCGTAGAGTTCATTCGGGTGCTGGGAAATGCTAATTCCAAGCAGCCATTAATGGAAAATGCACCCCAGACCATAAGAGAACCGCCTCCGAAGTTTCTCTTTGAGAAATATCGTGGATCCTTTCGCAAATCCCTCCAATATCCGTTGAAGCCATCGGGACCATCCAAGTTAAACTTTTTTTCGTCAGAAAAAATAGTCTGTAAAAATAAAATAATTAAAATTCCAAAACCGACGTACCAAAAATATATTCTTTGTTTTTAGTACATTTTTCCAATCCCTTGCCATATTTATCCTGGCAAATTCCAGGCGTCCAGCAATATGTCGGTCTAGCAACCGAGGTGCTGGTTGAAGCTTTTGTCTTTTTATCACATTTGACTTCTTCAAGACCCTGTGAATTGTCCAGCGGGACACACTTTGCCCACACTCTTTGGCGATTTCACGTGCCGTCTTCATCGAGTTGCTGGCAGAACTTATGATCCGTCGCTGTGATCGATCCGAAATTTTTGATTTTGGGCCTCCTGTTTTATTTTTTCCATAATTTGCTGTATCCTTCAAAAAATTTCTCACAGCACAATCGGAACGACCAATCCGTCGAGCAATCTCCCTTTTGGATAGTCCTTCATCAAAAAGGGCTAGGATTCTCCCTTTCTCTATTTCAGTTAAGTATGCACCACGTGGCATTCTCAAATTTAAGCTTTTTAAAAAATTCTCCAACTTTAATTGATGCGCGCAAGTCGAAAACGAACGAAATAATGAAAGAGTAATAGGTGCGCTTATAGTTATGCACCAGTCCAAAAACAGCATTTTTGAAGAAAACAAAAGTACCGTTATTATTGCTGATTTTGTTTTGATCTCAAATAAATCTATTTTCAATTATCTTTAATTCCTCATTTACACTTTTCCGTTATTCCGTCTATTTTAAACGCTACACTTAAAAAGGGGGGTGCGCTTATAGTTGTGCTCCACAGTGTATAGCTAGATTTAAGAATTGTCCGTAATTTGCAATCACGGTTTCAATTAAGAATATAAATAAATAAATAAATAAATATTTCAAATTTCGAAAACCAAATGTATGTCTATTAAATTGTTTTAATATGCCCTCATACCATATGCTATTTCGCTCACACTACAAAAACACGAGCACTCTAGCGCCACCACGGCCAATTTTGGCCTTATGGATCGCGTAGTAAAATACGTTCATACGCATATTTTGCATGTTTCTAGTTCGATTGCAATAAAATTTGGTAGTTTGGTAGAAATTGACGAGATTAATTAGTTTGCCGAATAAGATTAATTAGTCTGCCGAATTTGAATGCGATAGTCAAAAAACTACAGAAGGAAATCGGTTTTTTCTAAATTATGGATGCGAAAGTGGGCATGGCAAAATATGAAAAAATATACACTCTGCACGCATACTAAGCCAGTGTACATACTAAATTTGGTGACTAGCTTTGTTAGTTTTTGATGAAATCAGTGTTGTTTAAATTGCGGTGGCCGAAGTGGGCGTGGCAAATTTTTTAAATAGCCAATATCTGCGCGTCTATTAAGCTAGTCTACATATCAAATTTAATGACGGTAGCGGAAATGGGCGTCGCAAAATGTTTGAACAATTAGTTTCTGCGCGCTAGCTAAACGAGTATATAAACCAAATTTGACGTCTCTAGCTGTTATACTTTTTACAAAAAAATATAGTTTTATGTGATTCCTATGGGCGGAAGGGGGCGTGGCAAAAGTTTTGAACATTTTGTTTCCCCCACTAACTAAATGAGTATATAATTCAAATTTGATGTCTCTAGCTGTTATATTTTTGAAGAAAAATAGTTTTATGTGATTCCTGGGGGCGTAAGTGGGAGTGGCCAAAATTCCAATTAACTCTATACATTTACATACAACACGAGTACCAAATTTGCTGGCTCTAGCTCTTATAGCCTCCGAGATCTGCGTGTTGGACGGACGGACGGACAGACGGACATGGCTAGATCGACTCGGCTGTTGATCCTGATCAAGAATGGTCGGAGAAGCTTCCTTCTGACTGTTACATACAGTTTGGCGACTTTAATATACTATTTTACCCTATGGGTGTATGGTATAAAAATCATGCGGTTGTCCCATCTATGTGTTGTATAGTTAGTGCTTACACCTTAAGACTTAATGACCTGACAGCTAAGAATGATTCTGAAATATCGGTTCTGTCCACTAATGTTTTACCTCCCATATCCTATAATTTTTTTACTCCGCATTTCATTTGTGTCTATTTCCTGCATTTGATACCCATGCAAAAAGGGTGCGACGCGTAGAAGGAAGCATCTCCGACCACATAAGGTATTTATATTTTTCATCAGCACGACGAGACGAGTTCAAATAGCCATGTCCGTCCGTCTATCCGTCCGTCCGTCCGGATCAGCACAAACTCCTCCTAGACTGTAAGAGCTACAGAGCTGAAATTTTGCATGTAGGTTTGTATATAGTGCACAGGTGGTATATCTCGGATTTAGCCGGATCGGACTATATCGTACTATATCATATAGCTCCCATACAAACGACAAAGTCACGAACAGTGATTTTTTTTTAATAACTTCGTTATTTTCAGAGCTTTTGTCGTGAAATTTAATGTTGGTAAGCTAAATTTGATCAAGATTGGGTGACCATATCATATAGCTCCCATAGGAACGATCGGTCGGAAAAGCCTCCAGAATTTAGAAAAAACCGATTTCCTCCTGTAGTTTTTTGACTATCGCATTCAAATTTGACAGACTAATTAATCTTATCTACTTCGACCAAACTACCAAATTTTATTGAAATCGGACTAGAAACATGCAAAATATGCGTATGAACGTCTTTTACTAAGCGGTCCACAAGGTCAGAATTTGCCGTTGGCTGGTGGCGGCGCTAGAGTGCTCGTGTGTTTGTAGAGTGAGCGAGATAGCACATAGTATGAAGCATTTAAAAACAATTTAATAGACATACATTTGGTTTTCGAAATTTGAAATATTTGTTTCACCAGGTGTATGGTATACCCAAGTCGACGAGTCGACTTACTTGCTTCATTTCTTTCCAAATACAAGCCTACTTGACTCATCGGCAATCGAAATAGCAACTTACGTTTATCGTGACAGCTGATATTTCTAGCAGTAACAGTAAACCAAAAAGGGTGACCAAAAATTAAATCGCCGTGATTCCTGTGACACCGACATTTGATTTGCTTCATTTTGAAAAACAATCTGCCTCAAAATATCTAAAGATATCTGTGACACACCCGCATACTTTATTAATCCGTCCTATCTTAGAGTACGGATCTTTCATATGGTCAACTCAATATGAGACGCTCCAAAGTAAAATTGAATTAGTTCAAAAGCAATTTCTGCTTTTTGCCCTTCACGACCTAAATTGGGATTACAATGCCAATTTGCCATCATACTCCAGTAGACTTTTTAATCAATCTTTCTTTCTTAATTAATCGTAGAGTAATGCTTGGTGCTATCTTTATCCAAAAACTTATAAACCTATCTGTACTCCGTAGACCTACCAGAAATTTTATTCTTCTATCTTTTCGAGTCCTATGCTGTGATTACAATCTTCTTTATCCCGTAATCAGATCAGAAGCCTCCCTTTAAAAAAAAAAAAACTCTATTCTATAACATTTAGATCGTAATTAGCTGTGGTAAATAATAATTTATTTGTTTGTCCCTTTTATTTGTTTTTGTCCACGCGATCGTGCCGTCCAATATACGGCCTTTTCAGATGAACACGATGTTTATTCTTAAGCACCTGGTGCCATATGAGCCATTGAACGCGTCAGCTTCCAGACAATATTTGTAATCAGTAATTTATTGGTAAAAAAAAAATCAGCGATGCCTAACTCTTGCGAACGATGGCGACCTGATGTCGATGGAGTCTCTTCAACACTGGCTTGAACGGCATCAATTTTCTCGTCGGAACGTCTTGGTCGTTGTCTGGACAGATGACTGGCATTACCAACAGCACCAGACGAAATACCCCGCAGGTTTAGTTATCACACATGTAGGAATTCGCATTGAACGCGTCAGCTTCCAGACAATATTTGTAATCAGTAATTAATTGGTAACTCTTTAAATAATTATTAGGTAAATGCTAAATACTAAAAGCTCAATTCTAAGATCACTTAATTCTGTTTTTCCACAACCTATCTTGGTATTCAATATTAAGATGGTATTGTAAATGCTAAGATCACTTAAGCTTTTTTCCCACAACCATTTATAAACTTCCTCATAAAACTCAAGTTTCTGCCACGGTTAATAGCCAAATTAGGAAGGAATATTTAAAGGCTTGGTGTTGAATAAATGTGAGAGATGTCGTAAGATTAATTCAAAGAATAGTATTTGTTTGATAGGATTATTTATAATGTTTAACTACGGTATATTTCTTTGGCTTCCGCTAGCCTTGTATTTGTAGGAACACCCACGCAGAGGGGCCATTTACTGTTGTAAATTTTTTTGCAATTTGCAATCTGGACGAAAGGGACATGGTAGCGAGCGCCAATAAGAACCTCAACATTATCAGAGTATAACTTTTCAGCAGCGCCAAAGCATCTTTACGGGGTGATCTTTTTATCCTTTTTATACACTTGCAGAGGGTATTATAAAATTGGTCAGATGTTTGTATCACACAGAAGGAGTCGTTTCCGACTCCATAAATAGTATATATATTCTTGACCAGCACGAGAAGCTGAGTTGATATAGCCATGTCCGTCTGTCCTTCTGACCGTCTGTCCGTCCGTCAGTGCTGATGCGTTTCACTCAGCCGTCTTAAAAGCTATCGGGTTGAATATTTATCTGTGGTTTTACCTGGAGCAGATCAAGTATGAAAATCGTTAGGATCGGACCAAATTTATATTTTCGAGAACATTGGATATAAATCGTCAGATCCCAACATTTGTTGTTACAGTCAATATAAATCGACTCTGCTCCACACTCTGCCGGCAGCGCAGTTTGTGTTGGAAGGGTATTAAAACTTCAGAATAGCCGAAGTTAGCTTCTTTGTTTTTTTATATTTATTTTGCCAAAAGAGAAGGCAGCATCAGTTTGCCACTTATAGGCAGGAAGTGTTTGCCATTTATAGGCAGGATTGCCATGTAATGAAACGGCGGAAACTTTTTATTAAGCCTATGGTCATGACAACAACTATTTATAAATAAGTAAGGGCCTTCATATAGGCCAGTTTGTACCGGGTGGGCTATTTAAAGTGGAAGGATTTGTTTTTGCATCAGCAAAGTAAAAAGTGGAATTATTAACATTTTTTTAATTTTTGGAATTTATTTATTTAGGTCCAAGGAAATTTGTTCTAACTACTTTTTGAATATGATATCTCGTAAATGACCGCCTCTGGCCTTGACCGCAAAATGTGCCTTTTTTCGGCATTTCGTCATCACTTTGTCCAATGTTTCGGCCGATTTGGCAGCAATTTCTTGTCGGATATTGTCTTTCAGAGCAGCCAGGGTCCTTGGTTTACCAGTGTATACCTTGGATTTTAGATATCACCTTAAAAAAAGTCAGGAGGCGTCAAATCAGGTGATCTCGGTGACCAGTCATAATCACCGTTTTACGATATTAATTTTCCGGGGAACATTTCTCGCAATAAATTGGTCGTGGCATGCGCTGTATGGCATGTAGCGCAGTTCTGTTGGAAGCAGTACTTATCCAATACATTTTCCGGAACAAATGGCAAAAAAAAATCAGCGATGCCTAACTCTTGCGAACGATGGCGACCTGATGTCGATGGAGTCTCTTCAACACTGGTTTGAACGGCATCAATTTTCTCGTCGGAACGTCTTGGTCGTTGTCTGGACAGATGACTGGCATTACCAACACCACCAGACGATATACCACGCAGGTTTAGTTATCACAATTGAGAAGTTATTTTGAATGTACAGCTGTACAATTTCAGCGCGTTGTTTAGGTGTGTATTGTTCCATTGTTAAAATTGTACTGAAATGACGCTTCCAACGCGGTATGACATTTGTTAATCTGACATCTCTGTCAAAATTTATGGGGTTGCCAGATGCTTCCACTTAAAATGGTCCACCCTGTATATCTCGGACTCAGCCGGATCAGACTAATATGGCTCATATGGCTCCCATACAAACGGCAAGGCCACGAACAGTGATTTTTCTCAATAAGTTCGTTATTTTCTGAGCTCTTGTCGTGAACACTGGTGAGTTTATTGCACTTCAAAACGACTATCACATCGCTCCCATTGGCAATAACATTTTTACTTTTTGAAATTTCTTTCGCAGCAACTCAAATCATCAATACCAAAACTAAGAAAAAAATCGCCAAGGCGCACCTGAGGTAGTGCTCGTGGAATTTTTCTCTTTCTTTTGATACCAAATTTATGTAGTTTAAGCGCGTTTTGGGCCCGAGTAGCTGTATTAAATATTTACCCTACAGTTTGTGCTCTTAAAGAGATCACCCGTGTTACGGATAGCTAAAAGACTAACTTGCCAAATCTCACCATCCCACTGCGTTCTATTTTTAGACACTGGTTTACCGGTGCTAGTAACAAGTGCACAAAAGTTTGACGAAGTTTATATACCCTTGCAGTCCCTGACAATAATAATTTTACATGTTCAAAATATGTTTTCTGAAACTCAATTCATCAATACACAAACAAAACAATTTTACTCTTTTTACTACAATTTGTTCTTCTTCTTCCCTCATTCCCTAAGTAAAGCAACGCACGCATACACATACAGGTTATGTAGCGTTGCGTCTGTGTGTGTATGCATGAGCACTGTCGATGACGTATGAATTAGTAGACAGGAAGCAGCGCTGCCGGCAGCGATTGAACCGATTTATGTTGACTGTAACTTGTGTTCTATTTATCCGATCAGATTTTGGGATCTGGGGTTTTATATTCAATATTATGTTTTATTTCCACATATGTAAATTTCATAGCGATACAAACATTTATGAAAATGTTTGTATACCCATGCAAGAATTTTTTTACTCTTTTCTTACCTTTCAAAACGTTTAATGTTTACGAAAGAACAGCCTACAATCTTAGCATGGCAAATAATGCAGTTATTCATAAAAGTCACTGTTTTTGACCGATCGTTCCTGTATGATATAGTCACCCGATCTTAATCAAATTTGGTACAGTCGTTTATGGATGCAATACACTCACCAATTTCACGGCAGTAGGTAAGTAAATAACGAAGTTATTGAGAAAAGTCACTGGTCATGACTTTTCCGTTTGTATAGAAGCTTTCTTATCCGGCTAAATCCGAGAAATGCAACTTTTGCAGTATATACAAACTTAAATGCAAAATTTGAAATCTGTAGCTCAAACGGTCTAGGATGAGTTTGCGTTGATCCAGACGGACAGACGGACATGGCTATTTAAACTTTCGTCGTCGTCCTGTTCAATAATATGTACATTTCATATGGTCGGAGATGCTTCCGTCAATGCGTTGCACACTTCGGACCAAAATTAATATACCCTTTTTGCAAGGGTATAAAAAACTCAATCGACCACTGACTTCTTTGCTCTGCTACCATTTTTAAATATCGCGAAGTTCGTTATAGTCTTTTTACATTTTTGCTCTTTTTTAAACTGTGTTGGAAAACCAAGTGGCCACAAACTTTTTTCTTCTCTCTTGTTTTCCACATCGGTAGCTCCTATTTTTCTTATTTTAACTTTACTCTTGTTTTGTTTCATTTAAACTTATAAGAATACAAACGAATAAGTAAATCAAAAAAACAGTGCACTCACCACTTTAAATTCCTATTCAACGATGAAACCGTTTCCATTGGGGGACTTGTGATTTAAACGTTGATTAAATAAATTTTTATTACAACACAAATATCCGCTTTTTGAGGCGGTCACATAAAAAATTTAATAAAAAAACGACAAGGAATTGCCATTTTTAATTTAATTGCGCAAGAATATCGTTTTTTTTTTTTAACAGTTTCCGTACTGATTTGTCTTTCCTTGGCGCAATATCGACCCATTGGCAGTCCTTGCAAGTCCTCTAGTTCATAGCAGGTGTTGCCACACTTTTCCCTCATTATTGCTTTCTGGCATCTTGGAAGCTACCTTGCTTAAAATTTCTGCGATACATTTCCTGTCCAACCTTAAAGTGAACCTCACGTAAACACGATCTCTTATAGTCTCTCGGATATCCTATTTCTTAAAATCGATAAAATGGATTATGGACTTTATGAAAACGCCTATAAAACTCTCGCGCCTTACCATCAAACAATAAACTGGCATTGGAGCGCAATCATCTACCATCGAACCGCAGCTTCCAGCTATTTGTGATATGTAACATTTTATCTGGCCGCTGCAGCAAGTTAATACATCTCCCAGAGTTCGATTGCGATACGGCCCTCCCCACCAGCTGAGCCATTGGGGCAGCCAATTGATTAAGAAGATCTTCCTGTATTGATCGCATCGATGCGATATCATACTTTGATTGCCGGATGTCTTTGGCCTGATATCGACCTATTGGCTGTCCTTGCAAGTCCTCTAGTTCATAACAGGCATTACCACAGTTTTCCCTCATTATTGCTTTCTGGCATCTTGGAAGCTACTTTGCTTAAAATTTCTGCAATTCCAGCTATTTGTGATATGTAACATTTTATCTGGCCGCTGCAGCAAGTCTGACTTGAAGCTTTTTGTGTTTGTTAACACAAATTTTTGCTAGGACCACCTCTGGATTCTCATTGATAGGTCTCCCAGAGTTTGATTGCGATACGGCCTTCTCCACCAGGGTAGATTCGGTTTTCTGTTGCAACTCTTCCGTGCTCATGAGCGTTTTTTAAAGGTTTTCCCATGTATTCTTATGCGTAACAGTGCCTTTGAAAAAAGCCTATACTGAAAGATAACTTGATGCACCCTTTGTACGTGGTTAGGTACACAATTCGAAAAGTACTCTGCTCAGCAGCGAACATAAAAATCATAAACTATCTGTTTGTTGTTAAAGAGTCAAAGTTTACGCCTCTATTAAAGCTTTTTAGATGTGGCCACAATATTAGTTACTAACTTTAACATTCGTAATTTCAAATTTTTGCCTCGCCCCTTTCCGCCCGCAATTTAAAAAAGGGTTTATCTCAAAAACTATTCTAGCTAGAGACACCATATTTGGTATGTACATATTTTTGGTTAGTAAATGCGCACATTCTGTGTGTAAAGATTTTGCCACGCCCCTTTTCGCCCCCCGTAATTTGAAAAACTCGATTATCTCCCGTGTTTTTCTGCCTTGTGCAATCAAATTTGCCACACTTAAATTTGATCAAATTCGCCGATCACCCGATCTTGATCGAATTCGGCACAGCAATTAACAGATATATAAAACTGACAAATGTTTAATTTTAAAGCAATCGCGTTAAAAGTAACGAAGTTATTCACAAAAGTCACTGTTTTCGACCGATCGTTTCTATGGGACCTATATGATATAGTCATCCGATCTTGATCAAATTTGGCACAGTCGTTTATAAGTAATAAGCTTACCAACATTAAATTTCACGACAATAGCTCTGAAAATAACGAAGTTATTAAAAAAAAAAAGTCACTGTTCGTGACTTTGCCGTTTGTATGGGAGCTATATGATATAGTGCTATATAGTCCGATCCTGCTGAATCCGAGATATACCACCTGTGCACTATATACAAACCCACATGCAAAATTTCAGCTCTGCAGCTCTTACGGTCTAGGAGGAGTTTGTGCTGATCCGGACGGACGGACGGACAGACGGACGGACAGACAGACGGACGGACAGACGGACGGACATGGCTATTTGAACTCGTCTCGTCGTGCTGATCAAAAATATAAATACCTTATGTGGTCGGAGATGCTTCCTTCTACGCGTCGCACCCTTTTTGCATGGGTATCAAATGCAGGAAATAGACACAAATGAAATGCGGAGTAAAAAAATTATAGGATATGGGAGGTAAAACATTAGTGGACAGAACCGATATTTCAGAATCATTCTTAGCTGTCAGGTCATTAAGTCTTAAGGTGTAAGCACTAACTATACAACACATAGATGGGACAACCGCATGATTTTTATACCATACACCCATAGGGTAAAATAGTATATTAAAGTCGCCAAAATGTATGTAACATTCAGAAGGAAGCTTCTCCGACCTTATAAAGTATATATCTTCTTGATCAGGATCAACAGCCGAGTCGATCTAGCCATGTCCGTCTGTCCGTCCGTCCGACACGCAGATCTCGGAGGCTATAAGAGCTAGAGCCACTAAATTTGGTATGTATACTCGTGTAGTATGTAAATGTATAAAGTTAATTGGAATTTCGGCCACGCCCACTTACGCCCCCAGGAATCACATAAAACTATTTTTCTTAAAAAGTGTAAAAGCTAGAGACATCAAATTTGGTTTATATACTCGTTTAGTTAGTGGGCAGAAACTAATTGTTCAAACTTTTTTCCACGCCCCCTTCTGCCCATAGGAATCACATAAAACTTTTTTTTTTACAAAAAGTATAACAGCTAGAGACGTCAAATTTAGTTTATATACTCGTTTAGCTAGCGCGCAGAAACTAATTGTTCAAACATTTTGCCACGCCCATTTCCGCTACCGTCATTAAATTTGATATGTAGACTAGCTTAATAGACGCGCAGATATTGGTTATTTAAAAAATTTGCCACGCCCACTTCGGCCACCGCAATTTAAACAACACTGATTTTATCAAAAACAAACAAAGCTAAAGTCACCAAATTTAATATGTATACTGGCTTAGTATTTTCATATTTTGCCATGCCCACTTTCGCCTCCATAATTTAGAAAAAACCGATTTCCTTCTGTAGTTTTTTGACTATCGCATTCAAATTCGGCAGACTAATTAATCTTATTCGGCAAACTAATTAATCTCGTCAATTTCTACCAAACTACCAAATTTTATTGCAATCGAACTAGAAACATGCAAAATATGCGTATGAACGTATTTTACTACGCGATCCATAAGGCCAAAATTGGCCGTTGGCAAGTGGTGGAGCCATGTGCCAACGTCGGTGCGTATGAATTTTTTTTGGCATTTTATTACCCGGTGAGATAAAGTATGAAAATTGTCAGGATCGGACCACTATATCATATAGCTCTAGAAGAAACATTTTTATAAAAATTGGAGTATCCCAATGAAATTTAGTTTTGGATATAAAAACGCTCAATCCGATCGGAAATTTAGAACACAAGTTACAGTCAATATAAATCGGTTCAATCGCTGCCGGCAGCGCTACTTGCTGCCTACTACGTCATCATCAAATCAACAGAGCACATGCATACACACACAGACGCAACGCTACATAACCTGTATGTGTATGAGTGCGTTGCTTTGCTTAGGGAATGAGCGAAGAGGAAGAACAAATTGTAGTAAAAAGAGTGAAATTGTTTTGTTTGTGTATTGATGAATTGAGTTGCAGAAAACAAATTTCGAACGTGTAAAATTATTTTTGTCAAGGACTGCAAGGGTATATAAACTTCGGCATAGCCGAATTTAACTTCTTTGATATTTTGATTGCAAACGCTGGCCTAGTCATGGAACACCAGAGAACTTCGGCAAAAACCCGAAATTCGAACTCCCAATGGAACGCTCGACGCAAATTTTTAATTTTCGACAAAACAGCGACAATGCGAATGGGAAATTCCTCTAAAAGAATATCAAGAAATATTGACATCTGCTCCGTATATCCCGATGGCTGTGCCGTTAAATTGCTCGCTTGGCGAGCGAAATTCCACTCGTGCCTGTAGCTTCTTTGTAAATACTACTGGTCTGTACAGTGGCGGCAAAAAATTGGAGAAATTTTTGTTGACCTTTAATTCTGAATTTATTGGATTTTTATAAAATATTAGTGTAAAGTTTTGATTTGGTAATTTATAGCGTTGAGTTGGTCATTCTATCGATGATGTGCCGTAAATTCTAAATTCATTCTAAAGTATAACTAAAGTTAAACTATGAAAGATAGTCAACTAGTAAATTTCCTGTCAAATGAGATATGGTTCATCAATATCGGATAAAAATTAAATACACTTCGTTGCTCTGCAATAGGTATTTTTTGCAAAACAGCCGAAATATTTCCCTCTCTTTCCTTCGCATGGAATTTTCCGCTGCTTAGGTAAAAAGAGACGAACAAGTAAAAGTACATTTTTTGCCAGGCAACGAAGTCTATCTATTTTTTATCCGATTTTAATGAACAATATCTCATTTGACAGAATATTTAATTCACTATCTTTAATAGTTTCTTTCTACAATGTAAGATTGCTAATTACCTGTTTTTGGAAAAACCGACAAGACAGGTAAATGTTATTTAAGTACTGAAAAATTGATCCTAGTTGCAGGTTGGTCCTTTTTATTTTCATTTACCTAATTGGATGTAAATATTATGTCTTTTACCTAATGAATACAAAAAGGGCAATACCGATTTTGCGTTACGGTTAAGTTTGATTTTTTTCTGACAATGATTAATGTAAAAGTGTTCAAAGAAATTACAAACACTTCCTCAACTTTGAGGTGTCCAATTTGCAACAAACTCATACGGAAACACGAATAATGGAAATACTTCAAGGAGATTTTTTTAAATGATGAAATGGCATCTTTCATAACAGGTGTTAAACAAGAGATCATTAAAAGCTTGGCTGTTATTTTGAATGTTATAAGGAAATGTTGCAAGGAAAAGGTAAATGGTGAAAAATTTACCGAACATACTTCAAAAAACTGCTCAAATTTTGACTGAATTGTATCATGTATTACGGTACATAGGATTTTGGCTCACTGAAAGGATTTAAAAGAACATCAGTGTTTACCAATTTGAGAGCTATCCGAAGAAACACAGGAATGTAAAAACAAGGACTATAAAACGTTCAGATACACTAATAGATTCAAAACTTCTCGTGTTAGACAAAATGAAGATTTTTTTAACATGCTGGACCCACAGCAGTACACACAGCCCTTTTGGCAAAAATTCATTTTGAAGCTTGAGGTATTCTTTATCAAAAGCTTTTTAAATCGCTTAATCAGGTTAGAAGCTATGCTTTTTGCAATATGAAATGCCGAAAGGCCCCACTGTGCGTCGCTTTAATTTTCTCAGTTATTGAACTATTTTACGCCTATATTTTACAAAGATGAGTGAATAAATGATTTATTAATAATGTTATTAACACAAAAAAAAGACATAGCAAAACTCGATGGTTAAAGTTATTACGATCAGTTTGGTGTGAGAGCTCGTATATAAACGTTAACGTACCTGAGCCCAAACTTCAACAACAAACCGTTACCTATTAAACATTAAACAACAAAGTGCCGTCACTGTTATGTCGCGAGCTAAAAGAAAAATACCGAATAACCGAATTTCGCTCCACTGCAGACCCTCAACAATGATGACATCGACAATATACAACAGAGAACAAATCAATATCGACACCATCTACAGGGCATAGCGACATATCTCCGCCCAGTACATTTTTCTGGCGGAGATATGTCGCTTTTTAAACGGCGAAGATATGACGTTTTGAAACGACACATCATCGCCGGTGATCTGCGCGGAAACGTCGTTTTGAAACGACATATCTCCGCGCAGATCACCGGCGATGATATGTCGTTTCAAAACGTCATATCTCCGCCGTTAGAAAACGACATATCTCCGCGCGGAATATTGTCGTTTTGAAACGACATATCTCCGCGCGAAATTATGTCGTTTCAGAACGACATTTCTCCGCGCGGAGATATGTCGTTTTTTCTAACGGCGGAGATATGTCGGCGGAGGCATAGCGACATATCTCCGACGACATATCTCCGCCCAGTACATTTTTCTGGCGGAGATATGTCGCTTTTAAACGGCGAAGATATGACGTTTTGAAACGACATATCTCCGCGCAGATCACCGGCGATGATATGTCGTTTCAAAACGTCATATCTCCGCCGTTAGAAAAACGACATATCTCCGCGCGGAATAATGTCGTTTTGAAACGACATATCTCCGCGCGAAATTATGTCGTTTCAGAACGACATTTCTCCGCGCGGAGATATGTCGTTTCAAAGTATTCGAGTATCCAAAATTCGGCATCTGGCTACACTATCTCAACAATTTGACAGTTTTTTAGCCGGAAACAGCTACTTTCAGCTATAATCCCGGTAAAAACATAACTTTGTTAACTTTTGTTAATTACACAATACTACGAAATAAATCGCCAAGGCGCACCTGAGGTAGTACTCGTGGAATTTTTCTCTTTCGTTTGATACCAAATTTATGTAGTTTAGGCGCGTTTTGGGCCCGAGCAACTTAAGTAAATATTAAATAAAATATCGAAAAATTATTTTTCTTTTTATATATTTAAAAATGAAGCAAGTAAGTCGACTCGTCGACTTGGGTATACCATACACCAGGTGAAACAAATATTTCAAATTTCGAAAACCAAATGTATGTCTATTAAATTGTTTTAACATGTCTTATACTATGTGCTATCTCGCTCACTCTACAAACACACGAGCACTCTAGCGCCGCCACTAGCCAACTTCCAATTCTGGCCTTGTGGACCGCGTAGTAATATACGTTTATACGCATATTTTGCATGTTTCTAGTCCGATTTCAATAAAAGTGATAGTTTTGTAGAAATAGATAAGATTAATTAGTCTGCCGAATTTGAATGCGATAGTCAAAAAACTACAGGAGGAAATCGGGTTTTTCTAAATTATGGGCGCGGAAGTGGGCGTGGCAAAATGTTTAAATAGCCAATATCTGCGCGTCTATTAAGCTAGTCTACATACCAAATTTAATGTCGGTAGCTATCATAGTTTTTAATGAAATCAGTTTTATGTAAATTCCGCGGGCGGAAGGGGGCGTGGCAAAAAGTTTAAGCAATTAGTTTCTGCGCGCTAACTAAACGAGCATATAAACCAAATTTGATGTCTCTAGCTATTATACTTTTTAAGAAAAACAGTTTTATGTGATTCCAGGGGGCGTAAGGGGGCGTGGCAAAACGTTTGAACAATGAATTTCTGCGCGCTAACTAATCGGGTGTACAAACTAAATTTGATGTCTCTAGCTGTCATACTTTTTAAGAAAAACAGTTTTATGTGATTCCTGGGGCGTAGGGGGGCGTGGCCGAAATTCCAATTAACTCTGTACATGTGCATAATACACGAGTATACATACCAAATTTGGTGGCTCTAGCTCTTATAGTCTCCGAGATCTGCGTGTTCATACAGACGGACGGACGGACATGGCTAGATCGACTCGGCTGTTCATCCTGATCAAGAATATATATACTTTATAGGGTCGGAGAAGCTTCCTTCTGCCTGTTACAAACATTTTGGCGACTTAAATATACCATTTCACCCTATGGGTGTATGGACTAATCTTATCTATTTCTACAAAACTACCAAATTTTATTGAAATCGGACTAGAAACATGCAAAATATGCGTATGAATGTATTTTACTAAGGGGTCCACAAGGCCAGAATTGGACGTTGGCTGGTGGCGGCGCTAGAGTGCTCGTGTGTTTGTAGAGTGAGCGAGATAGCACATAGTATAAGACATGTTAAAACAATTTAATAGACATACATTTGGTTTTCGAAATTTGAATATTTGTTTGGTGTATGGTATACCCAAGTCGACGAGTCGACTTACTTGCTTTATTTAGATTGAGACCACAAATAGTCAAGGATTGGCCCTGTGATTTGTTGATCGTCATGGCAAAGGCAAGACGAATCGAAAATGCAATTCGGTAAAACTCAAAGGGCATATCCCTTGGGATCATCGGAATGCTTTAAATAAGAACTTCCTCATCTTTAAATTTTCCTTTAAGAATTCACGCGACGATCACATTGGTTTTAGTTTCCTTATCACCATAAGTGAGGAAGTTCTTATTTCAAGCATTCCGAACCAAACGCGTTCCATTCCACAGTTTTGGTTGGTTTAAGTTTCTAAGCATTATGACTACCGAGCCAACCTTCAGTTGTAAATTGAGCAGTAGTAAGCCAGGAACTTCCAAGAAGTTTAAAAGTTCAGTTGAACAATTAGTGGCTTTATTTTTCGTTTGTTACACAGTCGACAGTTTTGAAAAAATACAGAGTACCTACGATTTCATTTTAATCTTTAGTTTAGACGCCAAAATTGCTCTCTCATTTAATATTTTGGTAGTTAGCAATGATTTGTTGATGAGCTCGTCATTTGATGAGACAAAATTGTAAAAATTTTGAGGAAATTATATCAAACGGTTTGTCAAGTTGAAGTTATTTTATTTATCGCAAGACATTTGATGCTTCGAGGCATTTCTTTGGCAACAGTAGATTTTGGAATGACAGGCAGAGTTTGTCGGAAATCGCTTGAGTCAATGTTCGGTCTAGTGCTTCCAAAGCGCGTTTGTGCGCCAATGTGCCCATATGATGATTTTTGATGGTAATAAAACTTTGGCCATTGCGGAGTGTTTCGGAATGGCATGTTGTACTTACACGACCGACTTCTAGCCAACTACAACGAATATATGAAACACACCGTTCGGATAACACAAGGAGATGATGGATATCTTTTTAAGTTATAGGGCAGTCGCTGACTCACCACCGACTCTCTTCCAGTGCTCACGTTAGTAACTAATAGCTCGCAGCGTTAATCACTTGTTTTTTTGCCCTCTTCTTTGGACCAATTTCGTTTTTTTACATACAATCTGAATCAAATTTGGGGATTTTGATAGATTACTCACTTATCTGATTTATTTAGTAAGACTTAACAATACTAAGTATTACATTTTACTTACTTAAATGAATAGGAGTTTCAAATAAAATAAGTTGTAAGAATCAAAAACTTAATTTTTAATGTAAAGTTTTTATTCAAAAAAATCCACATCCACATCAGCTGAGTATTCGATGTAAATATCGGATTCATCTGAGTCAGATCCATCCAAATCTATTTCTTCTAAATCTGATTCGTCATTCAGGTTTTGGCGCTCACTGATGCTAAGAGCTGGTACTTCCAATAATGCCAGTACATCTGCAGGAATAGGTTTCTTTTTGTTTTTATTTTTTCTTTCGGCCAGGCATAAGCTTGAGATTAATGGATCGCTAGGTTTCATAGCTCTATATATTTTTTCTGGGGTGCATTCTTCTGTCCTGCTTATAAAGCTTGTTCCGTGCCTCCGATGCATTTTTACCCATGCAGCTTACAGGAAGAACGGATTCGGCAATAATTTTGGGTCCGTGAATTAATACTTTATGGACTGTGGGTGTCATGGGGTACCAATGATATTTTTCCATTAAAATGCGTGACTTACCTACCCGGTCACCACACCAATGAATTCACCTTCAACTACACAAACCATGGACAACACATCAAAAAGGGCAACAAATAACACATATGTACATATATACGTACATACATATTTACACACATACATATATCCATACATACATATATAGACAATTACATATATACGTACATACATATTTACACACATACATATATCCATACATACATATATAGACACTTACATATATACATACATACATATATACATGCATACATATATACATAATTAACTGAAGGAGAGAACGGCATTTCATTCACAAATATTGCATTGGTAATAAAAAAAAAAAAAAAAAATAAAATAAAAAAATTTTATAATAATGCATAAATTGTTGCTAGAGATTGTTAAGTGCGCTAAACCAGTGCATTTTTCGATTGAACCAAAACATGTACATATGTACATATGTATACATACATATGTATAAATCGTCAATGTGTACTATGCACTTCACGATATTGATGTTGGTGTTGCCTTTCAGTTTCACTCGAATTTAAAATATTTCATCCTCTTTTTTTTCAAATTTTTACTTCGGGTGTATTTGTTGCCCCGAATTCAACAATTCCCGTTAAGCACACACACATATGTATATGGGTACAAGCTGCGTAACAGGCGACATTGTCGTTTGCTACATTTTGTAGACTTGCGTGTCTCGTCAGAGTGACGGAGATGCCGCAACGGTACAAAGTTGCTTCGCGACAAGCGTCTCTACTTCATCATATTTTTGGTCAGACCGCGTCGCGGTACAAGCTGCGTAACAGGCGACATTGTCGTTTGCTACATTTTGCAGACTTGCGTGTCTCGTCAGAGTGACGGAGATGCCGCAACGGTACAAAGTTGCTTCGCGACAAGCGTCTCTATTTCATCATCTTTTTCGTCTGACCGCGTCGCGAGTCGCACATTTTGGTGGCTTTACGTGTTCCGTTAGAACAGAACCACAGCGATGTCGCGACAGTCAGAATTGTTTGACGAGTGGCGTCGCAAATTTTGGAATGCGTTTTGTGGTTTCCTAACCTTTGGGCAGCGAGTCATTTAATTTTTAACCGCCTTGGAAGCAACATCGATCTTTAAAAAAAAAAAAATATAAAAGAAAAGTAGACAGAAGTCAAAGTGTGTGCAAATTAAACAACAAGCTGTGAAATTCGAATGCTTCAAGTTTGTCAACTGGAGCGAGCAAAGGGCCCAACAATATTAGCCGAAAGTGAAAGGTGTAAGGTATATATATATATATATATATATATATAGATATAAAACAAAAAAAAAAAAAAAAGAAACCAACAACAAAATTGATTCAAATAAAATATGTAAAACTATAAACAAAAAACACTACTATAAAAATAGTATAACTTTCCCAAACTTTGTGATTCCCAAGGGACCCTCCAAAGTAAAAGGGGGCAAACCAACCTCTGGTTTTCATACTCAAAAAAAAAAAAAAAAAGGAGAACAAATAGCTAAACGATACATAAGCTGTTTAAGCCAACACATAAGTTGTTGTACAATTTTTTTTTTTTCGTGTTCTTATTGCGCTAGACGGTTATATGTGCCCACAAGTTTGTGTGTATGTGTAACCGGAACCTGCTGTATTGGACAGAACTAATAAAAAAAAAAAAACCCACAAAACACAAAAAAAAAAAAAAAAAAATAATAAAAAAACTATCAATTTTGAAACAACAATAAAGATGTTGAATACACATAAAAGCTTGTCTATTCAAAAAAAAAAAAAAAAATTTTTTTTTTATTAACAAGGCTTAATCTGGTGAAATTCACGGCTGATGACTGTCCGCCCTTAGTTGGGACTACTGCATCGAGCAACAATCTCAGCTAGCTTCAGCACAACCATGAAATAAAACAACAAATATTTAAACCCATCATTTCATCGCTTGCCACATGGAGGGAAAACAATTCGTGAGTCAACAGATTCAAAAAAAAAAAAAAGAAGTTGGGACTACTGCAACGAGCAACAATCTCAGTTAGCTTCAGCACAACCGCGAAATAAAACAACAACTATTTAAAACCATCATTTCATCGCTTGCCACACGGAGGGACAACAATTCGTGAGTCAACAGTGGGGGTGGGTTTAAGATATCCGATTTATAACAATTGATTCAGTCTATGCCTGTATATGAGGGAAATAAAGAGGGACTAAAAGAATTCATTACCAATGTTGAGGAGTTTTTAATGCTTATTAAAGGAGCAGATCAGATTTTGAGAGCAATCAGGAACAAAATTCAGGGTAAAGCTCATGAAGTCTTGTATCAATCAAATGTGCGACTTAATTGGAATGAAATTAAAGATACCTTAATTAAATACTTTGTCGATAAAAGAACCGAGTATAATCTAATAGCCGAACTTGGAATATTAACACTGCAAAGCCATCCGGTAGAGATATTATACGAAAAAAATCACAAATATTCAAAGAGCTCTACTAAACATCATTGACCAAAAGGATACCAATCCAACTATCATAGAAACAAAGAAAGAATTGTTTCTTAACCAATGTCTAACCACTTTTCTGAAGGGACTTCGTGGACATTTAGGTTCAATAGTTCGAGGCAGAGACCCCACGGATATCGTTACAGCATATGAAATAGCAAGTGCGGAAAAGGAAGTTTATACTAGTCAAAGAGAAGCTAGGCGAATAAATCAGAGCTTTGAAAGAACAACGTATAATGGTCGAAATTCGGAATCGACAAAAAAGGGAGAGAAATTGGTCTCAAGAGGGAAAAACAAATAATTACAGTAACAACAATCAAAGACCATTTAAACAAAAAAAGTACGACAATGAGCAACAAAGTGACCGACAGAGACAGAAAAATTGGGGAAACTATAGTACCCAAACTAGAAATTCCAACTTCTCTAACCAGTCTGCAAAATCCAACACAAACAACAGTAATCAAATAAAAAAAAAGAGATGAGTTGCACAACATTAATGATGACATCCAACATCCAAGCAGGCTACATAACCAAGCACACACATGGCTCGATTTTACCATATGTTCAAATTCAATTCCCATTTGGTAAAAAATTAAACCTTTTGATCGACACAGGGTCTACTACTTCTTTTATTGACCATCAATTTGTTCCAAGTGAACAACATATTAAACTAACCGAGCCAAGAATTATAAAAACAATTATAAATACACATGCACTATATTCAGCATGTTTACTAGACATGTTTAATGAATTTAACCAAAATGGTACACTAAAATTTTTATTATTTAAATTCCATTCATTTTTCGATGGCCTTATAGGAGTCGATTTACTAAAAACATTGAAAGCAAAAATAGACTTAGAAAATTTCGTGTTGATCACACAAAATGCTAAACTCCCAATACCTACAAAAGAAAATTTAGCAGGAGAAAAGCTAGAGATTGAGCATTCAACCAGAAAACTAATCAAGATCCCTGTTAACCTTAAAGAAGGCACTTTTCTTTGTCAGGAAATACAACTAGATAATGACCTTTTTATTTCAAACGGATTATATTCAGCAGAAAATAACTTCAGTTGGGTCGAAATAACAAATTACTCCGACTCACATAAAAGTATATGTTTTGACCAACCACTTCAAGTAAATTCATATTCCAAAGGTCAGCATATAGAAGTAAACATCGCTTTCCAAAATGAGAATGAAACAGATTTAAGCTCATTTGATTTTAACAAAGTAATTAGAACTGCACATATCAACTCAGAAGAAATCCAATTATTAAAAGACATTTGTGTTGAATTTTCCGACATCTTTTATGATGACAGTAAGCAACTATCATTTACAAACGAAGTCAAACATAAGATTTTGACTAAAGATGATATCCCGATTTATACAAGGCCCTATAGGTATGGGTTCCATGAAAGAATTGAGGTAAAGGAACAATTAAAAAAATTACTCGATAATAAAATAATAAGACATACTCACTCTCCTTGGAGTGCACCGGTTTGGCTTGTGCAAAAAAAAGCCGATGCCTCAGGAAAAAGAAAGTGGCGTCTAGTTGTAGATTTTAGAAAGCTAAATGAGAAAACCATAAAAGACAAGTACCCTATGCCAATAATAAACGATGTCTTGGATAGAATTGGGAAATCGAAATATTTTTCAATACTGGATTTAGCCAGTGGTTACCACCAGATAGAAATGCACAAGGACGACATCCAGAAAACAGCATTTTCGGCGGAGGGAGGACATTACGAGTTTATCAGAATGCCCTTTGGCCTGACTAATGCACCTGCAATTTTTCAAAGGGTAATAGATTCCTTATTTGGTGACTTATTTGGAACCTGTTGCCTTGCATATATGGATGACATTATTGTTTTCTCGCCATCCTTACAGGAACATATTCAACATTTAAAAAAAGTCTTCAAGAAAATTAGAAATGCAAATTTAAAATTACAACCGGATAAGTCTGAATTCCTGAAAAAGGAAATCGAATATCTGGGTCACATTGTTACCCCCGAAGGGGTAAAGCCAAACCCGACAAAGATTGAGACAATAAAGAAATTCCCTTTGCCTACTACACAGAAACAAATTAAATCATTCTTAGGTGTCATGGGTTATTATAGAAAGTTTATTAAAGATTTTGCTAAAATAACAAAACCACTAACTAAACAACTGAAGGGAAAATCAAAGGTTACTGTTGACGAGGACTTTATCAAAACTTTCGAACCCGATCCTAATATACCCTGATTTCGATAAACCGTTTATACTTACTACAGATGCAAATAATGTCGCTTTAGGTGCTGTTTTATCTCAAGGAAACTTGGGATCGGACAAGCCAGTTTCATTCGCTAGCAGAACACTAACGGACACCGAGGCGAACTACTCTACCGTCGAAAAAGAGATGCCATAATTTGGGCAATTAAGTATTTTAGACCGTATCTTTTTGGTCAAAAATTTAAAAATTGTCACTGACCATAAGCACCTGACATGGCTTATGAGTTTCAAGGAACCAAATTCCAAATTGGTGAGATGGAAGCTCAGACTGTTAGAGTACGATTACGAAGTTATATACAAAAAGGGGTCTCAAACCGTGATTGCTGACGCCTTGAGCAGAACAACACTTGATATCAACTTAAATGACCAAGAATCAGTCGAGGCGACATGTGAGGAAACCGTACATTCAGGCGAACATTTCACAACTTATAGCAATTTCGGAAAAATGTTTAAACGATTTTAATATCCAAATTATCCTTAACGAAGATCCAGTTTCTAACATCAAAATCAAAAGCCCGTTTAAAAACAAACTTCGCCGCATTATATCAGAACCCATTTTTAATAAAAAAGTCGTGATTAGAATTTTGAAAACTATTTTAAAACCAAATAAAACTTGTGCAATTTTTACCACTGACACAATATTCAAAATAGTACAAGAGGTTTTTTCACAGTTTTTTTCAAACAGTACAATCTATAAACTTGTTAGATGCACAGAGTTTTTGGAAGAACGTACCACACAGGATGAACAAGAAAAAGAAATTAGAGACTATCACTATTATAATAATCACAGGGGAATTGATGAAACTCTAGCCCATTTAAAATGAACAATATATTTTCCACATATGAAGCAAAAAATTACAAAAACAATAAACAATTGTGACTTATGCCAAACCTTGAAATACGATAGACATCCGCAAAAAGTTCCCTATCAGGAAACAGAGGTTCCAAAACTCCCATTAGACATAATTCATATCGATTTGTACACCATTAACCATCAAAATGTTTTAACAATAATAGACAAGTTTTCAAAATTTGCTGCTGGGTACACTATACCAGCAAGAGATAGCCTAAATATAGTAAAATCAATCAGACATTTTATGTGCACTCATGGCATACCTAAAAAGATTGTTTGTGACCAGGGTGCAGAGTTCGCAGGAAATCTTTTCATAGATTTTTGCACTCAATACAATATCACCAGACATGTCACATCTTTTCAACAGTCTTCAAGTAACGCCCCTGTTGAACGATTTCATTCGTCTTTAACAGAAATTTACAGACTAATAATGGAAAAGAGGAAAACTGAAAAAACTCCCACAATACATGACGATATCCTCGCTGAAGCATTGATCACTTACAACAATGCTATACACTCTGCAACTAATTTCACACCCTTTGAATTATTCTCGGGTCGAACCCACCTGTTTCAAAAAGCATTAAAATTTACTAACGAACACGATTATTTACAAGACTTAGACCTTTATCAGAAAAAAATATATCCCAAGATTGCTCAACAAATATCTGATCAAAATAAAAAACGAACTTTAAAACTAAACGAAGAAAGGAATGATCCACCAGAAGTGGAAACTGACGAGACAGTATTCAGAAAAGAAAATAGAAGAAATAAATTGACTCCTCGCTTTTCAAAACATATTGTCACTAAAGATAAGGGGGTCACATTTATTACAAAGAAAAAGCAAAAAATTCACAAGTCAAAAATAAAACGATTGACAAGAAAGCCTTAGCAAAAACCAGGTATACATATATATAATATAAAATACAAAAACACAAGCAAACAAAAAATAATTAAATACGATTTTTCATACATACATACCTAATTATTGTAAACAACAACATACTTATTACACAAAAAGAATAAAAAAAGAAAGGAATTTAGGGAAATTAAAGGGAGCATGAACAAATGAATAAACAATGTCAATCATCAATGAAACGTTAATAATAAAATAATTATAAGATTTTCAAACATTACCGATCAACCGATAATAACAAACAGGATATTATAAGTAATTTAAAAAAAAAAAAAAAAAAATAAAAAAAAAAAAATAAAAACTATAAAAATAAGATCTATAAGGAATTAAGCACTGAACACAATGAAATCCATGTTTTTCAATATTTAAATGGAATTGGCCTTAGCATTGATGTTATGTATAACCATTTAAATAATACTTTATTTTTTTTTTTTTTTGCTTAAAATTATCCCAAAAATTTTTTTTTTTTTTTTTTCTCAACTAAAGAAGACAAAATCACAGAAATTTTAGCAAAACGAAATGTCACAATTTCATCGCAAGAACATTTTACATAAAAATTCCAATGTTCAGAATTAAAGACTATAAATTCATTCATTATACCATTGCCAATGACAAGACTAAATATCTGAAAATACCTAAACATGTTATTTATAATAGATATAGTATTAAGCCTCTTAAAGATAAAATTATGTTTTTTTTGCCCCAACGTGGGATACAAATTATCTACAAGAAATCATCAATGGACAGAACAACCGGAAATTCTGGAACCAGAAAGGGAGTTTGTTTTGTTGGTGTTAAATAGACTTCAAACCTAGCATAGACAACCTCACCTGGAAGCAATCAAAGCGCAACTATATTTTAATCCTTTGAAGAGGATCAATTGTTCTCAAACCACCACCAGTCGCTACTAATTTCGTTCAGACCCCCGCTATGGCCCTCACTTCAATCCAGTGGGGGAGGAGTTACCTACCCGTTCACCACACCAATGAATTCACCTTCAACTACACAAACTATGGACAACACATCAAAAAGGGCAACAAATAACACATATGTACATATATACCCTTCAGTACCAAATGTCGCCGGGGACAAAATCGCCACATATTCCGAACTACTAACGTGGACAGAAAAAAAATTCTGCCAGCGCATTTCATGCTGAGGTTAGCCGAAGGCACCCGAACGAGCTAATGTCGTCATTGTACATACATATATATATATTTCTCATTTGAAAAAAAAAAAATTGGAAGAGTAAAGCATGATGATTTTTGTCTACGCCAATTCACTTCGTTCGTCAGTGCATTGTTGTTATTGTTTTTTCCAACTCCTGCGCGCGTCGCTTTGTACTTTTCGTTTCTTTGTTCATTCGCGATTAAATTTCGTAGGGGCAGGAACTGTTGAATTTTTTCAAATTCAGTGTATACAGTAATAAAGGTAAGTGTTATTAATATTTTGAATTTTTCATTCCCTAATCAATTTTGTTCTTTTTTAGAATCCATCCAAAATCCGATTCCGGATGAGCCGGCGGAGAATGTGCTAAGACATTGGTTGGCACAAGCCAAAAGAAGTAAAGTAATAAAAACTTAAGAAAAATGTAAATATACATAAATATTTAAATTTAATGTAATATATTTAAGAATAAAAATAAACAAATTTAAATGTATATATATGTTGTTAAATAAAAACTAATGCGTGTTAAAAAACCAAATCAAGTCAAGTTTTTATTTATTTTTGGGAAAAATGCGGCGATATTCCATCGACAATGTCGCCGCAATGTCGATTGTAAATCCGAGGTAAATTTTTGCTGGGATATTCCATCGACAATGTCGCCGCAATGTCGATTGTAAATCCGAGGTAAATTTTTGCTGGGATATTCTATCGACAATGTCGCCGCAATGTCGATTGTAAATCCGAGGTATAATTTCGCTGGGACATTGCGTCGACATGTCGCCGCTAATTCGATTGAAAAATCAACCACTATTTTGCGGGGACATTCCGTCGACATGTCGCCGAAAAATCGATAGAATGTCCGAGGCGCTAGGACACACAATGTTAAATGTCGCCGGTAATTTGTATGGCATGTCCCCTGAAAATCCGAGGCGACATCTCAAAAATTACCTCGGATTTTCTGAGGAATTTGCGGCGACCGGTACTGAAGGGTACGTACATACATATTTACACACATACATACATATATAGACACTTACATATATACGTACATACATATTTACACACACACATATATCCATACATACATATATAGACACTTACATATATACATACAAACATATATACATGCATACATATATACATAATTAACTGAAGGAGAGAACGGCATTGTCGCCAAAAATAAAATTGATAATTGTGTGTTGAACGTCAAACAAGACGGAGGTTTTAATTTTATAATAAATGAAGCAAGTAAGTCGACTCGTCGACTCGGGAAAACCATACACCAGGTGAAACAAATTTTTTTAAATTTCGAAAACCAAATGTACATATGTCTATTAAATTGTTTTTACATGCTTCATACTATGTGCTATCTCGCTGACTCTACAAACACACGAGCACTCTAGCGCCGCCACTAGCCAACGGCCAATTCTGGCCTTGTGGACCGCTTAGTAAAATACGTTCATACGCATATTTTGCATGTTTCTAGTCCGATTTCAATAAAATTTGGTAGTTTTGTAGAAATAGATAAGATTAGTCCATACACCCATAGGGTGGAATAGTATATTAAAGTCGCCAAAATGTATGTAACAGGCAGAAGGAAGCTTCTCCGACCCTATAAAGTATATATATTCTTAATCAGGATCAACAGCCGAGTCGATCTAGCCATTTCCGTCTGTCCGTCCGTCCGTCCGTCCGTATGAACACGCAGATCTCGGAGACTATAAGAGCTAGAGCCACCAAATTCGGTATGTATACTCGTGTAGTATGCACATGTTCAGAGTTAATTTCGGCCACGCCCCCTTACGCCCCCAGGAATCACATAAAACTGTTTTTCTTAAAAAGTATAACAGCTAGACACATCAAATTTGGATTATATACTCGTTTCGTTGGCGCGCAGAAACTAATTGTTTAAACTTTTTGCCACGCCCCCTTCCGCCCCCGGAATTTACATAAAACTGATTTTCTTAAAAACTATGACAGCTACCGACATCAAATTTGGTATGCAGACTAGTTTAATAGACGCGCAGAAACTGGCTATTTAAAAATTTTGCCACGCCCACTTCCGCCCCCGCAAATCAAACAAAACTGATTTTATCAAAAACAAACAAAGCTAAAGTCACCAAATTTAGTATGTATACTGGCTTAGTATTCACGCAGAGTATATATATTTTCATATTTTGCCACGCCCACTTCCGCCTCCATAATTAAGAAAAACCCGATTTTCTCCTGTAGTTTTTTGACTATCGCATTCAAATTCGGCAGACTAATTAATCTTATCTATTTCTACAAAACTACCAAATTTTATTGAAATCGGACTAGAAACATGCAAAATATGCGTATGAACGTATTTTACTACGCGGTCCACAAGGCCAGAATTGGCCGTTGGCTAGTAGCGGCGCTAGAGTGCTCGTGTGTTCGTAGAGTGAGCGAGATAGCACATACTATGAAACATGTAAAAACAATTTAATAGACATACATATGTACATTTGGTTTTCGAAATTTAAAAAAATTTGTTTCACCTGGTGTATGGTATACCCGAGTCGACGAGTCGACTTACTTGCTTCATTTTCTGATAAGAACGAGTCGAATTGTTGCCGAAGTGCCATTGCCGAACCTACACGAGCATTTACAGTGTATGTGAGACGACAGCGCTGCGGCAGAGCTAGGCCCGGGGAACGGGCCGTGCCGACCACTGTTCTAGTGTAGGGCGAACTAACGAAGTGTATAAAACCTTTGTTACGTAAGGGTCATCAAATTCTTTGGCCCAACGATTTATGAAGCCAAGAAGACTGCATCCTCTATTGACAATTGAAAATATATGTAAATTAAATGAAAGTTTTGGGTCAAACATAACGCACAAGTCTTTGAATGATGCTACACAATCCAACAGAACAGACTTAATAGAGTAATGAGCTAGGAGCGGAGACAAACGACTGAAAGTCATAAAAGAACACTTAGAAGCATTACGTTGTAATTTATTAACGTGGCACCAATCACAAATTGCATCGAGATCTGATTGCAAGTACTGTTGGAAAGAAGGATTATTATAGGAATAACAAATCTTGACGTCATCCGCAAACATGAGCACGCGTGAATGAGCCAAGGCCAAAGGCAAATCATTTATAAACAATGTAAATAATAGTGGGCCCAGATGACTGCCTTGGGGTACACCTGACGTAACTCGAACAGTTTTAGATATCGAGGAACGAAAAGACACCTTTTGGGTTCTGCCAATAAGATACGACTTTAACCAACCCAATAATTTTGGTGAAAAACCCATGATGTTAAGTTTCGCGAGAAGCAAAGAATGATCAACCGTATCAAAAGCCTTACTGAAGTCAGTATAAATAACATCATTTTGACACTTTTTACGGAAGCCATGGTGTACAAGGGTAGTCAATTCTAAAAGTTTGGTAAGCGACGAACGACCTTTCATGAGACCATGCTGACAAGGAGAAATAGTGGATCTGGATAGATGTTGAAGAGAAGACGTAATAATTTTCTCAAACAGTTTAGGTATTGCCGAAAGTTTGGCAATGCCACGGTAGTTGGAAACATCCGATTTGCTACCCTTTTTAAAAAGCGGAATAATAAATGACTCCTTCCAAATATCAGGAAATCTACAAGTCTCACTCGATATAAAGAATAACCGAGCTAAAGGCTTAGATAGGGAAATAGAACACATTTTAAGGATGCAACTAGGTATATCATCAGGCCCGGGAACGAAGGAAGACTTCATAGATGACAAGCTAGAGAGAATACAGTCTTCAGTAATACTAGAAAAAAACATACAATTTAAATGTTTGATGCGAAGCAGTAGTAGAATAAGACGACTGAAAGAATTTAGCAAACAGCTATGCTATATATCTGAATCATTATTAGCAATCTGGTCATTAAGTCTGAAGGTGGAAGGTATTAAATTAGAGCGTCGTTTAGAATTAACAAAGTTGTAAAATCTTTTGGGGTTGTTATAGAATTCAACCTTACAGCGCAAAAAAAAAAAAATACTGTAGCATTGAGTATTTCAGAGACAAAGTTGAGATTTCGTTCGCTACACAATAATTTGCATAGTCAAGTCGCGAACCAGTTTTTTTAAATCTTTTAAAATATCTCGATTTAATGTTACAGAGATAAGATAGCCTACGTGTGAACCAGACTGGCGCACTGGAGACGGTAGAGACATTCAGACAAAAACGCATTTATCAATAAGATAATTAAGAGCAGAGTAGAAAAAATTCACTGCATAATCTATGTCACACCACTCAAATAAAAATGACCAATCAAAAGAGTAAATAAGGTTGGTAAGAAGATTCTCATTTGTTTTACGAAAATATTTAATACGAGATACTAAAATGTTATTTAATGAATTAGTAACGGTATTGTAAGAAAAAATATATTCAATGGTAGGGTGATAAGAATCATCAAGCTTTACAAGAGGCTGTGTCTGAGATACCAAAATAACAGTCCTACTCCGAGACAAAAACAAGATCAAGGATTCTTTAAAGGAATAAAGAATTTAACGGTATAGCGGACACTCAAGTAGACTATCAAGAAAGCATGTTAAGACGAAGGAATTAAGAAAGAGAGATTATCATCAACCAGCCAAGTAATATAAGGCAAGTTAAAATCACCTAAGACTATAAGGAATGCAAAACTCAGCATGGTGCAAATAGGTCATGATATCAGAAGTTGAAGGAATATAAGAACAAATAATGTATAAGCTAAAGTTGGAACATGTAACTTTGAAGCAAATAAATTCAGCACCTCAGTGCAGATCAATCGGCACAACATTTGAACAAAGATTCGAGTTGACAGCAATGAGTACTGCAGCACCAAGATGACCAACACGAACAAGCCTATAAGAAATAAAGTTTTTAGAAATAATTTCGTTATCAAAAACAGATGAGTTGAGCCAAGTTTCAGAAAACGCTAATATGTAAGCCGAAAAAGTTTGGCAGAGCAGTTTCGAGGGCTTGGTAAGAAGTCCTCTTACATTTTGATAATGAATGCAATGACTAGACGATATTATTAGACTAGGCTCTCTGGCCAAAAATCAGCGTTTACCATAGCTGAGAAATTCTCATTTGATACTGTAATTTTAAAAGAGTATATTTCACGAGGCCTAGAAAAATTAAGAAATGTAATAGAAAAGGCTTGCGAATGCTTTTTAGGCAACTCAAGGGTACATTTCTTGGGCAACTTCTCAGAAGGTGGAACGAACTTGAATTGCGAGAATATATGTACGCTAGAGTCACACTCATTAGACAGCTGTTTAGCCAGTTTGTTTAAAGAAAAAAACTTTAAACGAAAATTCCTGTACATACGGCTTAAATCTAGCTGCTGGCTGGCACAAGATGGGCAAGTTCAGCACATTAAGTCAATCTTAGGCTTACACACAGGCAAACCATAAAATTTATCATAGTCGCGGCCGTTAAGGCCACCACATTTAAGTGAATCAGATTATCTCAGAGGCACCAAGATATTGCTCTATACTTATCATCAAAACGATTAGAGCAGAAACAGAAAAAATTAAAAACAATAAATATTGATAAAAACTCAGGAGCTCTGAAAATCACGACTTTCACTTCAGAGAACAGAAGCTTTCGATCTGATTTTAAAATAATTAACATATCATACGCATCCCCTAGCTAGCTTCTTTATGTAAAGTGGGCACTTAGCCACCCAGTGATCCATGTCAGTCTTACGAAAGCACTTAGTTAGAGGTAACTCATTTGAACCAAGTTATGGTGAAAGCAAGGGCAGATCAATTTTTAAATTTAATGTAGGATGAAATTTGTCTTCGGGAAGAACAAATGGTTCAATCCTAGAAACATTACAATAAGAAAAATCCAATACAAAAATAAGATCTAATGATTTTCCATTAGAATTTAAGACAGGATTGACTTGGGATAAAGATAATCCTAGAAGGCCATCAATAAAGTCATGTGTCCAAGAGGGTAGCAACATGGTACATTCATCGGTTGGTAACCATGCTAAACCGGGTAAATTAAAATCACCTACAACTATGAGCATGTCTTGACTGGAAACTAAAGAGGAGACAAACTGAATTGCCTCTAAATAATTTAAATATACCACCATGTCTGATAATGGTGGAATAAAGGAACAAGTAATAAAAGCATTAAAAAATTTAAAATTTACTTTAACACCGACAAACTCAATATCCTGGGTATTAGAATATTGAATTATTTCAGATGATAAATCAGCATCAACAGCTATCAGAACGCCACCGCCAATGCGAGAAATCCGGTCGTATTAGCAGTATTAGGTTTTAGCTACGTCTCTGTAAAAGCTAGAATGTTATGTTATGTTATGTTATGTTCAAAAGAAAGACTATCTACATAGAGATTAGGAAGTTTAGATTTCAGTCCTCTAACGTTCTGGAAACCCAGGCTACAGGAGTTTCGTCCCGTAGTTTTTTGACACATCAGCGGTTCGCTTGGATCCCATTTTCGACCTCCCGGCAAGCATCACATCCATATTTTAAGCCACCACCTTTAGCAATAGACTCCTTGATTCTGCCTGTGTAACCTGCACACTTAACATGAACCGCTTTGTCACACAGCCAACAAAGAATATAATCAAGGGAGACAACCGCGTTAGTGGCAACTATTCAATTATTTTTTTAACAGACAACCATTTTATTAAAAAGTTTAATTTAATTAAAAAAGGAATAAAGAAAATTTTAAAGGTAGCAAAATATGTGTATAGGAATATACTGACCAGTTCTGATATAAGGGTTATAGATTAAGTGTACAGATTAAGCCTTCACAACAGAAGAGTAAAAAATTCACAAGAATATACTAATAATAAAACATAAAAACAAAAACACGTATCACTGAGTCGCAAAAATAGGAGACAGCGAGAAAGCGCGTACAATTGAACACATGCACCAACAATTTGTACGCAAGAGAGCGATAGTTCGTTACAACGGTAAAATTTAAGACAAAACAAAAGAAATTTAAGACAAAAGCAAAAGGGACAACAACACCGCTAATGCAAGTTTTGTTGTAAAATTAAATTTAAATATGTTGGAATTGTTTGATTTAAGTGCACAAAAACTATTGAAAGCAATCGCGAAATGAAAACTTTAGTTATGCAGAAAGTGCTTTTATAAGTAATACAAAATTATTTTATCGCGAAAAAAAATAAGATTTGATAAGCGCAAAAAAAACACGTCTGTCCTTTGCAACGAGTGAAATGACTGGGACTAACTCTAACTTTCATTGACTAACTCAATAACACCCTCATTTTCTATTTTATTAACAATCCTGCCATTACTTTCCTTAACCATTTCCCTATCCTTTTCCTTAACTATTTCGTTTTCATTTTCCTTATCTATTTCGCTGACAATTTCCTCTTCCTCACCTTCGGGGGTACATTCCTTCGTGACTATTCTATTCTGATCATTCTTTTCATATTCTTGCAAAATGGATATATTATTTTATGGTCAGAAGTGTGCAACGCATAGAATGAAGCATCTCCGACAATATAAAGTATATTGTAATTGTATCAAATAGCCATATCCGTCCGTAGGGCCGTCTGAACGCGATCTCATCTTAAACCGTAAGAGCTTACTTCGCATGTTGGCTTCTATACATTGCACAGTTTGTATATCCCGGATTCAGCTCGATCGGACTACTATTTCATATAGCTCGCATACAAACCCCAAAGTCACGAACAGCGACTTTTCTCAATAACTTCTTTATTTTCTGTGCTAGTGTCGTGAAACTTAACATTAGAGAGTTTATTACGCCTATAATCTACTGTGACAAATTTGATCAAGATCGGGTGACTATATCATATGGCTCCCATGAGAACGATCGGTCAAAAACAGTGACTTTTGTAAATAATTTCGTTACTTTTAACGCGATTGCTTTTAAATTAAACATTTGTTAGTTTAATATATCTGTCAATGACTTTGCCGAGTTTGATAAAGATCGGGTGACTATATCAAATAGCTCCCATAGGAACGATCGGCGGAAAACAGTGACTATGATCAATATATTAGTTATTTCCTATGATTGTAGGCCATTCTTTCGCAATATAAGCCTTTTAAGATAAAACGTTCTTTCACATTGATGGCTAATAGGTAAGGAAAGAGTTAACAAAAAAGTTGCAAGGGTATACAACCTTTAACGCGGTCGAAGTTAACCCCGGCGCTCTGGTCCTTTTTAATAAAATCACACAACGGTTTATTTTCCACCGAAAAATCTTTAATCAATCTTCATAAGAACATAGAACTATTAAAAAATATTTGTTATTGCTTCTAAACCCTTTTCATCCCGTATTCCTTCTTCTGTGACTAAATACCCTAAACACTTTACACTATATTGCATAAAGAATATTCCGTTCTAAGTTCTAACATGTTTCGCACAAATCTTTTTAATACTTCTATTAAATTTTCAAAATTGTTCCTTAATTTTTATACTATACACCCACACGGTGAAATAGAATAT
Organism: Drosophila tropicalis; assembly: GCF_018151085.1. NCBI lineage: Eukaryota > Metazoa > Arthropoda > Insecta > Diptera > Drosophilidae > Drosophila > Drosophila tropicalis. Next base: position 2,263,192 of record NW_027172710.1, on the reverse strand, counting down.
AGGTATCTATTCTTCATCAGGATTAACAGCCGAGACGTATAAACGCCTTTATCTCGGAGATTACAAGAGCTAGATAATAACTACGGTGTTCAAGTTTATTAAATTAGATAAAACCGAATCGTTTTCTTCTTCCGTATATGATAAGGTTATTTTTCACCAAGAAGGTTCTTGGTGAGCAACTGAAATGTTTCGTATATTCAAAAGTTAACTTCATTTCACATTTTAAGTCTGGATTTTTCGGTCTGTTCTGCCCTATATAGCATTTTTCTAGCAGTTGCATTAAATCCTAAGATCAACGTTTTCACCGATGTTGCATATTTGTTCCTCTTTTGCATTGTCTAATAAATTGATTTCTAAAATTTCTTTCTCAACATCTTCTACTAACATTTTTCCCGTATTTTCTGTAACAATATTCTCTACACCCACATTTCTCAAATTATTTTATATATCTTTCGTTTTCTCTCCTTTATCTACATTACCAACAATTTTTCTCTCATCTTCTCTTACAATTTGACTTTCTGTTTCTGTTTTCATTTTTCAAGCATAATATCCAAATAATTTTCTTGATTTTCTAACAAATTTTGTTCGCTTTCTTTGAACGTAATCATTTTCAACGCGTCTGGATTAATTTTCAAATTACATTTTTCATACCGAATACTAAATCGGTACTCATAAATTCGTCAGGCACAACCATTACATCAAATAACATTTTTATTGACTTTTTCAAAACATAACAATGTATTTTTTCAAAAGTTTGTAATGTACTTTGATTAAGCCCACAGAAGTCTTCTAAATTACCATTAAGCTGCGCACCCTTAGACACTTTTGATGTTTGAATAAAGGAAATGGTGTAATTACACTCTGTAATTATTGGTTTATGATATAGCCTCATAAAAATAATTTAATATATCTTACATAATTGTTTACATCGCCCTTTAGCGTCTTTCTTTGCGCGCACTGCGCTTTGAGGTGTTCTTTGGCACCACATCCATAACAAGATCCAGGAATACGTAATTGTTTTAGGCAGTTCTTCTACCAGCTTTCGAAAACCTGTTCATCATTCTAGGACAAAACATATAGATATCAGATATTATTTTGTACGACAAACTGTGTCTGAGGGTTTTGTTGATTTGAAGTATGTTTCTACGATCCAATTAAAGCAAGAAGAAGGAATTATGTAACTCAAAAGCGTAAGCCATTTTAAGAAAAATCCAAAACGAAAAGTTCATTAAAGAATACAAAGGATGAAGATGATTATTATCTGGCCCATCCAGCAGTAGTCAAAGAAGCAAGTCTGACAACTAAATTAAGAGTTGTATTCAAAGCTTCCGTAAAAACAACGAATATCAGAAGTCTAAATGACAATGTGGATCGGAAGGCGACTTCAAAAAATGAGATGTCTTGCGTTTTGCTGCGACCACAATTGTCCGACTTGATGGTGGCTCAACGCCAGACAGAAAACAAAACACACAATATTGCGAGGGGAACGACAGCGGCTGGGAAAAGGTAGGCAACGAGAATGCAGCAGAACGAACTGGCTTACAGAACCAGCGACGTGAACCAGTGTTGGTAAAACAACGCGCAGATTATAGAAATCAAAGGTATACAAAGCTAAAAGAATTGGTTCATGAGTGGCTAGACGACAATAGTAGGCGCAATTCTAAAACCCCATTGACAACATTTGTTAGCTGTTTGTCAAGTCGATCGGGAAAACTATGTCTCTAGCAGATGAAAGCGCCTATTCGAGTCTCGTATTTGGAATGCCGAAAAAAAAAATCGTTAGCTACATCGACGAGAAGTCCGAGTTGTCTGACGATATCTGCATCAGTGAAGAGTATCGAGTACTCGAGTGGCCATTTAGCCACTTTATAGAAAGAAGGTAGCTAGGGGATGCGTATGATATGTTATTTATTTTAAAATCAGATCGAAAGCTTCTATTCTCTGACGTGAAAGTCGTGTTTTTCATAGCTCCTGAGTTTTTATCAATATTTATTGTTTCTCCCAACTTTTAATTGTGCTTAGTTTGTTTACGCTTTCGCTGGTGTGGTGTCTTTCGTGATTAGTGTTTGGTGGATTTTTAATTTTTTCTGTTTCTGCTCTAATCGTTTTGATGATCAGTATAGAGCAATATCTTGGTGCCTCTGAGATAATCTGATTCACTTAAATGTGGTGGCCTTAACGGCCGCGACTATGATAAATTTTATGGTTTGCCTGTGTGTAAGCCTAAGATTGACTTAATGTGCTGGACTTGCCCATCTTGTGCCAGCCAGCAGCTAGATTTAAGCCGTATGTACAGGAATTTTCGTTTAAAGTTTTTTTCTTTAAACAAACTGGCTAAACAGCTGTCTAATGAGTGTGACTCTAGCGTACATATATTCTCGCAATTCAAGTTCGTTCCACCTTCTGAGAAGTTGCCCAAGAAATGTACCCTTGAGTTGCCTAAAAAGCATTCGCAAGCCTTTTCTATTACATTTTCTCCCATTTTACTTTCGCCTACACCATCTTTTTTTCTCTCTTGTCTTGTCTTCTTTCAGGTTGAAGTACCCAGTACAATCCCCGGTTTACCTCAATCTATGCCTCACGGGAACTCTCGTCAATTACAGGATCATGCTGGCTCTCAATCACTTGTGAATTACAATGCTCCTCCGCCTCCACTAACTGTAGTGCCTCATCGGAAACAATTATTTATCTCTAGCCTTGCTCTAGATACGTCAGAGACGTCTCTGGCAGCTTACATTGGTAATATATGCCCTGCTACGGTGTGAGGAACATTATATAGACAAGAATAATGTCCCACACAACAAACAAGCTACAACAAACAAGCTATAACAAACAAACTACAAAGATACAACAAACTGCCAGATACAAACACAGCCAAGACACAAACTAAATACACGATATAAGACCAAGCACAGAATTGGTCGTATAAGAGTGAAATCGGCTGTGAATGAAAAAAAACGACGCAACAGTGGAATCAAACGACGAGAAAAAAAAAAAAAAAAAACAGCGCAAAACGAATAAGAATAAGCATCAAACGACGAAAAAGTGGCGGCTTACGACGAAAAAGCGGCAAATAAACGGTAAAAACTTTTCAACGAACGACGAGAAAGTGTTTGAATACGACGATAACTGTGGTGACGTGGCAAACGACGTATATATACATATATATTAGTGTGTGTGCGAAAGAGAAAGAACTATGAGCAAACTTGAAGACTTTGGGAATGTGCAAGAGGCACTGAAAACTGAAAAGAAATCTAATATTACATTGTTTCACAAGTTTATTTACGAAGAAGAAGGCGATCGTGCAAATCGCCAAAGATTGAGAAAGTTTGAAGGGTTTGATTTTGATTGCAACAGCGATTTATATAAAAGTAAAGTGTCTTATGTGGAAAAGAACTTAACAAATAACGATCTAGTGATTATTTGTAACGTTTTGGGTTTATCGCATGATAAATCGAATCTAACTTCCCATTTATTTCGCAATTTGCAAGTTGCAAATTTGCTAGCTGACCTTGACACAGAGAATGATCAAAACGAAGATGACGACGATGAGTGCGAAAGAGATGGCGATGTAGGCAATATGCAAGACGAAGACGAAATGTTGTCAGTGGTGAGCGACGAAACGAATTTTAGAACAGCTGCAACAAACGAAAATATGCGAAACAAAACGAATCGGGCAAACTCTACAGTCGTGGCCAACAATATTGATACGCAAAATGCAGTGAATGTCAACATGCCACCACCGAGGTTCGCTTTGAGTTTTCGGGACGTTGAGGACTCTTTACGACCTTTCCATGGCGATGAAACTTTATCAGTTGAAGTATGGATTGAGGATTTCGAAGACATGGCTGACTTGATGCAATGGGATAGTTTACAAAAATGTGTTTTTGCTAAAAGAGCTATTAAAGGACTTGCTAAAATGTTTATTCTGAGTGAACGCGGAATTAAAAACTGGTCGACATTGAAAGAATCACTTTTAAATGAGTTTAAAACAGTAATAAATAGCGCGGAGTTACATAAGCAATTGTCAGAACGAAAAATAAAGAAAGGTGAAAGTGTTCAAGAATATTTGTTGAAAATGAAAGAGATTGCATCACGGGGTAATATTTTTTTTAAAAACAATTTATAGAGAACAGTGCTCTTATGCAGTATGTAATTGACGGAATTAATGACTTGAGTATGAACAAAGCAATATTGTACAATGCTAATAACCTAAAAGAGTTTAAAGAGAAAATAAAATGTTATGAAAAAATGCGGGAAAAGTCGAGTAATCAAAAGAGTGAGTCTAAGAACGTTCAAATCCAGAAAGAAAGTGTAATGAAATACGAAAATAAAGAAAGTGGTATAAAATGCTATAACTGTGGGCAAAAAGGACATATATCTGAGAATTGTGACAATAAGAGTAAAGGAAGAAAGTGTTTTGGTTGCAATAATTTTGGTCACATAGCAAAAGACTGTCCAAATAAAAAGCCTGAAAATAGCACAGACGTTCGTAATACTAATAAAATATCAGCTGATCATATGTTTATGTGTAAAGAAGTGTCAATCAACAATGAAAAGTGTATAGCCTTGCTTGATACTGGTAGCAAATATAATATCGTAACCGAAACAATTTATAATCGTTTGAAAAAACCTAAGCTGGCTAGAGTTGATAAAGTTCTATACGGTTTCGGAGATAAAAAGAGAGTGGTACCTATCGGTTCGTTTACGGGAAGGCTTTCCGTAAGCCAAGAACAGTTTGATTTGGTTTTTTTAGTGGTATCATCTGAATTCCTAGATGTTGAAGTGATTTTGGGAGAAGACTTTTGTAAGCAAGCCCAAATAAAAATCAATCGTGATGGCGTACAAATCGGGAAATATAATGATGAAACGGAATTAAGTTCGGTAATGAGAATAAAGGTCGAAAACGACGAAATTGACATTGACTCAAATGCATCGAAAAGTACAAAGTGCGAAGTGAACAAACTTATCAAAAACTATAAGCCGGAAAAGTTAAAATCGACAAATGTTGAAATCCGTATTGTTTTAAAAGACGATAGTCCAATTTATTCGAGACCACGCAGATTCGCTTTTGCTGAACGGTGCATAATCGATGACCAAGTCGATCAGTGGCTGAAAGACGAAATAATAGAACAATCCGAGTCTGAATTCAGCAGTCCGGTCGTATTAGTAAAAAAACGCGATGGCACTCCACGTCTGTGCATTGATTATAGAAGAATAAACAAGGTAATAGTAAAAGACCATTTTCCATTACCTCTGATTGAAGATCAATTGGATCGGCTACAAGGAGCAACGGTTTTCAGCACAATCGATTTAAAGAATGGATTTTTCCATGTAGATGTTGAAAAAGAGAGTCGAAGATTCACCTCATTCGTTACACACAACGGACAGTATCAGTTTTTAAAAGTTCCTTTTGGATTGACGAACTCCCCTGGGGTATTTCAGAGACACGTTAATGCCATTTTTCGTGATTTAACCCGTGCTGGTACGGCTATTCCATACGTCGACGACATTATAATCCCTGGTAAAACTGAAGAAGAAGCCGTCTCCAATCTGAGAAATGTTTTGAAGCGATGTGAAGAATATGGTTTAGTCATTAACTTAAAGAAATGTTGCTTTTTGAAGAGAGAAATAGAATTTTTGGGGCATACTATAAAGAATCCGAAGATATGTATCTCAGACGCAAAGACCAAAGCTGTAAAAAAATTTTCTATGCCGATGAATCAAAAGCAGCTCCAAAGTTTTCTTGGCCTGGTTGGTTATTTTCGCAAGTTCATTGCAGATTTTTCGATTATAGCCAAGCCTCTTACTGATTTATTAAAAAACGACGCAATTTTTAGATTCAACGAGAGTCAGATAAAATCTTTTAATTTGCTAAAAGAATTGATAACACAGAAACCTGTTTTGCAAATATTTAACCCCAAGTTTGAAACAGAAGTACATACAGACGCATCGATTGATGGCTTCGGAGCAATTTTATTACAAAAGTTACCTGATGATAAAGAATTGCACCCTGTATACTACATGAGCAAAAAGACGACTGAAGCGGAAAGAAAATTCACTAGCTACGAATTAGAGATTTTGGCGGTAGTTGAAGCATTTCGTAAGTTCCGAGTTTACCTTCTAGGTATGCATTTTAAAGTCATAAGCGATTGTAATGCGTTTGCAAAGACGATGGATAAAAAAGATGTGTGCACTAGAGTCGCACGATGGATTCTTGAGATCCAAGAATTTGATTTTGATGTTGAGCACCGTGCAGGAAATCGTATACGTCATGCGGATGCGCTTAGTCGCTACCCTGTTATGATTATATCAGAAGATTACATACACAGTAAATTAAAGAATGTCCAAGCACAAGACGACCAATTGAAGGCTATAATCGATATCCTTGCTCAGAAAACTTCTCATAACAACTATTTTATGAAAGCTGGCATACTTTATAAGTTGGTTGATGATGAAGAACTAATTGTAGTTCCCTCTACTCTGCAACGGGAAATTATTAAACATGCTCACGAAAGAGGTCACTTTTCTGTGAAAAAGACGAAGGAAATAATTGCAAAGGAGTATTATATCCCAAAATTAGATGAGAAAATACAACACCAAATAAGATGCTGCATTCCATGTATAACACTTAATCGAAAGCTTGGTAAAAAAGAAGGAGAACTGCATCCACTGCCGAAAGAAGAACTGCCCTTTCAGACGTTCCACATCGATTTTCTTGGACCCTTAGAGTCAACTCACAAGCAGTATAAGCACATTCTTGCAGTTATCGATGGCTTTACAAAATTTTGCTGGTTGTACCCGACGAAAACGACATCTACGAAGGAAGTAATCACAAGACTACAACAACAAAGTTTAATTTTTGGAAATCCAGTTCAAATTATTTCTGACAGAGGTTCTGCGTTTACTTCTGAAGAGTTTAAAGAGTATTGCAAGGCAGAAAATATCGAACTTCACGCAGTTACGACTGGTCTTCCACAAGCGAACGGACAAGTCGAACGCCTTAACGCTGTTATTATATCCGTGTTGTCTAAGATTTCGATAGAAGACCCTAGCAAATGGTATAAGTTTGTCGGCAAAGTGCAACAAACGATTAACTCAACGTACAGCAGAAGCACACATTCAACGCCGTTCGAACTACTGATTGGTACAAAGATGCACACGAAAGACGACCTTAAGCTGAAAGAAATAATTCACGATGAGATGATTCAGATTTTTAACGACAACAGAGATGATCTACGGAATATAGCGAAGCAGCAGATCCTTCGTATGCAAGAAGAAAATAAGAAGACCTACAACTTACGTCGCAGACCTGCTTCCATATACAAAGTCGGTGATCTGGTAGCTATTAAAAGAACCCAACTTGGAGGAGGTTTGAAGCTAAAGCCCAAATATTTAGGTCCGTACCGCATTACCATGGTAAAGGCCAGAGATACATATGACGTGGTCAAAGATACATTGTTCAACGATGGTCCTAGGCGAACTACGACTTGCGCTGCCTATATGAAGCCGTGGGTTCCCTGTGACATAGACGACCAGGATGCATTCGAGGCGAATGCGTACTAGGATGGCCGAGTTGTGGGATTGGGTCTGGCAACTCTGTTGAGCGAGGCGAATTGAGCTAAAGACGGGGAGTCGAACCGAAAAGACGAGCGAGAGCGGTTGCAAAAAAGACGAAAGACGAAACGACGCGAAGCTGTAAAGACGACTAATTTCCAACTAAATCTAATTAAAATAATCAAATAAATAGTTTTACATTAAAATAAACTAAAATACTACAAAATAAATATAGTGAATAAAATAAATTCCTACATATAGGTCACACGTACACTATGCGTGAGTGACGGCAAGGGAGAATACCGGTGGCCAATGGGCCGCGCTATGCATACGTCACGCTCATGAGAGCGAAAGCAGTAAATTGCAAGCACCAAAAGAATTTCGTGAGCGAGAGAAAACAAAAGTGAGGGCCAAGCAAGCCCGAAAGACGGGTGCGGGGGACGCTTGGTACCGAAATGAAACCAAGTGAGGGCTATGCTTATGAAACGGGGAGTAGGGGGGAGAGTAAAGAAATTGTAAAACGAAAATGGCTTGTGGATTTGTGAGGGGAATATGCAAGCCGAAGGGGGAGGGATGAGCCATGGGGAAGCCCTCTATCTAATAGATACGAGATGCGTATGAAAGTGTTTTGCGTGGGGAATTAAATAATGTTATATATTAAAGTAATCAAGCTAATTATGTTTAAACGTTAATTTAGTTAATACAATTAGCATATATGTATGTAGATAATAATATTGAGTAAATGTGGGTGAATTTGGGTATGACGAGTGGATCAAAGGGAGCGACGGGCGACGGCAGCGTTGGCAGAGAAAGCAGAGAGAGTCAACGGGATACGGAGGGCGGCCAATAGAAAGGCGACGCCAATGCGAGAAAGTGATGCAAGTCAATACAAACAAGAAAGACAAGGACAAGGCATAAATGGGCGCTCAGCCGCAAAGAAAGTGGTCATATGCGCCAAGGATTTACGGGACTTTCACCACGCATAGCAACAAGTGGATGCGTGGGTGAAAGCAGAGGGTCGATGGAAATGTACCAGCTGTATAGCGGTACTACACCAAGATATTCCTGAGGCCGGGGGATCTGCCTATATAAAGGCAATGCCCATCAAGCAAATCATCAAGTCAACAAACTTACGAGTAACCTTAAGAAACTTATCATGGAAACACAAGGAACAACAGAAAAACTAAGAACTATACAGGCCTTACGAGTAACCTGTACAGCTTCATTCAATAATAACAAGTCCTTAAACAAGGATAACAAACACCGTACCCAAGCTAAAGTAAATTTGAGAGAAGCCAAGCAATCTCCAGGAGTCTCCAAAGTCAGTGGTAGGCACGAGGATATATCCTACTGCCGAAATTACAGGATCTATATATCCTGATGAGTACCAATTTCTGAGGAACATCCTGCGTCGTGATAACAGCCTTAAAGCAAAAGCATTCTCAACAAATTTTGCGAAAAGGGTGCAGAGGTGTATCACAAATCAAGCACACTGTACAGATCGAGGCAGTAGCCAGCAACGGCTACAGAAGCAAGAGGAAGACAGGGAAGGACGACGAGGGATTCGAAGTGACTCACCAACGCTGTCCAAGCCCAGAACTACCATCGAGAAACCGTCATATCCAACCAACTCCATTAACGATTTGAATAAACATACAATTAAACATTAGCAACTGAAATCGAACGTGTTTTAATTTCACCGGGGCACAAAATAAATTTGTTGTGCCGAACCTAGCCCAAGAGATATTGTAAATATCCCGAAGGACGAAAAAGGATCGTTACAACGGTTTCAATTCAAAAGATTAAGTTTTCTAGGCCTCGTGAAATATACTCTTTTAAAATTACAGTATCAAATGAGAATTTCTCAGCTATGGTAAACGCTGATTTTTGGCCAGAGAGCCTAGTCTAATAATATCGTCTAGTCATTGCATTCATTATCAAAATGTAAGAGGACTTCTTACCAAGCCCTCGAAACTGCTCTGCCAAACTTTTTCGGCTTACATATTAGCGTTTTCTGAAACTTGGCTCAACTCATCTGTTTTTGATAACGAAATTATTTCTAAAAACTTTATTTCTTATAGGCTTGTTCGTGTTGGTCATCTTGGTGCTGCAGTACTCATTGCTGTCAACTCGAATCTTTGTTCAAATGTTGTGCCGATTGATCTGCACTGAGGTGCTGAATTTATTTGCTTCAAAGTTACATGTTCCAACTTTAGCTTATACATTATTTGTTCTTATATTCCTTCAACTTCTGATATCATGACCTATTTGCACCATGCTGAGTTTTGCATTCCTTATAGTCTTAGGTGATTTTAACTTGCCTTATATTACTTGGCTGGTTGATGATAATCTCTCTTTCTTAATTCCTTCGTCTTAACATGCTTTCTTGATAGTCTACTTGAGTGTCCGCTATACCGTTAAATTCTTTATTCCTTTAAAGAATCCTTGATCTTGTTTTTGTCTCGGAGTAGGACTGTTATTTTGGTATCTCAGACACAGCCTCTTGTAAAGCTTGATGATTCTTATCACCCTACCATTGAATATATTTTTTCTTACAATACCGTTACTAATTCATTAAATAACATTTTAGTATCTCGTATTAAATATTTTCGTAAAACAAATGAGAATCTTCTTACCAACCTTATTTACTCTTTTGATTGGTCATTTTTATTTGAGTGCTGTGACATAGTTTATGCAGTGAATTTTTATACCATACACCCATAGGGTGAAATGGTATATTAAAGTCGCCAAAATGTATGTAACAGGCAGAAGGAAGCTTCTCCGACCCTGTAAAATATATATATTCTTGATCAGGATCAACAGCCGAGTCGATCTAGCCATGTCCGTCTGTCCGTCCGTCCGTCCGTCCGTCCGTCTGTATGAACACGCAGATCTCGGAGAATATAAGAGCTAGAGCTACCAAATTTGGTATGTATACTCGTGTATTATGCACATGTACAGAGTTAATTGGAATTTCGGCCACGCCCCCCCTACGCCCCAGGAATCACATAAAACTGTTTTTCTTAAAAAGTATGACAGCTAGAGACATCAAATTTAGTTTGTACACCCGATTAGTTAGCGCGCAGAAATTCATTGTTCAAACGTTTTGCCACGCCCCCTTACGCCCCCTGGAATCACATAAAACTGTTTTTCTTAAAAAGTATAATAGCTAGAGACATCAAATTTGGTTTATATGCTCGTTTAGTTAGCGCGCAGAAACTAATTGCTTAAACTTTTTGCCACGCCCCCTTCCGCCCCCAGAATTTACATAAAACTGATTTCCTTAAAATCTATGATAGCTACCGACATTAAGTTTGGTATGTAGACTAGCTTAATAGGCGCGCAGATATTGGCTATTTAAACATTTTGCCACGCCCACTTCCGCCCCCGCAAATTAAAAAAAACTGATTTTATCAAAAACTAACAAAGCTAAAGTCACTAAATTTAGTATGTATACTGGCATAGTAGAATTTATATATTTTCACATTTTGCCACGCCCACTTCCGCCTCCATAATTTAGAAAAAACCGATTTCCTCCTGTATTTTTTTTATTATCGCTATCAAATTCGGCAGACTAATTATTCTTATCTATTTCTATCAAACTACCAAATTTCATTGAAATCGGACTAGAAACATGCAAAATATGAGTATGAACGTATTTTACTAAGCGGTCCACAAGGCCAGAATTGGCCGTTGGCTAGTGGCGGCGCTAGAGTGCTCGTGTGTTCGTAGAGTGAGCGAGATAGCACATAGTATAAGATATGTAAAAACAATTTAATAGACAAACATTTGGTTTTCGAAATTTAAAATATTTGTTTCACCTGGTGTATGGTATACCCAAGTCGACGAGTCGACTTACTTGCTTCATTTCTACTGTGCTCTTAATTATCTTATTGATAAATGCGTTTTTGTCTGAATGTCTCTACCGTCTCCAGTGCGTCAGTCTGGTTCACACGTAGGCTATCTTATCTCTGTAACATTAAATCGAGATATTTTAAAAGATTTAAAAAAACTGGTTCGCGACTTGACTAGGCAAATTATTGTGTAGCGAACGAAAAATCAATTTTTTCTCTGAAATACTCAATGCTACAGTAATTTTTTTTTTTTTTTTGCGCTGTAAGGTTGAATTCTATAATAACCCCAAAAGATTTAACAACTTTGTTAATTCTAACAAACAAATCTAATATTTCTAACTAGCAGGGCATTGTCAATCTTGCCGCACTACCTACCGGATCCACTATTTCTCCTTGTCAGCATGGCTTCATGAAAGGTCGTTCGTCGCTTACCAACCTTTTAGAATTGACTACCCTTGTACACCATGGCTTCCGTAAGAAGCGTCAAACTGATGTTATTTACACCGACTTTAGTGAGGCTTTCGATACGATTGTTCATTCTATGCTTCTTACGAAACTTGCCATAAGGGGCTTTTCCCCGAAACTATTGGCTTGGTTAAAGTCGAATCTTATTGGCAGAACCCAAAGGGTGTCTTTTCGTTCCTCAATGTCTAAAACTGTTCGAGTTACGTCAGGTGTACCCCAAGGCAGTCATCTGGGCCCACTGTTATTTAGCTTGTTTATAAATGATTTGCCTTTGGCCTTGGCTCATTCACGCGTGCTCATGTTTGCGAATAACGTCAAGATTTGTTATTCCTATAATGATCCTTCTTTCCAACAGTACTTGCAATCAGATCTCGATGCAATTTGTGATTGGTGCCACGTTAATAAATTACAACGTAATGCTTCTAAGTGTTCTTTTATGACTTTCAGTCGTTTGTCTCCGCTCCTAGCTCATTACTCTATTAAGTCTGTTCTGTTGGATTGTGTAGCATCATTCAAAGACTTGTGCGTTATGTTTGACCCAAAACATTCATTTAATTTACATATATTTTCAATTGTCAATAGAGGATGCAGTCTTCTTGTCTTCATAAATCGTTGGGCCAAAGAATTTGATGACCCTTACGTAACAAAGGTTTTATACACTTCGTTAGTTCGCCCTACTCTAGAACAGTGGTCGGCACGGCCCATTCCCCGTTCTAGGGCCTAGCTCTGCCGCAGCGCTGTCGTCTCACATACACTGTAAATGCTCGTGTAGGTTCGGCAATGGCACTTCGGCAACAATTCGACTCGTGCTTATCAGAAAAAAATTTATTTTCAAAAAAAAAAATTGGTCCGCATGTCAAAACTACACCTAAAAATATGTTTGTTGACAAATGGAAAAATTGTTTTCTCTTGATTGACAATTTGAATTCGATGTGCAATGCGTTATTTGCTTTCAAGTTTCTTTAAAGTAGGTTATAATACAACAAATAAAAAAAAAAGGTTCGGACTTCGTGTTTGTTGCAACACACAAATCAGTTGCTGATTTTTGATTGTATGTGTGCCGACCCCTGCTCTAGAATATTGCTCGTCAGTGTGAAATCGTATTTGGCGTTCTCGTTCTCCATAAACTAATCAACAGTGAAGTCATTTCTACTAATCTACTAGATGCTCTATATTTTTGTGTTCCCTCACGCCGGACCAGAAACTTTATTTATAGGAAACTTAGTCATCTGACTGACTAACTACTCTCATCACGAACCTTTTCGTTTTTTTTGCCAATCTTTTAACAACCTTTCTCACCTTATCTCTTCTCATCTTTCTGTTTCTTCCCTTTGCGCTATACTTTTTAATAGTTTACAGCGAAACTGCTTATTATATTTTGGACTTTGCAGTGCAACTCATCCCTGACCACATGGCATTGGCTGGCACCTTGTGCAAAAAAAAAAACACCTCCACCGGGTAGGAAATGTTTAGTTGTGTATAAGGCTAAGCTTACTTTCTTTAATTTATTGTTATCTGTTTTTAGTTAGTTGACGTAAAATAAAACCAGAGGGCCGGGGCTAACTTTGACCGCGTCAAAGTTTGTATACCCTTGCAAATTTTTTGGTAACTCTTTCCTTACCTATTAGCCATCAATGTGAAAGAACGTTTTATCTAAAAAGGCTTATGTTTGCGAAAGAATGGCCTACAATCATAGTAAATAACTAATATATTGATCATAGTCACTGTTTTCCAGCGATCGTTCCTATGGGAGCTATTTGATATAGTCACCCGATGTTTGTCGAATTCGGCACAGTCATTAACAGATATATTAAACTAACAAATGTTTAATTTAAAAGCAATCGCGTTAAAAGTAACGAAATTATTTACAAAAGTCACTGTTTTTGACCGATCGTTCTTATGGGAGCCATATGATATAGTCACCCGATCTTGATCAAATTTGTCACAGTAGATTATAGGCGTAATAAACTCTCTAATGTTAAGTTTCACGACACTAGCACAGAAAATAAAGAAGTTATTGAGAAAAGTCGCTGTTCGTGACTTTGGGGTTTGTATGCGAGCTATATGAAATAGTAGTCCGATCGAGCTGAATCCGGGATATACAAACTGTGCAATGTATAGAAGCCAACATGCGAAGTAAGCTCTTACGGTTTAAGATGAGATCGCGTTCAGACGGCCCTACGGACGGATATGGCTATTTGATACAATTACAATATACTTTATATTGTCGGAGATGCTTCATTCTATGCGTTGCACACTTCTGACCATAAAATAATATATCCATTTTGCAAGAATATGAAGAGAATGATCAGAATAGAATAGTCACGAAGGAATGTACCCCCGAAGGTGAGGAAGAGGAAATTGTCAGCGAAATAGATAAGGAAAATGAAAACGAAATAGTTAAGGAAAATGATAGGGAAATGGTTAAGGAAAGTAATGGCAGGATTGTTAATAAAATAGAAAATGAGGGTGTTATTGAGTTAGTCAATGAAAGTTAGAGTTAGTCCCAGTCATTTCACTCGTTGCAAAGGACAGACGTGTTTCTTTTGCGCTTATCAAATCTTATTTTTTTCGCGATAAAATAATTTGGTATTACTTATAAAAGCACTTTCTGCATAACTAAAGTTTTCATTTCGCGATTGCTTTCAATAGTTTTTGTGCACTTAAATCAAACAATTCCAACATATTTAAATTTAATTTTACAACAAAACTTGCATTAGCGGTGTTGTTGTCCCTTTTGCTTTTGTCTTAAATTTCTTTTGTTTTGTCTTAAATTTTACCGTTGTAACGAACTATCGCTCTCTTGCGTACAAATTGTTGGTGCATGTGTTCAATTGTACGCGCTTTCTCGCTGTCTCCTATTTTTGCGACTCAGTGATACGTGTTTTTGTTTTTATGTTTTGTTATTAGTATATTCTTGTGAATTTTTTACTCTTCTGTTGTGAAGGCTTAATCTGTACACTTAATCTATAACCCTTATATCAGAACTGGTCAGTATATTCCTATACACATATTTTGCTACCTTTAAAATTTTCTTTATTCCTTTTTTAATTAAAGTAAACTTTTTAATAAAATGGTTGTCTGTTAAAAAAATAATTGAATAGTTGCCACTAAGGCGGTTGACTCCCATGATTATATTCTTTGTTGGCTGTGTGACAAAGCGGTTCATGTTTAGTGTGCAGGTTACACAGGCAGAATCAAGGAGTCTATTGCTAAAGGTGGTGGCTTAAAATATGGATGTGATGCTTGCCGGGAGGTCGAGAATGGGATCCAGTCATACTAGAGATAGTTTGGACACTTTGAGGGCAGATTTTAACAAACGCCAAGGCAAGTTTACTGCGGTGGAGACTCAGTTCAGAAGCTTATCGCTTATCGCTGAGTGAGTCTCCGAAACGTAAAAGAACCAGTCCTTGGGGTGTTTATTTATCTGTTGATCCTCCAGCGTCTCTTATCGTTCCCGACCGGTCTCATCCACCGTGCACTCCCAATGTACAGCAATTTATATCGTTTAAGTGTCCATTTGCGAATGCGAATAGTAAGGAATTACCGGTATCACCTGGGAATGTTCTTTTAAAAACGATGCTTATTGTAGTGTCCGATTTGTCCGGGCAATTACCCATTCCAATGGATATTGCCGATAGTTCTAAAAGTATCAAGGGCCCCGTAAACAAGTTGGCTGCTGCAGTGGGTGACTTGTCCAAAGTTGCTGCTGCGGCTGACGCCTCGGGACCGCGGCCTCTCGTTGGCATACCACCAAAGAAACATATATTTGTTTCTAGGCTAGACCCTGTTGCCACATCTGATGATGTAATAGCTTATAATCGGAAGAAAGTTGACGTCTCAAATATTGCGGTGGAAAAGTTTAAATTTTCGCATTCTCGGGACATTTCGTCCTTTAAAATTAATGTTTCTGCCAATATCTTCGACATTATATGTCGAGAAGATTTTTGACCGAAACATAGTCAAGGAACATAGTTAAGGAATATATATGCTGATACATCAGCAACCGCTGATGTGTCAAAAAACTACGGGACGAAACTCCTGTAGCCTGAGTTTCCAGAACGTAAGAGGACTGAAATCAAAACTTCCTAATCTCTATGTAGATAGTCTTTCTTTTGAACATAACATTCTAGCTTTTACAGAGACGTAGCTAAAATCTAATATTGCTGATGCGACCGGATTTCTCGCATTGGCGGTGGCGTTCTGATAGCTGTTGATGCTGATTTATCATCTGAAATAATTCAATATTCTAATACCCAGGATATTGAGTTTGTCGGTGTTAAAGTAAATTTTAAATTTTTTAATGCTTTTATTACTTGTTCCTTTATTCCACCATTATCAGACATGGTGGTATATTTAAATTATTTAGAGGCGATTCAGTTTGTCTCCTCTTTAGTTTCCAGTCAAGACATGCTCATAGTTGTAGGTGATTTTAATTTACCCGCTTTAGCATGGTTACCAACCGATGAATGTACCATGTTGCTACCCTCTTGGTCACATGACTTTTTTGATGGCCTTCTAGGATTATCTTTATCCCAAGTCAATTCTGTCTTAAATTCTAATGGAAAATCGTTAGATCTTATTTTTGTATTGGATTCTTCTTATTGTAATGTTTCTAGGATTGAACCATTTGTTCTTCCCGAAGACAAATTTCATACTACATTAAATTTAAAAATTGATCTGCCCTTGCTTTCACCATTACTTGGTTCAACTGAGTTACCTCTAACTAGGTGCTTTCGTAAGACTGACTTTGCCAGCCTTAATGAAAACATTACTACTACCGATTGGTCAATTGTAGAGATATGAACTCAGCTGTTCGTTTTTTCTATGATACTCTGAATTCACTCTTTGATATTTGTGTGCCTCTTGGTAGGCTGGAGCGGCTTAACAAACCTGGTTCTCTCGTGAATTATGCAATTTGAAAAATGTGCAGACACGACATAATAAGAAGTTTCAAAAAACACGTCGTTCATCAGATTATGCTCTGTATACAGTCGCTCGTTCAAAATTCATGATGCTTAATACACAATACTATAAGAACTATCTTCAGCGGTGTAAGCTTCAGTTTTCTTCTGACCCTAAACAATTCTATAATTTTGTTAATTCTAAACGTAAGACCTCTGTGCACCCATCTTTTTTGTCTTTTCAAAATAAAAAAGCGAGCACTGATCAGGCAATTGCTGAAATGCTTGCTAATTTTTTCAAACCAACCTATTTCTCAACGGAATATCGAGCAAGTCCGTATCCTTATCATTTAGAAAAAGCTAATTGCATTTTCAATCCAGTGATTGATGAAAGTTCTCTTCTTAGCGAACTTAAACTAGTTAAACCTAATTATTCTCCGGGGCCAGATGGTCTTCCTGGATGTGTACTCAGGTTCTGTGCAAACGCATTATGTAAACCCATTTTAAAATTGTTTCTATTGTCTTTTGAATCTTCCTCTTTTCCATCTATTTGGAAAGAGTCGTATATCATTCCTCTGCATAAAAATGGCAAAAAGTCCGAAGCCTCTAACTACAGGGGTATCTCAAAATTGTCCGCTATTCCGAAAGCAGAGGACCCTAAAAGGTTCATGCATAGCATAGTTAGAAGAACAACGACTAAGGGATAAAGGTATCAAAGGATGTCTACTCCGTCTACATGGTACCGACAGATTCACCTGAGCTAATAACTCAGGCGAGTCGATATCACCAATTAGGAGCTTGTGCATAAAAATGACACCAAGCATAATTCTACGGTTAGTTAGGGACGGAAGGTTAATCAAGAGAAGTCTACTAGAATACGAAGGCAAATTGACATTGCGATCCCAGCTTAAGCCACGAAGAGCAAATAGCAAGAACTGCTTTTGAACGGATTCAAGTCTAATCTGGTGCGACTCATATTGAGGTGACCAAATGCAAGATCCATACTCTAAAATAGGACGGACAAGCAAAGTAAAAACTTTAGTTGTATAGGGGTCATCAAATTCTTTTGACCATCTTTAAATGAAACCCAGGACACTCATGGCCTTTGCGACCGTGGGTATTAAAATTTAACTTATGGTCCATAAGTACGCCCAAATCATTCATATTATTTAGACGTTCTAAAGGGCTATTGTTTAGAAAATAAGTGACCAGTTGAGGAGACTTACTTACCTTACATTTGGTAGTGTTAAGATTTAGTAGATTAAATTGGCACCAGGATTGAACGTTTTTAAGATCAGCTTGTAGCCGACTAAATGAATCTGTATCTTTATGAGTAAGACAAAGTTTGACATCGTCAGCATACATAAGCACACGCGAATGAACAATGACTGATGGTTGTCTGTTAAAAAAATAATTGAATAGTTGCCACTAACGCGGTTGACTCCCATGATTATATTCTTTGTTGGCTGTGTGACAAAGCGGTTCATGTTTAGTGTGCAGGTTACACAGGCAGAATCAAGGAGTCTATTGCTAAAGGTGGTGGCTTAAAATATGGATGTGATGCTTGCCGGGAGGTCGAGAATGGGATCCAGTCATACTAGAGATAGTTTGGACACTTTGAGGGCAGATTTTAACATACGCCAAGGCAAGTTTACTGCGGTGGAGACTCAGTTCAGAAGCTTATCGCTTATCGCTGAGTGAGTCTCCGAAACGTAAAAGAACCAGTCCTTGGGGTGTTTATTTATCTGTTGATCCTCCAGCGTCTCTTATCGTTCCCGACCGGTCTCATCCACCGTGCACTCCCAATGTACAGCAATTTATATCGTTTAAGTGTCCATTTGCGAATGCGAATAGTAAGGAATTACCGGTATCACCTGGGAATGTTCTTTTAAAAACGATGCTTATTGTAGTGTCCGATTTGTCCGGGCAATTACCCATTCCAATGGATATTGCCGATAGTTCTAAAAGTATCAAGGGCCCCGTAAACAAGTTGGCTGCTGCAGTGGGTGACTTGTCCAAAGTTGCTGCTGCGGCTGACGCCTCGGGACCGCGGCCTCTCGTTGGCATACCACCAAAGAAACATATATTTGTTTCTAGGCTAGACCCTGTTGCCACATCTGATGATGTAATAGCTTATAATCGGAAGAAAGTTGACGTCTCAAATATTGCGGTGGAAAAGTTTAAATTTTCGCATTCTCGGGACATTTCGTCCTTTAAAATTAATGTTTCTGCCAATATCTTCGACATTATATGTCGAGAAGATTTTTGACCGAAACATAGTCAAGGAACATAGTTAAGGAATATATATGCTGATACATCAGCAACCGCTGATGTGTCAAAAAACTACGGGACGAAACTCCTGTAGCCTGAGTTTCCAGAACGTAAGAGGACTGAAATCAAAACTTCCTAATCTCTATGTAGATAGTCTTTCTTTTGAACATAACATTCTAGCTTTTACAGAGACGTAGCTAAAATCTAATATTGCTGATGCGACCGGATTTCTCGCATTGGCGGTGGCGTTCTGATAGCTGTTGATGCTGATTTATCATCTGAAATAATTCAATATTCTAATACCCAGGATATTGAGTTTGTCGGTGTTAAAGTAAATTTTAAATTTTTTAATGCTTTTATTACTTGTTCCTTTATTCCACCATTATCAGACATGGTGGTATATTTAAATTATTTAGAGGCGATTCAGTTTGTCTCCTCTTTAGTTTCCAGTCAAGACATGCTCATAGTTGTAGGTGATTTTAATTTACCCGCTTTAGCATGGTTACCAACCGATGAATGTACCATGTTGCTACCCTCTTGGTCACATGACTTTTTTGATGGCCTTCTAGGATTATCTTTATCCCAAGTCAATTCTGTCTTAAATTCTAATGGAAAATCGTTAGATCTTATTTTTGTATTGGATTCTTCTTATTGTAATGTTTCTAGGATTGAACCATTTGTTCTTCCCGAAGACAAATTTCATACTACATTAAATTTAAAAATTGATCTGCCCTTGCTTTCACCATTACTTGGTTCAACTGAGTTACCTCTAACTAGGTGCTTTCGTAAGACTGACTTTGCCAGCCTTAATGAAAACATTACTACTACCGATTGGTCAATTGTAGAGATATGAACTCAGCTGTTCGTTTTTTCTATGATACTCTGAATTCACTCTTTGATATTTGTGTGCCTCTTGGTAGGCTGGAGCGGCTTAACAAACCTGGTTCTCTCGTGAATTATGCAATTTGAAAAATGTGCAGACACGACATAATAAGAAGTTTCAAAAAACACGTCGTTCATCAGATTATGCTCTGTATACAGTCGCTCGTTCAAAATTCATGATGCTTAATACACAATACTATAAGAACTATCTTCAGCGGTGTAAGCTTCAGTTTTCTTCTGACCCTAAACAATTCTATAATTTTGTTAATTCTAAACGTAAGACCTCTGTGCACCCATCTTTTTTGTCTTTTCAAAATAAAAAAAGCGAGCACTGATCAGGCAATTGCTGAAATGCTTGCTAATTTTTTCAAACCAACCTATTTCTCAACGGAATATCGAGCAAGTCCGTATCCTTATCATTTAGAAAAAGCTAATTGCATTTTCAATCCAGTGATTGATGAAAGTTCTCTTCTTAGCGAACTTAAACTAGTTAAACCTAATTATTCTCCGGGGCCAGATGGTCTTCCTGGATGTGTACTCAGGTTCTGTGCAAACGCATTATGTAAACCCATTTTAAAATTGTTTCTATTGTCTTTTGAATCTTCCTCTTTTCCATCTATTTGGAAAGAGTCGTATATCATTCCTCTGCATAAAAATGGCAAAAAGTCCGAAGCCTCTAACTACAGGGGTATCTCAAAATTGTCCGCTATTCCGAAAGCTTTTGAGAAAATTATAACTTCTCAATTGCAACATTTTTGCAGCTCTATTATTTCGCCATCCCAACATGGGTTTGTGAAACGTAGATCTACAACCACTAACCTTTTAGAATTTACATCAATAATTATCAAGGGGTTCAAAAATGGTAAACAAACTGATGTAATATATACTGACTTTAGCAAATCCTTTGATTCCGTTAATCATACCCTATTACTTTCTAAGCTGAGCGACATTGGGTTTCCACCCCTTTTCCTTTCTTGGGTTAGAGAATATTTAACAAATAGAAAACAGAAGGTACTTTTTAAGTCTTCTTTTTCCGCTTCCATTCCTGTGACTTCTGGTGTACCTCAAGGTAGTCATCTTGGCCCTCTGCTCTTCACACTATTTATTAACGATCTTCCATCAGTCATTGTTCATTCCCGTGTGCTTATGTATGCTGACGATGTCAAACTTTGTCTTATCCTGGTGCCTGGTGTCAATCCTGGTGCCAATTTAATCTACTAAATCTTAACACTACCAAATGTAAGGTAATGACTTTTTTTCCGTAACTCTCCTCAACTGGTCACTTATTTTCTAAACAACAGCCCTCTAGAACGTCTAAATAATATGAATGATTTAGGCGTACTTATGGACCATAAGTTTAATTTTAACACCCATATTTCCACCACGGTCGCAAAGGCCATGAGTGTCCTGGGTTTCATTAAAAGATGGTCAAAAGAATTTGATGACCCCTATACAACTAAAGTTTTTACTTTGCTTGTCCGTCCTATTTTAGAGTATGGGTCTCGCATTTGGTCACCTTGAATCCGTTCAAAAGCAGTTCTTGATATTTGCACTTCGTTGCTTAAGGTGGGATCGCAGGGGCCACTTGAACGTACTGCGCATAGTATCGTCAACGTCCGCTATTAAAGAATTAGATCTGATAGAAAATCCGAAGATAGAAAAGAAATTGCTAATGTACAGTCTTTCAACAAAATAGAATATGAATTTATAAATATCGAGTCTTTTCACACTGGAGTTGATTGCAAAATAGGTGAAGATTTTAAAGATTTTAAGGTCCGGAAAATGTTTGCGCGGTTAATTTGGGGGGTCAAAATTTTTCAGTTGTGCACCTAGAAGATTCTCATATTTTGAGAAAGGGAATCTCAATATTAGACGGCTTTTTCGAGAAAAAGATCGTTCCCACTATTGAGTCGGAGTATGCTTCAACCATTGTGTTAGTGCCTTAAAAAGCTGACGAGATAAGGTTGTGCATTGACTCCAGAAGATTAAACAAAGTTTTGATTAAAGACTACACTATACCTGTGATATAAGATTTGTTAGACAAGCTTGGAGACAAACTTTTTTTCAAAACTGGATCTTAAAAATGACTATATTAACGTAATAATGGAGAAAAATTCAGTTAAATATCCGGACGTCTAAAAAATATTCAGTGTTTCAAAGATTTGTTAACAAAATTTTTATAGATAAGATAAGAGATAGTAAAGTACTAGTGTATCAAGACGCTATCAATGTTTGGCTTTTTATCTTATCGTCGTTTCATTAGAAACGTTTCGTTAATTGCGGAACCACTCTATGACCTATGGAACAAAGATAGGGTGTTCAAACACTGGAGATGGAAAAGAAGAGCTAGATTGTTTTTCGTTGATCAAATATAAGTTAGCAAAAGCGCCAGTTTTGGCAATGTATAACCACAAGAACGAGGTGGAGCTGCATTGTTATACGAGCGCGTTAAACTTTGGGGCAATGTTGTTGCAAAAGAATGAAGTCAAAAAACTGCACCCTGTTTTTATACCATATATATTATATATGGTATATTAAAGTCGCCAAAATGTATGTAACAGGCATAAGGAAGTTTCTCTTTCTCCTCTATAAAGTATATATATTCTTGATCAGGATCAACAGCCGAGTCGATCTAGCCATGTCCGTCTGCCCGTCCGTCCGTCCGCCTGTATGGACACGCAGATCTCGGAGGCTATAAGAGCTAGAGCCACCAAGTTTGGTATGTAAACTCGTGTAGTATGTAAATGTACAGAGTAAATTTGAATTTTTTTTTACGCCCCCTGAGGCCCCCAGGAATCACATAAAACTGTTTTTCTTAAAAAGTATAACAGCTAGAGACATCAAATTTGGTTTATATACTGGTTTAGTTAGTTCGCCCTTGGAATTTAAATTAGCGGACGTTGACGATACTATGCGCAGTACGTTCAAGTGGCCCCTACGACACCAGGACATACCCTGTTACGCGCGAGCCCAAGCAGATAACTGCCCACCTCCCACCCGACCGACCGAGAGGTGCAGCCGTATAACGCACGGCACGAATCGCGTGGACAAATACACAATAGAATAAACAGACAAACAAATACTACTATAGCTATCTATTAACTAAATGGGATACGATAGATGTTTTAAGCATATTAATAGAAAACTCAGAGCCGATTACTGGGAATAGAAGGTTGAAATCAGAGCAGAGGACCCTAAAAGGTTCATGCATAGCATAGTTAGAAGAACAACGACTAAGGGATAAAGGTATCAAAGGATGTCTACTCCGTCTACATGGTACCGACAGATTCACCTGAGCTAATAACTCAGGCGAGTCGATATCACCAATTAGGAGCTTGTGCATAAAAATGACACCAAGCATAATTCTACGGTTAGTTAGGGACGGAAGGTTAATCAAGAGAAGTCTACTAGAATACGAAGGCAAATTGACATTGCGATCCCAGCTTAAGCCACGAAGAGCAAATAGCAAGAACTGCTTTTGAACGGATTCAAGTCTAATCTGGTGCGACTCATATTGAGGTGACCAAATGCAAGATCCATACTCTAAAATAGGACGGACAAGCAAAGTAAAAACTTTAGTTGTATAGGGGTCATCAAATTCTTTTGACCATCTTTAAATGAAACCCAGGACACTCATGGCCTTTGCGACCGTGGGTATTAAAATTTAACTTATGGTCCATAAGTACGCCCAAATCATTCATATTATTTAGACGTTCTAAAGGGCTATTGTTTAGAAAATAAGTGACCAGTTGAGGAGACTTACTTACCTTACATTTGGTAGTGTTAAGATTTAGTAGATTAAATTGGCACCAGGATTGAACGTTTTTAAGATCAGCTTGTAGCCGACTAAATGAATCTGTATCTTTATGAGTAAGACAAAGTTTGACATCGTCAGCATACATAAGCACACGCGAATGAACAATGACTGATGGAAGATCGTTAATAAATAGTGTGAAGAGCAGAGGGCCAAGATGACTACCTTGAGGTACACCAGAAGTCACAGGAATGGAAGCGGAAAAAGAAGACTTAAAAAGTACCTTCTGTTTTCTATTTGTTAAATATTCTCTAACCCAAGAAAGGAAAAGGGGTGGAAACCCAATGTCGCTCAGCTTAGAAAGTAATAGGGTATGATTAACAGAATCAAAGGATTTGCTAAAGTCAATATATATTACATCAGTTTGTTTACCATTTTTGAACCCCTTGATATTTATTGATGTAAATTCTAAAAGGTTAGTGGTTGTAGATCTACGTTTCACAAACCCATGTTGGGATGGCGAAATAATAGAGCTGCAAAAATGTTGCAATTGAGAAGTTATAATTTTCTCAAAAGCTTTCGGAATAGCGGACAATTTTGAGATACCCCTAGAGTTAGAGGCTTCGGACTTTTTGCCATTTTTATGCAGAGGAATGATATCCGACTCCTTCCAAATAGGTGGAAAAGAGGAAGATTCGACAGACAATAGAAACAATTTTAAAATGGGTTTACATAATGCGTTTGCACAGAACCTGAGTACACATCCAGGAAGACCATCTGGCCCCGGAGAATAATTAGGTTTAACTAGTTTAAGTTCGCTAAGAAGAGAACTTTCATCAATCACTGGATTGAAAATGCAATTAGCTTTTTCTAAATGATAAGGATACGGACTTGCTCGATATTCCGTTGAGGAATAAGTTGTTTTGAAAAAATTCGCAAACATATCGGCAATTGCCTGATCAGTGCTCGCTTTTTTATTTTGAAAAGACAAAAAAGATGGGTGCACAGAGGTCTTACGTTTAGAATTAACAAAATTTTAGAATTGTTTAGGGTCAGCAGAAAACTGAAGCTTACACCGCTGAAGATAGTTCTTATAGTATTGTGTATTAAGCATCATGAATTTTGAACGAGCGACTGTATACAGAGCATAATCTGATGAACGACGTGTTTTTTGAAACTTCTTATTATGTCGTGTCTGCACATTTTTCAAATTGCATAATTCACGAGAGAACCAGGTTTGTTAAGCCGCTCCAGCCTACCAAGAGGCACACAAATATCAAAGAGTGAATTCAGAGTATCATAGAAAAAACGAACAGCTGAGTTCATATCTCTACAATTGACCAATCGGTAGTAGTAATGTTTTCATTAAGGCTGGCAAAGTCAGTCTTACGAAAGCACCTAGTTAGAGGTAACTCAGTTGAACCAAGTAATGGTGAAAGCAAGGGCAAATCAATTTTTAAATTTAATGTAGGATGAAATTTGTCTTCTGGAAGAACACATAAGAAGAATCCAATACAAAAATAAGATCTAACGATTTTCTATTAGAATTTAAGACAGCTAAATAGACGCGCAGATATTGGCTATTTTAAAATTTTGCCACGCCCATTTCCGCCCCCGCAAATTAAAAAAAACTGATTTTACCAAAAAGGAACAACGCTAAAGTCACCAAATTTAGTATGCACACTGGCTTAGTATGCGCGCAGAGTATACATCTTTTCATATTTTGCCACGCCCACTTCCGCCTTCATAATTTAAAAAAAACGATTTCCTCCTGTAGGTTTTTGACTATCACAATTAAATTCAACAGACTAATTAATCTTAACTATTTCTTCCAAACTACCAAATTTTATTGAAATCGGACTAGAAACATGCAAAATATGCGTATGAACGTCTTTTACTACGCAGTCCACAAAGCCAGAAATGGCCGTTGGCTAGTGGTGGCGCTAGAGTGCTCGTGTGTTTATAGAGTGAGCGAGATAGCACATAGTATGAAGCATTTAAAAACAATTGAATAGACAATTTAATAGACATACATTTGGTTTTCGAAATTTGAAATATTTGTTTCACCTGGTGTATGGTATACCCAAGTCGGCCAGTCGACTTACTCATAATCAGGGTACCACAGTTTCTTTTTAGGGACCTTAGCAATAGTATATGCAGTACGCAGGTTCAGAGAGTGAGGTGAGATATTTTAAGGTACTAACAGATTTTAATTCGCTGACTATCACTCCCAATCGAATTGAATTGAATCCAAGGTTTGCGAGATGGGCTCTTGAGCTACACAATTATGTTTATGAAATAGTACAGAGGTCTGAAAGGAAAACAAAGTATTTTGTCAACAAAATTAAATGCAAGTTCGACCCCGGGTTTTGCCAAAAGAAAAAATTTTTTTTATTTTGTAATAATTTATTTATTGTTTTTTCTGAAAATAAAAAAAACTTTAGCAACTGATTTAGAAATAATTGACTTCAAGAACAGCTTTGTAGGAAAGTCTAATAAGCCATGTAAGTGTACAGCTGTTATATGAAATGCACAAAATTGTAATTCTTTTTATACCATACACCCATAGGGTGAAATGGTATATTAAAGTCGCCAAAATGTATGTAACAGGCAGAAGGAAGCTTCTCCGACCCTATAAAGTATATATATTCTTGATCAGGATGAATAGCCGAGTCGATCTAGCCATGTCCGTCTGTCCGTCCGTCCGTCCGTCCGTCCGTCCGTATGAACACGCAGATCTCGGAGACTATAAGAGCTAGAGCCACCAAATTTGGTATGTATACTCGTGTAGTATGCACATGTTCAGAGTTAATTGGAATTTCGGCCACGCCCCCTTACGCCCCCAGGAATCACATAAAACTGTTTTTCTTAAAAAGTATAACAGCTAGAGACATCAAATTTGGTTTATATACTCGTTTAGTTGGCGCGCAGAAACTAATTGTTTAAACTTTTTGCCACGCCCCCTTCCGCCCCCGGAATTTACATAAAACTGATTTTCTTAAAAACTATGACAGCTACCGACATCAAATTTGGTGTGCAGACTAGTTTAATAGACGCGCAGAAACTGGCTATTTAAAAATTTTGCCACGCCCACTTCCGCCCCCGCAAATCAAACAAAACTGATTTTATCAAAAACAAACAAAGCTAAAGTCACCAAATTTAGTATGTATACTGGCTTAGTATTCGCGCAGAGTATATATATTTTCATATTTTGCCACGCCCACTTCCGCCTTCATAATTAAGAAAAAACCGATTTTCTCCTGTAGTTTTTTGACTATCGCATTCAAATTCGGCAGACTAATTAATCTTATCTATTTCTACAAAACTACCAAATTTTATTGAAATCGGACTAGAAACATGCAAAATATGCGTATGAACGTATTTTACTACGCGGTCCACAAGGCCAGAATTGGCCGTTGGCTAGTAGCGGCGCTAGAGTGCTCGTGTGTTCGTAGAGTGAGCGAGATAGCACATACTACGAAACATGTAAAAACAATTTAATAGACATACATATGTACATTTGGTTTTCGAAATTTAAAAAAATTTGTTTCACCTGGTGTATGGTATACCCGAGTCGACGAGTCGACTTACTTGCTTCATTTACATTTGCAGACATCTCAAACGGCTGGAGACAATTGATAAACTGAAACTTCAGTACCAAAGAAATGACACAAATGTTCTATCTTTTTGGCGAGCAAAATACCTTACCGATAAAAAGTTAAGCACAATGAGTAACGTATGCTTTGCAGTTCCACCAACTCAGGTAAATAAGCAGTTCCCAAGATATACACATATTGTGTGTTAAGATCAAAGTTTCATATTTAATTTTTATAACAGGTGACAATTGAAAGAGCATTTTCGATGTTGAGGCTTGTGCTTACCGACTATCAAAACAGACTTAGCGAGGACATGCTTGAAAATATTTTGCTGGTCAAACTCAACCCAAACTATCTAGATGCAGCAATAGAGACCATGCCCTTGTTTGAGGACGACGACCGTGACTGATTCCATTTTTCAGTTCCCTTTATTTAATTTTTTATGTTTATTTTTAATTTCTTCATTTAAATTCTTAAATTATTTTTTTTTTTTTAATCATTTTTATTTCTGGTTTTGCTTTGGCAGAACATATACCTAAATTGGAACAATACAGAGAATCATTCTAATCTTAGCGTGGCCCCTGCGCAATAATGACACGCAAAGTTGTGAAGCGTTCCACATTTTTGTGTATGCTGATGCACAACCAACCTGCTACCATTGCTCTGGAGGCCATATGGCCAACTACAAACGTTGCCAGTGGTACCAGGAATTTCTTCGCAGATCAACCGGATCCTCAAAAAAAAAAAAAAGAATAACTCAAAGAGGCTGGGTCAAGCTTCATGAGGTACCTAAATGATTTCTGCCCCTCCATTTAGGCTTAACACAAAACGCAATTTAAATGCAAGCACAAGCAAAGATGGACCTGCACACCAACGTGTATACTACACAGGATACAACAAACATCAGCAACCTGACCTGCATAACCAACAACAAAACTTTTCCCAAGTTCAGGCTCTACTTCAAGAACAGCAGAATCAGTTTATGCATTGGCAACAACAGCTCCAACAACAGCAGCTACATCAGTTTCTTTATGATACTATTTTTGTATGTATGAAATAAATAATTATTATTAAAAAAAAAATTTGTATATCTCTTTGTTTATTAAAATTACTTTTTGTTTATTAAAATTTTAATGGGTATTTAAAATACACAATACAATAAAGAGAAAAGAGTATTGAGTATGTGTACTTTCATGTGTATGTAAAATCGAAGTAGGCCAAAAATCAGTTCTGCTGCGACTATTTTTCCGACTGCTGCTTTCGTCGACTTCCGGAATTGGCTAGTCGGAACAGTATTAAAATGTATAAGTTGGCTGTTACTATCAAAGCAATCTGTTTCGGATTTTCGCTGTTGCTGCTGCTGTCGGATTTCTTGCTTTCGGATTTTTGCTGTTTGCTACTGCTGTCAGATTTTCTGATTTCGGTTTTTTTCGGAAGCAAAAGCAACACAAAGTATTCGTTTTTACATTTGCTTAACAGTCACAGCAATGAAAAGCACAAAATTTATGACTTCTGCTTATTCGACTACAGCAATTTAAACACTGGCCAGCACAGCAACAAAATTTTCAAAAATTTACCAAATTTGGCACACTCTGTTCAACACAGAAGACAAAGGAGAAGGACTTGATCAGTTAGGGAACTATTCCCTTCATTTACTAAATGAACCAAGAAATTTGGATACAATTAGAAAAGATGGGGAAACACATCAGAAGCAAATCCAGAATTACAATGAGCAACAGTATAATAGCAAAAGAGTAGCACCCACCAAATAAACTCCCATCTTCATAATAATAAAAACTTTTTTTCTTGGCTACCTTGGCCTTTACAAAAACTAGGTCGAGTTTACGATTAAACCTCTTATCTGCATTACTTTCTAAAAAGTTACGAGCGTAGACGTTTGCATTTTTTTGAAAGGGCTTTTGTAATATTCGTTCTCCCTTCTGATCTGTCTAATTTAAACGCGTCCGGATGGCCAAGCCCACAGTTATCAACGGTAACTTTCGTAATCCTAAGGATTTCGTAATCTTTCCCTGTCAATACCATATTTTGCCCAAAAGCTAAGAAATAAGGTAAAAATCCTGTGCTAGTATGAATACTAGATCGTAGCGCACCAATAATCTCGTTAAGCTTCTGATCCCAAATCGTGTGATTTTCGCCGATATAAGCTCGAAACGCCGCTGAAATGGACCTATTTAATCTTTCGCTTGCGGAGAGTAGATAGCAGTACATACATGATTTATTCCAAACTCTGTTAGATATGCTTCAAAATATCCTGACCGAAACTTTGACCCATTACACTGTGATAGTTTTTTTCAAAAAAAAAAAAAAAAAAGACATGGCAAAATTCGATGGTTTCACCCTATTTTGGGTCCTGCGAATCGAACTGCATCATTAGTTTTTTAAGTTATCACGATGGTTTCATACAAAATTTTTTGCGGAAGTTTTTCATCAAAGTTGCCATTTTTTCGTAAAGGATGTTTTTTTCATTTGCTTCTAACTTCTAAAATATTCATTTTTTTACAAACTTTCTTTAGCAAAGTTTCTTAGAATTGAAAGAGCTACAAATGTTGGGAAGTTATCTAGCCTCTAAATCCGTCCGTTCCCGAGCATTGGGACAAAATGTAAAAAAAAATCGAATCTTGACCAAATTTTTTTTTGTTTTCTTTCTCGCATTTTGCTAAAATTGATATTATTCCATTTGAAGCTTGATAATTATATGAGAACTTATTTTGCTCAATGACAGCAGAAGAGACACCAGACCTATCTAATTTACGATTTATAATATAATCACATAATCAAATTGAATTTTTTTAGATGTCAACAAAATTAAACTAACTGTAGTTTTTTAGTGTTTCAAAAATATTCATACAGTCGGTATAATAACTGCATATAAATTGTTTGACAACAATAGTAGTTGTCAAGGGCGTAGCCTGGATTGAGCCTGGATTGAGCACTGGGGAGGGGGAGGGGTGCATTTAAATCAATTTACTTAAAGTACTCAAGTACTTACTTTACTTGATAATGCATTATAAAAGTTATGTTAAGAGAAAAAAAATGTTACCCCTTACAAACTTAAATACTGGTTACGCCCTTGATATTAGAAATATTTATTTCCTATGATATTCTACTGATATCGGTGGGTACTTATGAGAGCAAATATTACCTCTACTGATCGTGTAAGCATAGATGTTAATCGTAATTTTGACTTGCGAACAAGTCTCCGACAAGTTTTGCCGGATTTTGCTACGTGTGTGGAAAATTTACGAGCCCACAATGCAATAACAATTTGCAAAATTGGTCAAAAAGGTTAAGCCCAAAAATGGGTTTCGGCATTCCAATGATTTAGATAGATTCACAATCATACGGATAACTGCTACGCATGCCAGAATAAACTCGCAAAACTAAAGAAGAGTTTTATGGTCTATAATAGTGTTCAATCTGCACAGTACCTCATTCGGAGTATATTACAATTACAAAGATGTCAAAGCCCAACAGAAAGGTATAATTCGCCAACATTTGTCACCGAACCTGAAGAGTCACTTTCAACGTATGATCCATCCCAAATCGATAAAACTTGTCAACATCTCTAGATATCCCAAGCTCAATTATTTACGATGGTACGACAACTAAAATTGTCACAAAGGCAAGCGAACTCTTTAGCACATCATTTACGATCTATTAACATTTTGGCTAAGGATGTAAAAGTGTACGGGTATAGGAAGAGACTTTTTGACTTTTTCGAAATAAACGGCAATAATACGTTTGCATACTGCAAAAATATCGTTGGGTTAATGGAACATATGAATTGCACGTACAAACTAAAGGAGTGGCGATTGGTTTTCGAAAAGTTGTTGCTCTACTCACTGGCTTACAAGCGGGTTATACGAAAAACATGTGCTTCATTTGTCATTGGGATACCACATTATACCGACTGTATGAATATTTTTGAAACACTAAAAAACTACAGTTAGTTTAATTTTGTTGACATCTAAAAAAAATTCAATTTGATTATGTGATTATATTATAAATCGTAAATTAGATAGGTCTGGTGTCTCTTCTGCTGTCATTGAGCAAAATAAGTTCTCATATAATTATCAAGCTTCAAATGGAATAATATCAATTTTAGCAAAATGCGAGAAAGAAAACATAAAAAAATTTGGTCAAGATTCGATTTTTTTTTACATTTTGTCCCAATGCTCGGGAACGGACGGATTTAGAGGCTAGATAACTTCCCAACATTTGTAGCTCTTTCAATTCTAAGAAACTTTGCTAAAGAAAGTTTGTAAAAAAATGAATATTTTAGAAGTTAGAAGCAAATGAAAAAAACATCCTTTACGAAAAAATGGCAACTTTGATGAAAAACTGCCGCAAAAATTTTGTATGAAACCATCGTGATAACTTAAAAAACTAATGATGCAGTTCGATTCGCAGGACCCGAAATAGGGTGAAACCATCGAATTTTGCCATGTCTTTTTTTCGACTATCACAGTGTTATCTATCAGTGCATCAGTGTATCGTCTCCGGTACCCCGAGAGTATAAAATATCAAGTTTAAAAATCGAAAATTTTGGGTGACGTGAATTGTTTAAGCGAGCATAGGTAATGAAACTTCGTATAATGGTCAACTACATTTAAAAGTCCTATATTTTACTATACTTTAGATCTATGTACAGCTTTTAAAATAGACGTTCAGATCGCTTAAAACTAAAACTTAAAACTAAGACCAAAATAAATATCTTTTCTACTTCTCGAAATTCCTTTCCATTTCGTGCTGCCGTAGGAAAATTAGCTAGCACATCACCTACCAGAACACTCAGAACCCAAAGTTTCCAAGCTTGGTTCTCCTCTAACGCATTACCAGTTGTTGCCTCAGTCCTTTTGTGAACATTCTCTTCGCTTTCCCTTAGATCTGGCAGTCTAGCCTGATTCTACTCAATTCGGTGAATAAGATCTAAAAAATCTAAACTACTAAATTCCTTAGACTGTAGATCTATAGAATAGAAACGGTCCACCCTCTTTTTCTTCAATAACTGGTTTACCTTGTCTGGACAATGTATCAGCAATTGCGTTTGAAGAACATTTACTTGTAGCTGCAAAGCGCTAGCCTACCGGATAGAACTTTTTGGCGCAGAAGCCATTGCAAGGCAGAATGATCGCTACAAAAAATTCTGTCCTTCTATGTATGACCGGAACTTCTTAATCCCTTTAATGATAGCTAAACAAGTTAGTTTGGAGTGCTTATAAGACATGTATGCTACAGGCATCTGAACGCTATCGGTTGCCTTTTTGAGCCATCGCGTATCCTAATCCATATGAACTAGCATTGCACCATAAGATAAACTGCTCAGAAAAGTCAGGTGTTACTAAAAAGGGTGCGGATGTTAACCGTATCTTAAGTTCTTCAAACGCTTGCAGCGCGTTCTTGTTCCATTCGAGATGTTTTGCCTTATGTTTGTGGGTAACTTAAACTAGGGTAATTCTCAATAACGCGTCTATACCATCCCATTAACCCCAGGAATCGCCTTAATAGTTTGCCCTATTCGACAGAGGTATTGCCTGAATTTTGGTGACAGTTGTGCAATGCTATCCCATCTACTTGTGGTAGTGAATACGCATCATTTCAAGTAATCTTGTTCACGGGAATCTAAATGCAAACGTCCTTTTTTACCCTTTGACACTAACATACAAAT
This sequence comes from Drosophila tropicalis, assembly GCF_018151085.1. Classification (NCBI taxonomy): domain Eukaryota; kingdom Metazoa; phylum Arthropoda; class Insecta; order Diptera; family Drosophilidae; genus Drosophila; species Drosophila tropicalis. The sequence goes on along the minus strand of NW_027172710.1, from coordinate 2,230,220 downwards.
GCTGCTCCAAGGCCTACTGGAAGGCTCAATTCACATCCTTTTTATACATTTTGTCGACCCCAGCGAACATAATCTTTTCGCCTCTTCTAACACAATTGAATGTGTTGTGAGATTAGTTCCGCCTGAGACGGAAAGTTCGTATGAAGGAAACAGTTTAATTACTTCGTTAAAATGCGACTGCTCTACTCCTTAAATAAAGTTTGGGCGAACCAACTCTGAGTTCGAAATATAAGGCTCTAACACAATTATGTTCAACAATCCAACTTTTTTTCAAAAAAGTCTAAACCTAAATATACTTCCTGTTTGAGCGAAGGCACTAAAAAGAACACGATTTGATCCGTTATGTTGTTGTATGTGAGCGAAGTGGTTTAACTACCTTTTAATGATCATTTTGTACCATCTGCTGTCCACACACCACCGGGACAGTTATTACTTCTTGATTTATTACTCCGCTTGTTTCTTAAACAACTTACTGCTGCTCCTGAATCAATTAAAGCGACATAGGGATTACCTACAATGTTTATTTTTAAAATAAAGTCTGTTGTCTAAACCTTCGAAAATAGAATCGACTAAATTTGTTGAAACAAGGTTTTTACAAAAATTTTTATATCGCAAGGTGGCTTGTTTTGTTGTAAAAATCTAACGGTGATTCGTAATTCCCTAACCCTATGATACTTAAGTAACCTCTCATGAAACGGAATGCTATGTCAGATTTTCATTTATTCATGAGTTTGTCTATTCTATTTACTGGAGATACTTTTCGATTGACGCTAGCACATCCCTCGGTTAGTTTTCGGAAGGAATGCACTTTTTGTTTCGAAGCTTAAATACATTTTTCGCACCGCAACCGTAACAAAAGATAGTATGCGTTTTAAGACAGCTGTCTAATCTGTGGCCCATTTGCTCACAATTCCAGCGGGTTGGTTTGCACCTGTTTATCTCAGCTACGTCACTGCCTAGGACACCTTCATAACTTTCTTAGCGGACGTTGACAATACTATGCACAGTACGTTCAAGTGGCCCCTACGACAACAAGACAAAGGCTGTTACGCGCGAGCCCAAGCAGATAACTTACCACCTCCCACCCGACCGACCGAGGGGTGCAGCCGTATAACGCACGGCACGAATCGCGTGGACAAATACACAATAGAAAAAACAGACAAACAAATAATACTATAGCTATCTATTAACTTAATGGGATAGGATAGATGTAGCATATTAATAGAAAACTCAGAGCCGATTACTGGGAATAGAAGGTTGAAATCAGAGCAGATGACCCTAAAAGGTTCATGCATGGCATAGTTAAATTCTTTTGACCATCTTTTAATGAAACCCAGAATACTCATGGCCTTTGCGACCGTGGTGGAAATATGGGTGTTTAAATTTAACTTATGGTCCATAAGCACGCACAAATCATTTATACAGAGCGTAATCTGATGAACGACGTGTTTTTTTAAACTTCTTATAATATTGAGTCTTCACATTTTTTAAATTGAATAACTCTCGAGAGAACCAGGGAGTGAATTCAGAGTATCATAAAAAAACAAACAGCTGAGTTCATATCTCTACAATTGTACAGATAAGACCAATCGGTAGTAGTAATGTTTTCGTTAAGGCTGGCAAAGTCAGTCTTACGAAAGCACCTAGTTAGAGGTAACTCATTTGAACCAAGTAATGGTGATAGCCAAAGACAATTTGAATTGCCTTCAAATGATTTAAGTGGACCACTATGTTTGACGATGATGGAATATAGGAACAAGTAATAAAAGCATTAAAAAATTTAAAATTTACTTTAACACCGACAAACTCAATCTCTTGGGTATTGGAATATTGAATTATTTCAGATGATAAATCAGCATCAACAGCTATCAGAAGGCCACCGCCATTGCGAGAAATCCGGTCGCATCAGCAATATCAGGTTTTAGCTACGTCTCTGTAAAAGCTAGAATGTTATGTTCAAAAGAAAGACCATTTACATAGAGATTAGGGAGTTTAGATTTTTTCCCCGTTATGTTTTTTTTTATCTAATCAGCTGATCTTCTATGAGTAGATCTGCATTTTATAAAGCTTCGTTTGAAATAATGTGTTTTTAATTGTTGTGAACACATGGTGCTAAGTTCGAAGAAAAAGTACTTTTTTATTTAATTAAATTGCGCGTATAATATTAAATATAAATACTTCAAAAATGAACTATTATGTACAAATCAGGTAAGTTTACAGATTACGAAATAGTTTGGTTATCAAAATTGTTGAGTTTTGTCTTTGGAATTTTGCAAAGACAATGTTGCCTATAGGCAACATTGGTTCCGAATGGTATACAAAATTTGAAAATGTTTCTGCTCTGCTAGATATGCGACCCAAAGGCTTAACACAGTTAGAAATTGAAAAAATTTTCCAATTTAATTGGGATGATTCTGACGATGATAAAAGTAATGAAGAAAATGAAGAGGATACCGAAACTCAAAAGACTTTGGAAGATTTTATTGAAGAATCTTTACAAGATGCTATTACCAAAGATGAAAGTCTCGAAGGCACACTATTGAATATAGGTCAATTGGAATGTAGTAAGAACGAAACCAGTACTGAAACGGTGCAGCAGTTTATCGATAGTCTTATATATGTTTTCAGCCTTTATATTAGTGAAGGAACTTGTGATTCTTTTGGGCTTGGAATATCATCAGATATAGTTCTTCATTTGGCATCAAATGTTCCCCAAGATCAAAACTTTAAACTCTTCTTTGATAACTGGTGTTCCCTAAGTCTTATGATTGCTTTAAAAGAAAAAGGTATCCTCGTAGCTGGAACGATTCGACCAAACCGCCTTAAGAATTGTGTGCTTAAGACTGAAAAGGAACTTGCGAAAGAAGGTCGAGGATCCTATGATTTGAAAGTAGAAACCTCGCTAAAATTAATTACTTGCCGCTGGTATGACAACAAAAGTGTACAAATAATTTCAAATTATATTGGCGACCAACCTGTCACAGAATGCACCCGCTGGTGCCGGAAGGAGAGAAAAAATGTACAAGTGCCTCGTCCTGCTATTGTACAATGCCTTTAATACAATTTCAACTGGATATTGCAAATGAACTTCTTCGATCTAGTATGCAAATTCAATCTCGAAAAAGGGGTCGTCCAGCACAACTTGTGCTCAATATTGTCTCGCGCGATTCATCTCCAGCACCATCTTCCCCCGCTTTATCAATTTTATCCACTCCAACATCTAAAAGAAGTTATGTTATAGAAAAACCTAAGGACATAAGATATGACAAAATCGAACATTGGATTCAATGGGGTTCAAAAGGCAGGTGCAGACTGTGCAAAACGTCCAAAGTGTTCCAAGTACGACGTTTACTTTTGCTCAAATCCTAAAAAGAATTGTTTTGTGTCATACCACACATAAGTTTAAGTAATAAATATAAAATATTATAGCAGAAGACCAAAGAGTCTCAGAAAAAAAGTCTTGAGTTTAAACGTATTAAAATATTAAGAATAAAAGAGTGAAATAAATAAAATATTAATTCATCAATTACGTATACGTATTATTTAAAACATCTACTACTCAGGACCAATGTTGCCTATAGGCAACATTTCGGTAAGGACGAACCAGGATACGTAGGACTAAAATATGGATTTTTGTCAATATTTGTGGCCATATTAATCGTAATATGCAATCAAATAATTTTTTAGTCTTCCCATTGTAATTCAGTCCTAAAAAGGGTTAACTATTATATGCTTTGGCCAAAAATCTTCAAGACATATAATGTCAAAGAAATTGGCAAAAACACAATCTTTAAAAGACGTAATGAACCGAGAATGCGAAAATTTAAACTTTTCCACCGCAATATTCAAGACGTTAAATCTTCACAACATATAATGTCAAAGATATTGGCAAAAACACAATCTTTAAAAGACGAAATGTCCCGAGAATGCGAAAATTTAAACTTTTCCACCGCAATATTCGAGACGTTAACTTTCTTCCGAATATCGGCTATAAGATCATCTGATGAGACAAAAGGGTCTAGCCTAGAAAAAATATATGTTTCTTTGGTGGTATGCCAAGGAGAGGCCGCGGTCCCAAAGCGTCACCCACTGCAGTAGTCAACTTGTTCACGGGGCCCTCGATAATTTTAGAACTATCGGCAATTTCCATTGGAATGGGTAATTGCCCGGACAAATCGGACACTACAATAAGCATCGTTTTTAAGAGACCGGTAATTCCTTACTAATCGCATTCACAACCGGGCTCTTAAACGATATCAATATCTGTACATTGGAAGTGGACGGTGCATGAGACCGGTCGGGGACGATAAGAGACGCTGGCGGATCTACAGAGACAGAAACACTCCAAAGACTAGTTCGTTTACGTTTCAGAGACTCATTCATAAGCGATAAGCTTCTAAACTGAGTCTCCACCGCAGTGAACTCCGCTTGGAGTTTGTTAAAACCTGCCCTCAAAGTGTCCAAACTATCTCTAGTATGACCGGATCCCATTCTCGACCTCCCGGCAAGCATCACATCCATATTTTAAGCCACCACCTTTAGCAATAGACTCCTTGATTCTGCCTGTGTAACCTGCACACTTAACGTGAACCGCATTGTCACACAGCCAACAAAGAATATAATCAAGGGAGTCAACATCGTTAGTGGCGACTATGCAATTACTTTTGGAGCAGACAACCATTTTATTAAAAAGTTTAAATTAATTTAAAAAATATGAATAATAAAAATAAATAATAAAAAAAAAAATGAAGTAAGTCGACTCGCCGACTTGGGTATACCATACACCAAGTTAGACAAACATTTCAAATTTCGAAAACCAAATGTTTTTCTATTAAATTGTTTTTACATGTTTCATACTATGTGCTATCTCGTTCCCTCTACAACCACACGAGCACTCTAGCGTCTCCACTTGCCAACGTAGTAAAAAAACGTTCATACGCATATTTTGCATGTTTCCAGTCCGATTTCAATAAAATTTGATAGGTTGGTTAGAAATTGATAAGATTAATTAGACTGCCGAATTTGAATGCGATAGTCAAAAAACTACAGAAGGAAATCGGTTTTTTCTAAATTATTGAGGCGAAAGTGGGCATGACAAAATATGAAAAAATATATACTCTGCGCGCATACTAAGCCAGTGTACATACTAAATTTGGTGACTTTAGCTTTGTTAGTTTTTGATAAAATCAGTTTTTTTTAAATTGCGGTGGCTGAAGTGGGCGTGGCAAAATTAGTCTACATACCAAATTTAATGACGGTACCTGTCAATGTATATTCAGGGGGGCGGAAATGGGCCACGCCCCAAAATGTTTGAACAATTAGTTTCTGCGCGCTAGCTAAACGAGTATATAAACCAAATTTGATGTCTCTAGCTGTTATCCTTTTTAAGAAAAATAGTTTTATGTGATTTCTGTGGACGAAAGGGGCATGGCCAAAATTCCAATTAACTCTATACAGTATAAATACCAAATTTTGTGGCTCTAGCTCTCATAGCCTCCGACAACTGCGCGTTCATACAGACGGATGGACGGACGGACATGGCTAGATCGACTCGGCTGTTGATCCTGATCAAGAATACCGACTCGCTCGCTCACCATACACACACCCACTTAGCCTATTACACAGGCCGACATGATTTTTGCTGAAGTTAACTTAAGAAGTGTTCCTAACTAATTCGGGTACGCTGATTCTGACTGCATACTTGGTTTTTGTCCATCACGTCCAGATTTTGTGAAATCTAGAGATCTGGGGTTGGAAAATAGGCACCCAAAAGTATACTATAGAAAGTTAAAACAAAAATTTTCTACTTTTTTAACAGATTTTAAAATATTCTGTATAAGAAAATTAGTTCTTGTTTGCAGATAAAACTAATAAACAATATGTTACACGCAGCAGAGTTCCATAATTCTTTAAAATTAAAAAGCAGACAATACTTGGAATCCCTATAGCATACTTTTTGGTTGAAATTTTACTCATTATAGAACTATATCCGGAGTGTAAGATATTATTCATTATAACAAAGAAATAACTCTTTGATATTTTGTAAATTCCTTTTTAATCAAGCCTAATATATTAATAGGATAAAATAATAATGTTTTTAGTACAATATTATGCTTATATCATGGAAAAATATATTGCAAATTAGGTCATTTTGAATAATTTGAACGCATTTTTTTCGAAATCCTGACGTGATGGAGAAAAACTAAGTACACGGCCGTGATCAGCACCCCCCAATTACTATAGAAGACCTATTGAACTTTAAACACTTTTTCATGACCTCAAAAATGTCGGCCTGTGTTATTAGCATAAGAAAACACGTGGAAGAAATAAATGTTCAGAGATTGTAGTAGCGCTTGTAACCGTTTGTATTTAGTAAGGAAACGAAAAAAAAGATTAGGAATGATTTTTCTTTTTTATAACTAAAACGATATATTAACGTTTTATCCCTAAAAGTGGGCAATATAAGTTTCACAGAGTAATCTGCGTTCACTGCTTGCACTGCTTGTACTGCCTGTATTGTTTGTTAGCGTTATACTAACTAACAGAATGTAGACTAACATTATATAATTTTGGAAAAAAAAAGGAAATTCGATTTCGAAATTCATTTTTTTTTTTTTGGTTCAGAAAATTTTCTTTGAATTTTTTTTATTTATCCGATTACTTTTTTTTGTGGCGCCCCCTAGGCTCCTCTAGAGTTGGGATCAGGGAAGTTTAGGGGTAATCGAGGCGAAGAGAGGGGTCCAAAGAGGACTAAGGGATAGAGATTTAGCCAAGTATGTCGGCCCCCATGGGAATGACTTTTCTTTTCCAAATCATCTTCAACTAGTGCGGTCGCAAAAATTAAAGTCATAGTGAAAACTAATTTTTTTTTTTCGGAAAAAGTCCGATTGTGAAGTTTGAATGGTGAATTCGAAGCAGTTTTATTCCTTCAGTGATTGATAGTGTTTTATTTCAAAATAAATGTAAGTCCAGCGCTATACAAACGCGCATATCAGTTTGAGTAAAGGAAGCAATTTTTATGAAAAATGTTTGTCTTTTAGGCACATGGCAGTCTGATGAAGTAGATTTTCGAGAGGAAGTAATATATCCTTTTTAATCCGGTGCCAAATCAAATGGTAAACAGTAAAAAAAATGCGCCTTTTAATGTGTGTAGTAAGAAAGTTTTGTTTTATATATAGAGTTGGCACCTAGTTCACAGACTAGATGCAATGGTCTAGGCCGGTCAGCCGACTAGAGAAAGGCTTATGAGGGACAAGCTGTCAAAATGGACCGAAGCCCCTGGAGCAGCAAGTATTGGCCAGAAAAGATCTGAGACGGGCATGGAGAGTAAAACCAAAAATAAAGAGTATAAGATTCTCTAGACTAGAGGAGAGACTCCCCCCGCCCTTACCTTGCAAGCAAACTCTGATAAGTAAAAGCTTTTCTTTTGTGATAACTATCAACCAGCGGAGCTTTCATATGTGTAGCCGCTTGACTGGCGTTCCGCTTTGGTTATTTTATTTACTGGCGATCGTTGCATAGCCTTCAGCCAAGAAACTAAATATCTTCGCCAGGCGCTAATATTGCATGGGTTAAACTAATGTTGGGCGAAAATAATTAAATGCCTTTAATTTTTTTTTTCTCTAATAATTTCGCCTTAAAGCTAACTTTTAAATTGTAAAATTCTGAGTCTTTTGTGTACTCCAAAGTCAAGTTAATTTTTTTTCTTAAATTTTTTTTACTTTATTTTTATAGTTTCATTTGTAATTTTCTTTTTGGTCATGAGTGAAACTTCGGTGAAAATTTTGGTTCACCCCAAATCAAATAATCAATCAATTTAATAGAAATAGTCTTATTAGGAATTCACCAGATCTGGAATTAAAAGCTTAATAATAAGAGGGAAGTCCTCAACATATTTAGTTAACAAATAAGCAAACGTTTTGTGGTGAGAAATGTCGGTAAGGCACAGCAGTGAAGATCTAGCCGCGATTCAGGACGACAATACCCTTTGCCTTATCTGCGATAAACCAATACAATATAGGGCGCAGCTACGAAGCACTACTTGTGGTCATCATTTCCACATAGCGTGCTTCAACATACGCGTCGATAGTAGGGAAATCTGCCCCACTTGTGATCAACCGTTACAGAGTATGGAAGGAGAAGAAGCTGAAGCACTTAGTGAGGGACCACAGACCAGCCATCAGGCAAGAATGCAAACCAGGGCAGCAGCGCAAAGGCCCAACTTACTAGCAGAAATGGCACAGAGAGATTTGAGTCAGGAAAGAAGGTTAGATGAGGGTATAGAGCCATCCGAATCTGTTAGGAATAGCGACGTTAATTTAGCCAGATTAATAGCGAATGCCATGGCGACGGCTGCATCTCGCCAAAATGAGCGACTGGAAATTCAAGCAGTTAGACAAACGGAATTGTTGACACAAGCGTTAGAAAATGGATTCCAGAGATTGTATTCAGTAGTAGCGACACACCAAGTGAACGCTGAGGAAAGTACACAACAGGCAGCGAACTTACGTAGCCAAGTATCAGCAACAGCAGCTAGTGAGCAGGCAAGTAATGGTAACAGTATTTTGGAGCTTAGACCAGACAGAATAAGTCAGGTTATAAGTAGTTGGAAGTTAAGGTTCAATGGCAAGTCCGGTATATCAGTGGACGAGTTTATTTATAGAGCGGAAGCAATGACCCATCAGGCTTTAGAAGGTAATTTCGTAGTTCTGTCGCGGTATGTTAGCAATTTGTTTGAAGGAAATGCTAGTGAGCGGTTCTGGAGATACCACAAGAAGGTATCACACATCAAGTGGTTAGACTTATGTAGAGCCTCGAGGGAACAGTTTAAAGACGAGCGTACCGATCAGCATATTAAAGCTGCTATCAGCAAACGCAGACAAGGGGATAAAGAGTCGTTCGACGAATTCTACGAGGCGATAGTGGCACTAGCAGACAAACTGTCTACTCCGTTACCAGAAATTGAGTTGCTAGAGCATATTCGGGCTAATCTTCTGCCCGATATTCAGCATGAGTTATTATATGAGTCCATAGCTTCGGTATCTAAGTTAAGGCAGTTAGTGCGTACTAGAGAAACCTTTATGCAGACAGTACGGAAACCATTGAGTGTACCACCAAGACCCATGCCTAGGAGAGTGGTAAATGCAGTGAGCATTTAAACAGAAGAAGAGTCCGAGGTTGAAGATGAGGTGCCAGTGGTGGAAGTAGTTAACTTGGTTTGTTGGAACTGTGATACGGCGGGTCATCCCTATCAAGAGTGTGTAGCAGAACGGCGAGTGTTTTGCTATGGCTGTGGGAAGCCAAACACGTATAAGCCATCTTGTGCCCATTGTAATGATTATTCAAAAAACCCGGCAGGTTGTGCACTTCGGAGAAGTGCACGCAGACAGATGGTCTCGAGGTCCAGCAATACAGATTAAAGGAAACACTAGGGTTAGAAGAATATTTGCCCGAATTTACGCATATCTCTGAGGAGAAATCGTTAGAAATATCTAAATATTCCGAACCGGAACCAGTAGAGTCGCCTAGATTAGGAATTTATTGGTCACAGACTCGTTCAAGAGAGCGAAGGAAGGCTTTTAATAAAGGTGTTAAAAAGGAGCGAAAGCTAATAGCCTCGGCGGTAGTCGGCAATGTTTTTGATATCCGTCCTTATGCAGAGGTAAAGTTATTCAATAGATTAATAAGTGGTCTCATGGATACTGGGGCTAGTATAAGTTGTGTTGGTGGCAGTTTTGCCGAAGAATTATTGGCTGTAAAACAGAATATTAGGCCAATGTCAAATAAAGTAAATACTGCAGATGGAACTCCCCAGCAGATAGTAGGAAAGATAAGTACTGAAGTTAATTTTAGAGGAAATAGTAAGATATTGAAATTTTATATAGTCCCTGGGCTAACCCAGGATCTCTACTTAGGCATAGATTTTTGGCTCGCTTTTGATTTATTACCAGCTGGTCTGTCATTAGGACCGCTACAGATAGCTAGTTTAAGCGTAGAGGATACGGCGCAACGGATGTTAGACAGTAATCAGAAGCAACGTTTGTCTGAATGTATGGGTTTGTTTCCATCATTCGCTAAGTTGGGACTAGGGAAAACGCAGCTGCTGTCACATTCAATAGATGTTGCTGGTGCAGCACCAATTAAGCAGCGACACTATCCTATGTCGCCAGCAAAGGAACAATTAATATATGAAGAGTTAGATCGCATGTTAAAATTAGGAGTTATTGAGGAATCTCAAAGTGCTTGGTCTTCGCCCGTGGTGTTGGTGAGTAAGCCAGGAAAACATAGATTATGTATAGATAGTAGACGGGTGAATGCCGTTACAGTTAAGGATGCTTACCCAATGCCAATCATAGACGGCATCCTTAGCAGATTACCTAAGGCCGAGTACATTACAAGTCTCGACTTGAAAGACGCGTATTGGCAAATTCCTTTAGAGCCTGAGTCACGGGAAAAGACAGCCTTTTCAGTAGCAGGTAGACCCCTGTACCATTTCAAAGTAATGCCTTTTGGATTATGTAACGCGGCGCAAACCATGTCCAAACTCATGGATAAAATAGTACCACCACATCGGCGTCACCAGATATTTATCTACTTGGATGATCTGTTAATTGTCTCAGATTCGTTTAACGAGCATATAACTCTACTTACAGAGCTATCCAAATGTATATCCGATGCAGGGTTAACTATAAACGTCGAGAAAAGTCATTTCTGTAGAAAGAATGTCAAGTATCTAGGGCATATTGTAGGTGAGGGAACGATTAAGACAGACCCAGATAAAATATCCGCCATAGTCGATTTCCCCACCCCAAAATCGATTAAACAAGTTCGGCGCTTTTTAGGAATGGCGGATTGGTATCATAAATTCATTCAAAATTACGCTGCTATTGCGTCTCCAATTACCGATACTTTAAAACATAAGAGTAAATTCATATGGACATCAGAAGCTCAGTCAGCATTTGAAGACTTGAAAACACGTTTAAGCCAGGCACCAGTTTTACATAGTCCCGATTTTAAAAAACCTTTCTCCATAAACTGTGACGCCAGTCATACGGGAGTGGGCGCAGTGTTAACCCAGTTAACAGAGGATAAGGACGAAGTACCCATTGCGTTTATGTCAAAAAAACTGAACCAGGCACAAAGAAACTACTCAGTTACAGAGAAAGAGTGTTTGGCAGCCGTGTTAGCAGTAAAAAAATATAGGGCCTACGTGGAGGGTCAAGAATTTTCTATCATAACCGACCATGCTTCTTTAAAGTGGTTAATGAGTCAATCAGACTTGAGTTCTAGGTTGGCCAGATGGTCTTTGAAACTTCAGGGATTTAATTTTACCATTTCACGTCGAAAAGGTAGTCAAAATGTGGTGCCGGACGCTTTGTCCAGAGTTTTTACCCCTGATTTAGCGGTATTAGATAGTGATTTAGGAATCGATCTCAATTCGGCGCATTTTCTAAGTCCCGAATATGTGGAGCTAAAGGCGAAGGTCGGAAAAAACCCCCAGTCAGTACCTGACGTGAAAGTAATGGGCAATTTAGTTTACCGGCGTAGTGAGCATTTTCCTGGGGAGAAGTTAGCAGATGATCAGTGCTGGAAACTATGGATTCCCAAGGGACTAGTGGCGCAGTTGTTGAAATTGGCTCACGAAAGCCCACTAGCGGCGCACTGCGGTATTAATAAGACATTGGAAAAACTCAGGCGCTACTATTACTGGCCAAATCTAGTGTCAGAAGTTAAAGAGTTTATAAACAGATGTGATGTTTGTAAAGCCACTAAACACCCGAATTATACGTTAAGGCCACCATTAGGCAAGTCGGGTGAAACGTCAAGATTTTTCGAGAGACTGTATGTGGATTTCTTGGGTCCTTACCCGCGAAGCAAGTCTGGCAATATTGGAATATTTATTGTAGTGGACCATTTCTCAAAATTTCCGTTCCTAAAGAAAGTAAAAAAGTTTACCGCGGAAGTGGTTACCCAGTTTCTAGAAGAGGATCTTTTTCATTGTTTTGGGGTACCTGAGATTATAGTATCTGATAATGGGCCCCAGTTTACAGCACACCATTTTAATGAGCTGTTGCAAAGGTATAAAGTGCGTCACACGTATACGGCTGCGTATGCTCCGCAGGCTAATGTGTCGGAGAGAGTAAACCGGTCGGTATTGGCAGCAGTGAAGGCTTACGTAAGTCCAAGCCAGTCTGATTGGGACGAAAAGCTAAGTAGTATCGCTTGTGCATTGAGGTCTACTATTCATTCGGCGATAAACACAACACCCTATAGGATGGCATTTGGTCAGCATATGGTAACCGACGGGTCCGTTTACCAAGTGCTACGGAACTTAGAATTGTTAGAGGATCGAGCTGTAAGGTTTAATAGGGACGACTCTTTCGAAATAATGGGAACTAAAGCTAAAGAGGAGTCACGAAAACAGCATGAGCGGAATGAGAATCTGTATAATTTACGTAGTCGCGAGGTGTCTTTTTCAGTAGGACAAGAGGTATTTCGTAGGAACTTCCAGCAAAGTAATTTCACAAAAGGATTCAACTCCAAGTTAGCGCCACCGTTCGTGAAGGCGAGAGTGAGACGCAAGCTCGGCAACGCGTACTATGAGTTGGAGAATCTACAAGGCCATTTGGTAGGCAAATTCCATGCAAAAGATATTAAGCAATAATTTTTTTTGGGCCCGGTTTCAAGCGAGTATCACCCTTTCCATTAGGTAAGTGTGATTTTAGTGGGAAGGTTTTGTAGTAGCGCTTGTAACCGTTTGTATTTAGTAAGGAAACGAAAAAAAGAGTAGGAATGATTTTTCTTTTTTTTAACTAAAACGATATATTAACGTTTTATCCCTAAAAGTGGGCAATATAAGTTTCACAGAGTAATCTGCGTTCACTGCTTGCACTGCTTGTACTGCTTGTATTGTTAGTTAGCGTTATACTAACTAACAGAATGTAGACTAACATTGTATAATTTTGGAAAAAAAATAGGAAATTCGATTTCGAAATTCATTTTTTTTTGACTTTTCTTTTCCAAATCATCTTCAACTAGTGCGGTCGCAAAAATTAAAGTCATAGTGAAAACTAATTTTTTTTTTCGGAAAAAGTCCGATTGTGAAGTTTGAATGGTGAATTCGAAGCAGTTTTATTCCTTCAGTGATTGATAGTGTTTTATTTCAAAATAAATGTAAGTCCAGCGCTATACAAACGCGCATATCAGTTTGAGTAAAGGAAGCAATTTTTATGAAAAATGTTTGTCTTTTAGGCACATGGCAGTCTGATGAAGTAGATTTTCGAGAGGAAGTAATATATCCTTTTTAATCCGGTGCCAAGTCAAATGGTAAACAGTAAAAAAATGCGCCTTTTAATGTGTGTAGTAAGAAAGTTTTGTTTTATATATAGAGTTGGCACCTAGTTCACAGACTAGATGCAATGGTCTAGGCCGGTCAGCCGACTAGAGAAAGGCTTATGAGGGACAAGCTGTCAAAATGGACCGAAGCCCCTGGAGCAGCAAGTATTGGCCAGAAAAGATCTGAGACGGGCATGGAGAGTAAAACCAAAAATAAAGAGTATAAGATTCTCTAGACTAGAGGAGAGACTCCCCCCGCCCTTACCTTGCAAGCAAACTCTGATAAGTAAAAGCTTTTCTTTTGTGATAACTATCAACCAGCGGAGCTTTCATATGTGTAGCCGCTTGACTGGCGTTCCGCTTTGGTTATTTTATTTACTGGCGATCGTTGCATAGCCTTCAGCCAAGAAACTAAATATCTTCGCCAGGCCCTAATATTGCATGGGTTAAACTAATGTTGGGCGAAAATAATTAAATGCCTTTAATTTTTTTTTCTCTAATAATTTCGCCTTAAAGCTAACTTTTAAATTGTAAAATTCTGAGTCTTTTGTGTACTCCAAAGTCAAGTTAATTTTTTTTTCTTAAATTTTTTTTACTTTATTTTTATAGTTTCATTTGTAATTTTCTTTTTGGTCATGAGTGAAACTTCGGTGAAAATTTTGGTTCACCCCTTTTTATTTTTTTTTTGCACGCCACTGGCGAAAGCTTAACATGATTTAATTCTCTCTTGAATCAACAACATACTCTCTCCCTATATTTTTACACAATTACTTACAGCGGTCACCAGAAAGATCTTTCTCCGTGGGATGCTTAAGTGAGTACTCTTTGGTTATAATGTCATTCTTCTTGTGTTTTTGTTATATGATTGACCAAGCAAAGTAAAGAGAGAGTTAAAGCAGTTTTCGTTGCTCTCGTTTGAATAACATATAAAATTTAATTTTGGTCTTTTTGGTCATCAGAAGTTAACTTATGCTCAAAAGAAAAAGGAATTCTTTTTCTTTCTTTGAATTTTAATATACTTTTCATATAAACATTGTCATATCTACATATCTATATTTATATCAAAATCTATAACTTTTAATTTTTGAAATGCTTTATATTATTCGTTACTTTTATTAAATATAAGTTTTTGAAATGAATTTAGGCTGAGACGTTTACAGGGGGGGGAATCATGCAAAGTAAGTTAGGTTAAAAATTGGTTTGGCATAGGGATCGCTGGGTAATTTTTTTCTTTGGATACAGCGATCATGGTAGGGTGGGCGAATTTGTTTTGGGCGTCACTGATATCAGACCCCTTCTTGTTCAGCAGTTGCGCCAGGAAAAGCGGTATTTCTTTTCTTTTTTTTTTCTCTCATTCTTTTCTCTATTTTTTTTCTTTTGGCCAGTACCAAGCGTTAAACCGAGGATAAATTGTGTCAGTACGCGAATTCATTAATAAAATTTTAACTAGTAGAGCGGGTAGCCTATCCATTTCCCCCATCCCCCATTTCTCACCGACTAATTGAGCCGAAACCAGCGCGTACTACTGATAGGTTCTACCAGATTCCAACAGCTCGCAGTATAATTGTAGCAGGTTATATGTTACAAGATCCCTCTCGCCAAACGATTTACTAAATCTTCAACATCATCTTAGAGGTTTGGAAATTCTTCCGGGTTTCAACATCATATCTTATACAAGATATGATACGAGTATCTTGTCAAGAAAAGCCACACAGAATGTATAGCGAAGAGATATTTTCGAATTATCTATCAATATTTTAACAATCTCTTTTTCAGAGATCCCTCTCGCCAAACGATTTACTAAATCTTCAACATCATCTTAGAGGTTTTAAAATTTTTCCAGGTTTCAACATCACAATGTGTATCTTCATATTTGTCAAGAAAAGCCACACAAAATGTATCCCACGCGAATCGAGAAATTTTTCTATGAAATTGCCCAAACTAATTCGAAGCTTTTCCGGTCAACAGATGGATATGATCAAACACGATTTGAGATTCACATCCTTATGTTTGTATAGTATATAAATCCGATAAATTAAATCATTAGCAAAATTACCTTCTTTCATACCGTCAATTCTCAAACTCCAATTCTTAATAATTCGGTCGCTATGCTACGACCTAATCTTTCACTGGTGTTATGTGATTCGCTGCTACACTCTGATTGTCTCAAGGAAACTGTCTCAGTAACATTTAGTACATTCTGTATGACCGTACCAGTCACGGATGTACTTGATCGATGCGTCGCTAACCGCATTGGCGCTAATTCTGTCTGTAAGGTCTGGTGAATTTGTTCTGCTGGGCTTGTAAAGTGGTCTGGACGAGGTTAATTGTTTCTCGACTATCTATTGTCTTCTTCGCGTTCCTAAGTTGCACGCTACAGTTTGCACATTTCGATTAAAATTCTTTGCATTGAAACACATCTTCTGCCATTTGGCTCTTCAAATATCGAAAGTTTGTCTCTGATCTACTCCTTCTTGTAATGGCTCTCCTGCCTCAACAATTTCAACCGCTAAGTTCATATTTAGCCTGTGTAAAGACTCTTAGCCACAATGTTCATGACAAGTTAGCGGTAAGAATTTTAGTTATATAATTGTCACAAAACCAATGATTACACTGTATCTTTGCCGATATATGAGTACCATTCACTCTTATCTTGCATACGGCACATATTCTATACAGACGGGACTTACACCTGGACTATGAAGAACAGCCATTTTGTAGTTTTCCGTTATTTATTTCTAACAACAATTTATCAAAAATTAATTTCTAACCGATACTTTCCCTACTTATTAAAAAAAATCAAGGAACAGTTAACTTATCTCTCTACCCTTCACGCACTCCATTGTAGCAATTATTTATTTGGACATCTGGTTTGGATTTCTTTAAAATTCCCCTCGTAACATTTAAAAAGGAATGAAAGTTTCTAGCACTAATCAAGTGATTAAAGTTCAACGTAAGGGTCTTAAGGACATAAGGCGTATTTATTTTTGGTTAATCAATTTGAAAGATCCACTACAAATTAAAGCACATATTCAAAAAGTGGATTCGCTAATACAACCGGAAACATTCTAGGTATTAATATGTTAAGATGTTACTTGGGATTTGTTCTCGTTTTGGGCCCCACGTTGGGCCCCATTTTCTTATGTAAAGCGCCTTACAACAACATCGCTGTCTATACTACCATCCTCAACTATCAAAGCCCCGATCTGCACGATCGCAAGTTCTCACATAGCAACATACTCTTATTAAATTGACAATGACTTGTAGTCACATGGCAACATATTATTTTATTTTTTTTCAGGCTAGTTTAATAGTCGGCCACCACAAAATAGTGATAAGCATTATAAACTTTTATTTAATATACATTCACGAATTTGTAGTTATAAAATGTCACCTTATTGTAACTTAATTATGTAAGGATCAGGAGATCTAACGGTCAGGACGGCCGAGTTGTAGCAGGAGAGACGGTCACATTCGCTCTTTTGCTACGATTATGACCACTCTCTGAGAGAGAAATGAGTTAAGTTAATTTTGCGCGTATGGCGTGATGCAGTGGTCTCTGAGCATTGATGGGAGCAAGACAGATATCGAAAAACAATTACTCGGTAAAAATTAAGAATAACTAAAATAAAGCTCAGATCATAAAAAAAAAATAATTTTTCTTTTAAATTAACAATACCCCGAAACTCTTATTCATTTTGATAACAGTTGATTTATCTAGCGCCCACAATATCAGAAGTGGTTAACTTTAACGCAATAGACATCAACATTGAGGCTCACAATTTGGCAACTTTAAAGAAGTGTAGAAGAAAAAGCAGAATCTAAAATTAAACGAAAAGTGCCTTGCAATAGGAAAGAAAGAAACTTTTTGTCTATAATTCTCCACCATTAAAAATAGCAATTTTCGATATGTTAAAGTGTCAATCTTACGTGCTAGAAAACCCCAGCTTAACATGATAATAAGGGTAGATGGATACAGGTGTCTTAAAAAGTGCAGTTATCAAGATTGATGGATTGCTATGCCAAAATACTAAATTTGGTTGGATCGTGTATGGCTGTAGCAAGTCCAAAAAAAATGTCTGTAGTAGTAACAACAATAGACATTACAGATATGGAGCGTTTTTGGGAGATGGAGGCGTGATACATTGCAGAATTCAACGTTCAAAATTTCTAGACAGCTGGGAAATGAATTTCAGAAAATAGATTTTGAATAGATCCGAAATTGTTAAAGTGCTAATAGATAATGAGTTATTTTCCTTACTCAACTTCACATGCTATTGAGCACTGGAGTCTTGTACCATTTGCTACTGGGCAGATCAAACATTGGCGATAGTGACAATATCTTGCACTTGGCAACATGAAAACTTAAAAAACTATTTAAAATCATTTACTTGTTCATTTCATTGTATTCATCGTTACATAACCATCTTGGATAGTCATCGTTGGACTTCTTCAACATTACAAAATCATTTTGGATAGTCATCATCGGACTTCTTTATAGTTGACCTTTGCAAGACCTATCATCGTGGGACATTCACATTTACAATATCAATTTCCACTGAAGTTTTTACTCAATTGCAAACTTCATTAGCGATCGTAAAGCTCTCACATTCTTTACACTCACATGTAAAATACTCTTAAGCTATAACACGTGCTAAATTAAGCACATCGGAGTAAGTACACCAACAACAGTTGAAATGCAGCTCCTACCGCTTAGAGTCGTATTTTAAACAGGCATTACTAGTGCTAACCAATATTGAGAAGCTAGCAGACGCGAATCGGGCAAAGATGAAAAATCTGTCAATTAAAACAAAGGCACAGAAGAACTTATTTTCTTAAATTCATCTGCTTATCATGGTGGACATTATAATCGGCTTCCATCTCTCAAATTAAAATCAAACCAGAGGGCTGGGGCTAACTTCGACCGCGTCAAAGTTTGTATACCCTTGCAAATTTTTTGGTAACTCTTTCCTTACCTATTAGCCATCAATGTGGAAGAACGTTTTATCTAAAAAGGCTTATGTTTGCGAAAGAATGGCCTACAATCATAGGAAATAACGAAGATATTGATCAAAGTCACTGTTTTCCACCGATCGTTCCTATGGGAGCTATATGATATAGTCACCCGATCTTTATCAAATTCGGCACAGTCATTAACATATATATTAAATTAGGAAATGTTTAATTTAAAAGCAATCGCGTTAAAAGTAACGAAGTTATTTACAAAAGTCACTGTTTTCGACCAATCGTTCCTATGGGAGCTATATGATATAGTCATCCGATCTTGATCAAATTTGGCACAGTCGTTTATAAGCGTAATAAACTCTCTAATATTAAGCACGATAATAGCACAAAAATTAACGAAGTTATTGAGAAAAGTCACTGTTAGTGACTTTGGGGTTTATATGGGAGCTATATGATATAGTGGTCCGATCCGGCTGAATCCGAGATATACAACCCCTGCAGTAGAGATATACAAGCCTACGTGCAAAATTTTAGCTCTGTAGCTCTTACGGTCTAGGAGGAGTTTGCGTTTGAGCTCGTCTCGTCGTGCTGATCAAGAATATATATACTTTGTATGGTCGGAGATGCTTCGTTCTATGCGTTGCACACTTCTGATCAAAATTAATATACCCTTTTTGCAAGGGCATAAAAATGTACTTCTTTATTTACAAATATGGTACATGAAGGCAACTCTTTGTCCAATGTGGACAAGTTTAACTATCTGACAAGCTCTAGGCGTAGTCTCGCCATTTCAAGTACTAGACGAAAATTATCCCTAGGCTTGAGACCGCCTTAACGAGCGATATGAGGAGAAAGTTTTTATTTTCTTTGAATATAATTCAACTTTATTGCTAGCATGAAAAAGGCAGATGCTGGGACCCTCCGTACAATTTTGGATACGGTTTCAGCTCTTCGCGAATCATTATTGTCTCTTGGGTCTGAAGCTGATGTAAAAACGCATTAAACGCAGTACTTATTCATATTGTTATGTCAAAGATTGGCGTGGCCCGAAGCGAGGACGGCGCCTTTTACTGTCTACTGTCGTTAATCCACAGCCCTGTACGCAGTTCCTTTGTGGATTAAAGGATTGGAGGTAAAGAGCTACAGGAGGAGCCTTGAGTCGACTCATCGTCTGAGTGCGATCGGAGTGTGCAGCGCTTTATACGTCATTTCCGATGACGCCGCTCTGGTGATCGCTGGGATGATGCCCAGCGATGAGTGTGCCGCAATTGCGTCGGCCCGTTTATGCCATCTAGGCAACCGAGTGGCAGTAGCATCATCCAACCAAGATTTCTGAAGCGGCACATGGCATGTCAGCACTTCATGCACAGATGGCAAGAGAGGTGGGACTCCTCACCCAAGGGAAGGTGGACTCATGCGCTAATCCCGGATCTCATACAATGGGTGTCGAAGAAACATGGAGAGGTTGTCTGTTACCTTACTCAGCTCATGAGCAGACACGGACGCTTCAGGAGTTATCTGAAGAGGTTTCAGAATGATGTCTCTGCACATGGTGTGGCGCTGGCATCATAGAGGATGCGAGCCATGTGCTACAACACTGCCCAAGATTCGACGAAAAGATCTACCGGTTGGAAAGTGTCATGGGTGAGCCGGTAACGCAGAATAACCTCGCCAGGATGATGGTCGCAAACGCCAACGTGTGGCAGGCGGGCGCAGCCTTTGCCGCACACGTGATGAAAAAGCTCAGGCAGTTGGAGAGGGAAAGGTCGGCGAATTAAATAAGTACACTTGTTATTATGCTATTGTTTTAAATGAAATAAAAATAAAAAAACAACACATGACGAATGTAAAACATTTGCATAACTTGACTCGTGCTTACCTTTATAACTGAAAAATTACGCAAATTTCGTTCGAGAATATCTCCAGATGAGTGGAATACGGAGTTTATCGTGACTAAATCTTTATCTTTACCTCAACCTCAATTGGCCGATTCCCAAGTTAGCCCGGAAAGTCGGATTTATTGCTAAGCGTAAAGGAGTTTTTGATCTACTTAAGAAGAGTAAAATCAGTTTGGGAGTTGGTCATCCTCTCTAGTGGAAACTGCATTAGGATGGAACGTCGGGGGTAAGATAACTGAACCTCAATCAAATGAACACTACACTTGTAATTTAGCGGAACAGCAAGACCTTAACATATTATTAGAAAGGTTTCGCAGAATGGATGAAATACATGAAATTCAAAATCAAGATATTTTGTTAGGCTCAGAAGGACAAGCATGTGAAACTCATTTTCTGGTGCACACATAATTCCTGAATTCAGGTCGCATACAGGTTCGGTTGCCGTTCAAGAAATTGCCTGAACAACATGGAGACTCGTTCGCCTGTACAAAAAGACGTTTTTTTCTCTAAAGGCGGCTTGCATCTCAACACCAATTAAAGGAAATGTACATAAAATTTTTAGATGAATATCTCAAGTTGAATCACATGAAATCAGCTTATTTAGACACTTTGCATTTTTATTCAGAGGAATGATATCCGACTCCTTTCAAATAGATAGAAGATTCGACAGACAATAAAAACAGCTTTGAAATGGGTTTACGTAATGTGTTTGCACAGAACCTGAGTACACATCTAGATAGACCATCTGGCCCCGGAGAATAACCAGCTTTAACTAATCTAAGTTCGCTTAGAAGAAAACTTTCATCAATCACTTTTTTGTCACTAGATGTGAAAATGCAATTAGCCTTTTTTAAATGATAAGGATGCGGACTTGCTCGATATTCCGTTGAGGAATAGCTTGTTTTGAAAAAACTCAAAGGACAAAAAGGACAAAAAAGATGGGTGCACAGAGGTCTTACGTTTAGAATTAACAAAATTATAAAATTGTTTAGGGTCAGAGGAAAACTGAAGCTTACACCGCTAAAGATAATTCTTATAGCATTGTGTATTGTAATAGGCGAAGGCAAGGTTTGACTTGAAGTGATTTATTAGGACCGCAAGCCCGGCATTTATAGGGGAGCATTTACATTGGTCTTATGGCTGGTGTCCTTAACGGTACTTAAAGCTAAACATTATGCTTCTAATTACTTACAATCTAGCCCTAAAATTATTTGGCCTAATGCTATCCCTAAAAGTATACTATACCTTCTTTTTTTTCAAATAGAAAAATATTTATATTTTTCTTATATCCCATTTATATTATTTTAATTCTATCTAAATGTACTGTTTGCTTTTTGTTTTTATCATCAGTTATTACTATATTATTGTTAGGACCTATGCTCTGTATTTTATATTTGCCTGTGTATTTGTTTTTTAATTTATGTCCTGTCTCATTTTTTAAAAGTATTTCTTGTCCTTCAGTTATTGATACTTTTTTTGTGTTTTTATCATATGTTTCTTTTTATAATGCTTTAACATTTTTGATAAGCAGTTTTGCTCTATTTTGTGCTATTTGTAGTTTAAATTTTATTTCTTTATTGAAGTCATCAATGTTGTAGATGGGATCTACAGTGTCAGATGGAAAAGGGACAGTTTTAGGATGTTTTGCAAAGACTAGTTCAAAAGGTGAATAACCATGTACGGTGTATGGAGTGGTGTTTAAGCAAAATGTGAAGTATGCTAGATATTATCCCAATCGTTCTTTTTAATGGACATATATGACCTGATGTACTTATTGAAAGTTCTATGGCTCCTTTCTACTGTTCCAAGAGTTTGATGATGGTGCGCCGTGGAGTTAATTTTAGTTATGTTAAAATTTTTGCAAAGTTCTATTAGTATTGAATTCATATATTCTGTTCCCATGTCTGTTAGAATTGTTTTCACTGAGCCGTAAATTAAAATAATTTTTCAAATATTGCCTTTGCAACCGCTTTTGCACTTATGTTTGGTATTGGTATTGATATGAGATATTTGCACGGTCGCAGGTAATAGTAACTGCGTATTCATTACCATTCATTGTTTTTGGTAATGGTCCAATTGTATCTATGATTATTGTGTCAAAAGTGTTTGCAGAGGTTGATTTTATTGTCAATAGTGAGTGTTTGTGTCTGGTTGTTTTGGCTAGTTTCCATTGTTCGCAATTTTTGATGTAAATATGTATGTTGCAACGTCTCGAGACGTTCACCACGCAGTGACCTCCCTCTATTGGGTCATTATGATATTTATTTAACGTATCTCTTATTTCTTCTTTATTTGTTATTACTTTTACTTGAAGTAGAACTGCTATTTCTAAATTTTTTAATGTGTCTTCTCCTTTTTCTTTTAATTCATTAAGCGTCAGTGACCTAAATAGTTTTTGGCAATAAAACATTTGCATTTTTTGAACCTAAGTTGCGCATATTTTTTATCTTCGCTAGGATTCATTATTTCATATATTTTTGCTATTTCTATTCTGTTATTGTTAATTTTGTTTTCTTTATGTGTTAATTTTTTTTGTTTCTGATCTTGTTGCTACTTTAAGTATTTTATTAGATTCCATGTTTTTTATATTTTCAAATTCAATTCTAGAGAAAGCGTCTGCTGCGTAATTGTCTTTTCCTCTGATGTATTCTATAGTAAAATCGAACTCTTCTAAATCTAACCTTATTCTATTAAGCTTTGACGATGGGTTTTTTAAAGAGAATAGATATGTTAATGGCTGATGGTCAGTTCTAATTGGGAATTTCTTTCCGTATATGTATGGTTTGAATTATTGAATTGCTGTTAATTCCTGCTCTTAGATGTGTATGAAATGGGTAAGTGGAGTCCATCGTATTCTTGGCTGAGCACGGCTCCACATGCGATCATGCTTGCATCGGTTGTAACACAGAGTTTTTTATTGAAGTCCGGATATCGGAGTATTCGAGTATTCGAATTGCGTCAGTTAAATTTTACATTTTTTCTTGATAGCTTATTGATAAATCTGCGGTAGTAATTACAAAATGATACAAATCTTTTGGCTTCATGTCTGAAGAAAGAGCATTTGACATTTGACAGCAATGACAATTAGTTCATCCATATAAAGGAATGTTTGGAATGGTGTTAGACCTGTGAATGCAAGGGACGTCATTCTTACAAACGAGTTTGGTGCAATTTTTAATCCATATGGTAATCGCTTGAATCTGAATGAGTCCTTATATGTGGAAAATGATGTTATGTCCCGAGAGTTTTCTTCTAATTTTACTTGATGAAATCCTGACGTTAAGTCTAAACAAGAGAAGTATTTTGCGCTTCCTAATTTTTCGAGGATATCGTCCATTCTGGGTAGTGGGAATATATCCGCTACTAATTGTTTGTTAATTTTTCTATAATCAACCACCAATCTCCACCGGTTTTCATTGCTGCCAGGTAGCGACTTTTTAGGAACCAATAAGATGGGACTATTGAACTCAGACATTGATGGTTCAATAATATCATCCTTGATCAATTTGTCTGCTTGTTTATTGATTTCGTTTTTTTTTTTTGGCTGTGCGCTAATCTGTAGTTTTTGGTATAGACTGGTGTTGTGTCTTGGAGTCTTCATTTTTGTTTATAGAAATTGTTGGAGGATATTTGTTCAGATTCTATTGCGAATACATCATCAAATTCTGAGCATAATTTATGTAGAGGTTCCTTCACGAAAATGGGGAGCTAGTTTGTTCATTATTGTGGTTTTATGTTTTGAATCCTGCTGTTTGTCTATTTTTAGGATTTCATAATCGGATAGGTTTTCATTTAATAGGTTTATATTTGTAATTTGCACGTCTGTGTTGTTAGTATTTAATATGCGGACATATAGCGGACGTTGACGATACTATGCGCAGTACGTTCAAGTAGCCCCTACGACACCCTACGACCAAAGCCTGTTACGCGCGAGCCCAAGCAGATAACTGCCCACCTCCCACCCGACCGACCGAGGGGTGCAGCCGTATAACGCACGGCACGAATCGCGTGGAAAAGTACACAATAGAAAAAACAGACAAACAAATAATACTATAGTTATCTATTAACTAAATGGGATACGAGGGGTGCAGCCGTATAACGCACGGCACGAATCGCGTGGAAAAGTACACAATAGAAAAAACAGACAAACAAATAATACTATAGTTATCTATTAACTAAATGGGATACGATAGATGTTTTAA
Organism: Drosophila tropicalis; assembly: GCF_018151085.1. Taxonomy (NCBI): domain Eukaryota; kingdom Metazoa; phylum Arthropoda; class Insecta; order Diptera; family Drosophilidae; genus Drosophila; species Drosophila tropicalis. The sequence goes on along the minus strand of NW_027172710.1, from coordinate 2,205,820 downwards.
GAATATTAATTGAAATTTCTGGGCCGATTACAGGGAATAGAAGGTTGTAATCAGAGCAGAGGACCCTAAAAGGTTCATGCATAACATAGTTAGAAGAACAACGACTAAGGGATAAAGGTAACAACTCAGGCGAGTCGATATCACCAATTAGGAGCTTGTGCATAAAAATGACACCAAGCATAATTCTACGGTTAGTTAGGGACGGAAGGTTAATCAAGAGAAGTCTACTAGAATACAAAGCCAAATTGACATTGCGATCCCAGCCATGAAGAGCAAATAGCAAGAACTGCTTTTGAACGGATTCAAGCCTAATCTGGTGCGACTCATTTTGATGTGACCAAATGCAAGATCTATACTCTAAAATAGGACGGACAAGCGAAGTAAAAAGAACTGTAGTTGTATAGGGGTCTTCAAATTCTTTTGACCATCTTTTAATGAAACCCAGAACACTCATGGCCTTTGTGACTGTGGTGGAAATATGGGTGTTAAAATTTAACTTATGGTCCATAAGTACGTTCAAATCATTCATACAATTTAGGAGTTCTAAAAGACTATTGTTTAGAAAATAAGTGACCAGTTGAGGAGAGTTACGAAAAAAAGTCATTACCTTACATTTGGTAGTGTTAATATTTAGTGGATTAAACTGGCACCAGGATTGAAAGATCAGCTTGTAGCCGACTAAATGAATCTGTATCATTATAAGTAAGACAAAAAGAAAAAGCTTGACATCGAAGAGCATACATAAGCACCCGCGAATGAGCAATGACTGATGGAAGATCGTTAATGAATAATGTGAAAAGCAGAGGGCCAAGATGACTACCTTGAGGTACACCAGAAGTCACAGGAATGGAATCGGAAAAAGAAGACGTACTCTCTGTTTTCTATTTGTTAAATATTCTCTAACCCAGGAAAGGAAAAGGGGTGGAAACCCAATGTCGCTCAGCTTAGAAAGTAATAGGGTATGATTAACGGAATCAAAGGCTTTGCTAAAGTCAGTGTATATGACATCAGTTTGTTCAGCATTTTTGAACCCCTTGATTATTATAGATGTAAGTTCTAAAAGGTCAGTGGTTGTAGACCTACGTTTCACAAAACCATCTTGGGATGGCTAAATAATAGAGCTGCAAAAATGTTGCAATTGAGAAGTTATAATTTTCTCAAAAGCTTTCGGAATAGCGGACAATTTTGAGATACCCCTGTAGTTAGAGGCTTCGGACTTTTTGCCATTTTTATGCAGAGGATTGATATACGACTCTTTCCAAATAGATGGAAGAGAGGAAGATTGAAAAGACAATAGAAACAATTTTAAATTGGGTTTACATAATGCGTTTGCACAGAACCTAAGTACACATCCAGGTATCCCAGAGAATAATTAGGTTTAACTAGTTTAAGTTTGCTAAGAAGAGAACTTTCATCAATCACTGGATTGAAAATGCAATTAGCCTTTTCTAAATGATAAGGATACGGACTTTCTCGATATTCCGTTGAGGAATAGGTTGTTTTGAAAAAATTCGCAAACATATCGGCAATTGCCTGATCAGTGCTCGCTTTTTTATTTTGAAAAGACAAAAAAGATGGGTGCACAGGTCTTACGTTTAGAATTAACAAAATTTTAGAATTGTTTAGGGTCAGAAGAAAACTGAAGCTTACACCGCTGAAGATAGTTCTTATAGTATTGTGTATTAAGCATCATGAATTTTGAACGAGCGACTGTATACAGAGCATAATCTGATGAACGACGTGTTCTTTGAAACTTCTTATATTATCGTCTCTTCACATTTTTCAAATTGGATAACTCACGAGAGAACCAGGGAGGTTTGTTAAGCCGCTCCAGCCTACCAAGAGGCACACAAATATCAAAGAGTGAATTCAGAGTATCATAGAAAAAACGAACAGCTGAGTTCATATCTCTACAATTAACCAATCGGTAGTAGTAATGTTTTCATTAAGGCTGGCAAAGTCAGTCTTAAGAAAGCACCTAGTTAGAGGTAACTCATTTGAACCAAGTAATGCTGAAAGCAAGGGCAGATCAATTTTTAAATTTAATGTAGTATGAAATTTGTCTTCGGGAGGAACAAATGGTTCAATCCTAGAAACATCACAATAAGAAGAATCCAATACAAAAATAAGATCTAACGGATCATGTCTTGACTGGAAACTAAAGAGGAGACAAACTGAATTGCCTCTAAATGATTTAAATATACCACCATGTCTGACAATGGTGTAATAAAGGAACAAGTAATAAAAGCATTAAAAAATTTAAAATTTACTTTAACACCGATAAACTCAATATCCTGGGTATTAGAATATTGAATTATTTCAGATGATAAATCAGCATCAACAGCTATCAGAACGCTACCGCCAATGCGAGAAATCCGGTCGCATCAGCAATATTAGGTTTTAGCTACGTCTCTGTAAAAGCTAGAATGTTATGTTCAAAAGAAAGACTTTCTACATAGAGATTAGGAAGTTTAGATTTCAGTCCTCTAAAGTGCTGGAAACCCAGGCTACAGGAGTTTCGTCCCGAAGTTTTTTGACACACCAGCGGATGCTGATGTGGCAGGAATAGTATTAGTTGTTGTTGTTGGCAGGCGAATCGGTTGCCGATTTTTCTTTTTTACAGTATATTCCTTAATTATTATATGTTTCGGCCAAAAATCTTCTCGACATATAATGTCGAAGATATTGGCAGAAAAACTAAAGGCAGAAAAACTAAAGGACGAAATGTCCCGAGAATGCGAAAATTTAAACTTTTCCACCGCAATATTTGAGACGTCAACTTTCTTCCGAATATAGGCTATTACATCATCAGATGTGGCAACAGGGTCTAGCCTAGAAACAAATATATGTTTCTTTGGTGGTATGCCAACGAGAGGCAGTCAACTTGTTTACGGGGCCCTTGATACTTTTAGAACTATCGGCAATATCCATTGGAATGGGTAATTGCCCGGACAAATCGGACACTACAATAAGGATCGTTTTTAAGGGATCATTCCCAGGTGATACCGGTAATTCCTTACTAATAGCATTCACAACCGGGCTCTTAAACGATATCAATATCTGTTTATTAAAAGTCGACGGTGCATGAGACCGGGCAGATCTACAGATACAGAAACACCCCAGGGACTGGTCCTTTTACGTTTCGGAGACTCATTCATAAGCGATAAACTTCTGAACTGAGTCTCCACCGCAGTAAACTCCGCTTGGAGTTTATTAAAACCTGCCCTTAAAGGGTCAAAACTATCTCTAGTCCACCCTATGAAAGAGCGCATCTCATTCTCGACCTCCCGGCAAGCATCACATCCGTATTTTAAGCCACCACCTTTAGCAATGTCACACAACCAACAATGAATATAATCATGGGAGTCAACCGCATTAGTGGCAACTACTCAATTATTTTTTGAGCAGACAACCATTTTATCAAAAAGTTTAATTTAATTAAAAAAGGAAATACAAAAAAAAAAAAAAAAAAAATACAAATTCTAAAGGTAAAAAATCTGTGTATAAGAATATACTGACCAGTTCTGACACAAGGGTTAATGTGCAGAGTAAAAGCCTTCACAGATAAAGAATTGAAAGAGCAAGAATGCACAAAAACAAAAAACACGGAGTCGCGGGTAGGCAAAGACGAGAGCGCAAATCAAAAAAAGAATAGGAAAGAGCGGGAGAGAGCGTCGAATTGAACACATGCAACAACAATTTGTACGCAAGAGCGCGGGAGTTAGTTAAAACGGTATAGACACAAAAGCAAAACAACAACACCGCTAATGCAAGTATTGTTGTAAGTTTTGATTTTATTTAAATATAAACTAAAACACAAAAGCGACAGCAAGAGTTCGCGAAATGAAAATAAAATTTGGATGCTGAAATTATTATTAATTAAACCGATAATGAATTTAAGAGTTATGGAAAAGTATTTAATCGCGAGAAAAAATAAAAGTTGATAAGCGCAAAAAAAACACGTCCGTCCTCTGCAAGGAATGAAAGTAAATTGACATATGGGTTAGTCTTAGAAGCAATCGTGTTTGCGACGAAAAACCCCGGATGTAATTCTTGATTAGGGATAAAGGTGTTATTATTATTTGAGGATATTGCAATATGTATTATTTTTTCTGTTCTAGGTAGGATATGGAACACATGTATGTTTTAACTGATCCCTATGTTAATTATAATTTTATATCTTGATTTATACGGATCTATTATCAAGTTGGTGGAATAATTGAGTGTGCAATTGAATTTTTTTATAAAGTCAAGCCCCAGGATTCCGTCACATGGGATGGGAAAATCATTTTCTATTACTTGGAAGGTTTGTTTCGTTGAGAGGTTGCTGACCTTGACGTTGGTTTCACCTATTGTAAATAGGACGTCTTTGCCTATTCCACTTAGTTTTGTCCGTCTGTGTATGTCAACTGTATTGTCTTTTCTTAATATTTTTTGTTTTATTAGTGATACATCAGCTCCTGTGTCTAATAGTAATTTTATTGTCCCTACATAGTCAAAGTTTAAAGTTATGTAGCTATTAAGGTTGTGATTTAAACTATATATTTTATTTGTTCGAATTTTTACATCAGAGGACTTTCAAAGTTTTCCGAATTTTCTTTTACGTTTGTAAGTCTAACATTATTATTTTGTTGTATTTTAGAAGGATAATTAGTTTTTGTATTTCTATTGTTATAATTTCCTCGATATATTATTATTATAGCTATTGTAGTTTCTAGTATTGTTATAGTTAGTATTATCATTTGGGTTTTTATTTTGGTAAATAATATTATAATTTCTATTATTATTGTACGAGTTCCTATTTGTGTAGTTGTTTCTTTTAGTATAAAACACGCTGTGATCCTGTTCCATATTTGTAGATGTATTTACAAATTTAGCTACAACATCATTCATTTCAGTAAAATTGCCTGCTTCTATTATTGTTCTGACCTTTTCGTTTTCGCAGTTCTTTATAATTGATTTCACTGCTATCTGAGTTGCATATTTTTTTGCTGTTTCAGGGTTTATGTTGTCTGTTATGAACGCGCGTTTTAATGATTTAGTGAGATTTCTGACATAAATAGACTTGCGCTCTTGCCATTTTGTTTCAAATTCATTAATCTTGCCTCTGCTACCTGAACTGTTTTACCCTTAATTTCTTTTTTTAATATTTGAATTATACCATTTATAGTGTTTTCATTTGTTACTAGTAGTCTAACGTCCCCTTTTAGGTTTGTTTCTATGACTTTAATAGCTGTTTCTTCATGTTCTGCTTTTATTTTATTAATTAATTCCAGTAAATCTATGAAACTTTGAAGTGTTTCTACTCCACCATCATACTCTTGAATCAGCTTAGAAGCTGTATTAACAAATTCAATCTTTGTTTGCACCATCTTTGGTTTTGTATTAATATCTAGAATGTCTTCTGGGTTATCTACTACACCTGGCTCTTCTGTGTCTTTTGCTACTAAAGGTTCTAAAGTTGGTTCTAGATTCGAGTCTGCTGGTATTGCGAATTTTATATTATGTTTTGTTGCTATACTTATTAGTTGTTTATTTAAACTGTATATTAGCTCAGTGAAGATTTTACTACTTGATTTATTGCATATTTCTGTTTTGTTATTCTTTATTTTATTGTAACTCTCAAATGTTGATATGGCAATTCTGTGCTGTATCTGTCAGCCCTGTACAAGTGGCAACCCTAGTTAAGCTTATGGATAATAAAATTAAGCTCACTCTCATCTAAGCAACCAAACGATGTAGTTCTACACTTTTCACAAACCAACAGGTTATGGGCCTCAGTGTTAAGTGTATTCATTAAAAATACTGTGACAGTATTGAGTGGTCAAGATTCGTATATTTTTCTCGGCATAACGGGCATTGCAAGAAAAATGAGTTCGATGTATAACATTGAAAAGTTGGACGACGCCAACTATGACACATGGTGTGTACTTGTGCGAAGCGTGTTGGTACATCAAGATTTGTGGTCAGTGGTTTCAGGAGAACTTGTGGAACCCAAAACTGATGAAGCGTTTGAAATATGGAAACGTCAAAACGACAAAGCCATGGCGGTGCTGTTTTTGTCTATAAGTGCGCCGCAATGGAACTGCATAAAAAAGTGCGAAAGAGCTAGCGAGATATGGAAAGAACTAGAAAAGTTCCATCAACCAACAGATCCAGTGAGAAAAGTGACCCTGTCTAAGCAGTTATTAAACAAAAGAATGGCTGAAGGTGACAGCGTGCAAAAACACATTGGAATTTTCAAACATTGTTGAAAATTTGTCAATGATCGACGTAAGTTTGCCAGAAGAGTTCACCATAATTTTGTTGCTTGCGAGTTTGCCCATGTCTTATGAGAACTTCGTCGTAGCCTTGGAAGCTCGTGATGAGTTGCCGAGTTTCAGTACCATAAAATGCAAGCTAGCCGAAGAAAGACGAACAATCAAAACAGCGGAAGAATATTGCGAATATTGGAAGAATAAAGAGGGGCAACGATCTTTTGCTGGCGTCGCCACTAACAATCGGATGGATATCGATGATTGGGTTATCGATAGTGGCGCCACATCACACATGTGAGCGCACCGTGAGTTATTTAAGCAACTTGAACAAAATAATGAAATTATTGATTTGGCAGGAAATTATTCTATGACGTCACAAGGCAGAGGAACAGTGGTTGTACACAGCAAACTTGGGTACACAATAACGCTCGGAGACGTTTTATTTGTACCAGGCTTGCAATGCAATTTTATATCGGTGGGAAAGGAGGTGTCAAGTGGATGCACCGTACTTTTCAATTTGGAAACGGCCAAAGTTAATGACGATAAGGGCATCAATATATTAATGGCCAAAAAGGTCTGTGGATTGTTTCTGTGTGAAACTAAAAATCAAGAGAGACTGTGTGTTTCTAAAGCCTCCGATGAGGCTTTAAATGTGCAAAGTTTGCGTGAGCTGCAGAACAAAGAAATGGTTCGAGCTTTGACATCAAGCATTACTGGAGAAAATCTAGACTGCATAGATTGCATGAAAAACAAGTGTCATGTAAAGCCGTCTGAAAAATCGCAAATAGAGCTACGAAGTTGCTGGAATTAATTCATAGTGAAGTGTGTGGGCCTATGAACAAGGAATCCAATGGGGGCCAAATATTTTATGACAATGATCGATGATTTGAGTCGATATATTCATGTCTATCCCATGAAGTATAAGTCAGAGGTGGCCAAATTAATTAAAGAACACGTTACCATGGTGGAGCGTCAGATAGGCCGGAAAGTGAAATCCATAAGGAGTGATAATGGAACGGAGTATGTCAATAAAGAGTTAGATGAATATCTGAAGTCCAATGGCATAAAGAGACAGCTCACAGGCCCCTACACTCCACAGCAAAATGGGGTAGCAGAACGCGGCAACCGAACACTCATGGAAATGGCATGAGTAATGCTGAATAGTGCAGGTTTAAAAGAAAGCTTCTGAACAGAGGCAATATTTTGTGCTGCATATCTAAGAAAAAGATCGCCAACAAAATCAGTTGAAGGCAAAACACCGTTTGAAGTGTTTACTGGACACAACCCTGTGGTTAAGCATTTAAAAGTATTTGGATGAAGGGGAAGAGAGTATATTATGGTCGGATATTCGGAATCTTCAAAAGCATATCGTTTATACGATAAGAAAACTGGCGATGTCAAAATAAACAGAGATGTATATTTCATTGAGAACTGTCAGCCAAGGATTAGAGAAAACTCTGAAGTTACAATGGTACTGGATGAAGTAATAGATGAACCCAACAATGTCGTGGAAGGTCATGTTTCAACAGAAGACATTATTTCTGAGGATACAGGTAATGGTAATCTGACAAATTGTGTAGGCGATGAGTCTGCAGATAATGATGTGGAGGTCTATGAGAACCAAAAAGGGGACCAGGCAGACCAAAAATAGTCAGACCGGGTCTACGAGGACGACCAACCAAACAATATAATGTTTTGAATGTAATGTTGGCAACTAACGTAGAAATACCAGAAACAGTGCAACAAGCACTAACGGGTTAATAAGCTGGGAAATGGAGGACAGCAATGCAAGATGAATATGAAGCCTTACTGTGAAACAATACATGGGAACAAGTTAAATTACCAGCTGGTGTGAAACCCATTGGATGCAAATGGATATTCACCCTGAAAGAGAATACTGCTGGAGAAATCGAACGATACAAGGCAAGGCTCGTGGCGAAAGGGTGCAGCCAGAAATATGGAATAGATTATAAAGAGACTCATTCACCGGTGGTGCGCTACGCTACAATACGGATGATCCTTGCAATGGCAGCGGAATATGAACTATACGTTCTGTTGAGGAACCAATTGTCATTTGACTTGCATTGCTATACGCAGCAAGGCAAAAACTCATGAATGATCTTGCACATCTCACAATGCTTTTGTTTTTCTCTTAAGTTTTCTAGAATATACTGGCGTCAGTCTGATATGCTCTGTCCCTGTCACTCTTTATAAACCTATATGACCTACGTAGTTGCGTAAGAATTGAAAATTTAGTAATAAGCAAGCAAACGAACGATCAAGACGTGTTCTAGCAGTGGCAGACACAGTTCAACAAAATTGAAGTAAAAATAAAGTTAAGTTCTTATGAGATATTAAACACAGTGGTTTATTGTTCATCATAATTAGGTCCTTCGAGCCGGATCGTTGGGCTTTGTTTGTTTGTTACTCATTGCTTAATAATTTGTTGCAACGTGGTTGCAATTAATTGTTAACCTCAAAGTTAGTAGTCGATAGTTCTGGCCTACTATCGAATAGACAATCGCGTGCTTATTGGAAAAAGCGCGGACAAACGGTGGCGCCACTCGCCTATCGGTATCTGTTATCGATATAATCGACGAGATCGTGAGGGAACACATCTCTGGAAAAAGACGCGTCTTGAAATTTTTGGTCCACACAAGCAGTGGAGATTTCTTGGTATTTCATCATGGAGGAAATGAAAACATTCATAAAGACCAGAGGAAGATTGAAGACAACCATTACCCGCATATATGGATATGCAGAGAATCCTGCACAGGATGCCGACGTCTTCGCAATTGACACCAAATTGGAAACTTTGTCCAATGCGTGGAACGAGTTCGTGAAGTCTGGCGACGAATTGGCCAAATACGACAAACTAGAGGGTTATGTGGACCCTACCGAAGACTTCGGGATATACGAGGAGAAATATGAAATAGCAAATGCCCGCCTTAAGACTTTACGAGCTGCCTTGGCTCCGTCTGGAAAGTTGGAAGAAATCGGCGCGGCTGGTAACGATGGTTCGCTCTTCCAAGGAATTCAGCAACAAATGCAGAATCAACAGCAACAACTACAACTCCAGATGCAGAGTCAAATGGAACACCAGCAGCGTCAAATGGAACTCCAGATGCAGAGTCAAATGGAACACCAGCGACGGCAAATGGAGCAGCAGCAACTATTGGTTGAGAGATTGCTCTCGCCACAGCAATCTTCGTCTTCGTCAGGCTCACAGTCGGTTGCAACAGCGGCACCAAGAGATTGTGAGTTACCGAAAATCAACATCAAGCCCTTCGGTGGAGATTACAAGGAATGGCATGCCTTTAAAGACCTGTTTGAGAGTACCATTCACGGAAAGACAATATCCAAAAGTTTCATCACCTTAAGTCATGCGTCATAGGAGAAGCAGCGATACTCAGCCAGCATCTGCCCGTAGTGGATGCAAATTACGTCACTGCATGGAAATCATTGAGTGATCGATATGAAAAACCCCGTTACTTGGTGAATTTACTGATGGACACATTCACCGCATTGTCAAAAGCTGTTGGGCAAAACTCATCATCGCTACGCGCTCTGACTTGCGGAGCCAGTGATGTTATTCGGGCTTTAGACGCTTCTGGACAAACGGGCCGTGACTGTTGGCTCATATACTTGCTCATCAACAAGGTTGATGAGGCTACCCGACGTGAATGGATCGACAAAAGCCAAGATATCGAAAATCCTACCATTGAAGAGTTGCTCAAGTTTTTGGACTCACGATGCGATCGCCTTGAGCTCAGTCAAGTTATCGATCATGTAGCGAGCAAACCGAGGGATGAAAAGGGAAAAAGGCAAGCACGCACCATGCTTGCCATTACAGGTAATTGTATGAAATGTCATAGTACTGAGCACATACTGTCGGCTTGTCCTCAATTCCAGAGCTTGACTGTCAAGCAACGTTACACCTTTGCGAAGGAGAAACATATGTTTTTAATTGTTTGAGAACTGGACATGGAGTAAGCGCTTGTGGCTCGAAGTCTTCTTGCAAGTATTGCAAGCGCCGCCATCATTCTATGCTGCATTCTGAAGGCCATTCTACACAGCAAAATAGCTCAGAGCAGCACCAAGGCAACTCAGGCCAGGTTTCTGAGGAGTCACCAGCGGCATCAGCGATAGCAATGATGAATGTTACCAGACCCAGTAAGCCAAATGGCCAACGAAGAAGCACTCTACCTACTGCATTGGTACACGTCCGAAATTCTCAAGAAGCCTTGCTGACGTGCCGTATTTTATTGGATAGCGCCTCAGACTTGTCATTTCGGAACGGTGCGTACAGACGTTGGGGCTTGCACGTTCGCCATTTCGAGTTGCCACATCGGGCATCTCAGACGTCAAGGCGGGAATAACCAGAGGTTTCTGCTCTCTCCAGATGATGTCTCGTGTGTCGAGTCATTGCATCGATATTAAAGCTCACATTTTAGGAAAGATCACCTCACCATTGGCACGTGAAAACATTGATGCTTCATCACTGTCGGTATTTAAGGGATACCAAATGACTGACCCTGACTTCAGAACTAACGCCTCAATCGACATTTTGCTGGGCAATGATTGCATTTGGTTAGTTCTCACCGGAGAGAAGTTATGCGATGGTCAAGGGCACCCTATTGCAGTTAACACCATATTTGGATGGGTAATCACATCGGAATAAACTTCAAGATTGCAAACATCATCTACGTCATTGCTGACTACGGTTAATATAGATGGACTACTGCAAAGATTTTGGGAACTAGAGGAAGTTCCATCACACACAACTGTAAACAAAGAGGATGAAAAGGTCGAAACGCACTTCCGGCGCACCCACAACCGCAACTCGAATGGAAGATACATAGTCGATTTGCCCTTCAAGGAACAAAACCCACAATTTGCGGATACATTTCAAGGAGCGAGATCGCGCCTTCTCGCAGTCGAGCGTCGTCTAATGAAGGACTCCAGCTTGAAGTTAAAATATATTTATTTATTTTATTTATTTATTTATTTACGTCAACTAACACAGCAGTCGACGAAAAAGCTTAAGCTAAAGACAGATAGTAATTAAATGAAGAAGGTAGCTTAGCTTTATATACAACTAAACATCCCCAGCCCGGTGGAGGTGTTTTATTTGCACAAGGTGCCAGCTATGCCCCGATTCACAGCCAATGTGGCCAGGGATGAGTTGCAGCCAATCCAAGTCCAGAATATTTTCATTGGTTTCGCTGTAGATGATTAAAAAGTATAGCGCGAAGAGAAGTGACAGAAAGATGAGGAGAGATAAGGTGAGAAAGGTTGTTAAAAGATTGGCAAAGAACACGAAGAGGTTCGTGAAGAGAGTAGTTAGTCAGACATCTACTAAGGTGAATAGGAAAAAAGTTTCTGGTCCGACGTGAGGGAACACAAAAATACAGCGTATCTAGTAAATTCGTAGAAATGACTTCGCCGTTGACTAGTTTATGGAGAAAGAGAATGCCAAAAACAAGCCTACGGTTATAAAGTGAAGGAAGATTAATAAGAAGAAGTCTGTCAGAATAAGAAGGTAGGCGAAGACCCGGGTCCCAATTTAGACCGCGTAGCGCAAACTTAAGGAATTGCTTCTGTACCGATTCAATACTACGCTGGTGAACATCATATTGCGGGTTCCACACTGGCGAGCAATATTCTAGAGTAGGGCGAACTAACGAAGTGTATAAAACCTTTGTTACATAGGGATCATCAAATTCTTTGGCCCAACGTTTAATGAAGCCGAGAAGGCTGCTAGCTCTGTTGACAATTGAAGAAATATGAACATTAAATGAAAGTTTAGGGTCAAACATAACGCCTAAGTCTTTGAATGATGGAACACAATCTAACAGAACAGACTTAATAGAGTAATGAGCTAGGAGCGGAGACAAACGACTGAAAGTCATAAAAGAACACTTAGAGGCATTAAGGTGTAATTTATTAACGTGGCACCAATCACAGAACGCATCGAGATCTGATTGCAAGTACTGTTGGAAAGAAGGATCATTATAGGAATAACAAATCTTGACGTCATCCGCAAACATGAGCACGCGTGAATGAGCCAAGGCCAAAGGCAAATCATTTATAAACAATGTAAATAATAGTGGGCCCAGATGACTGCCTTGGGGTACACCTGACGTAACTCGAACAGTTTTAGATATCGAGGAACGAAAAGACACCTTTTGGGTTCTGCCAATAAGATACGACTTTAACCAACCCAATAATTTTGGTGAAAAACCCATGATGTTAAGTTTCGCGAGAAGCAAAGAATGATCAACCGTATCAAAAGCCTTACTGAAGTCAGTATAAATAACATCAGTTTGACACTTTTTTCGGAAGCCATGGTGTACTAGGGTAGTCAATTCTAAAAGGTTGGTAAGCGACGAACGACCTTTCATGAAACCATGCTGGCAAGGAGAAATAGTGGATCTGGATAGATGTTGAAGGGAAGACGTAATAATTTTCTCAAACAGTTTAGGTATTGCCGAAAGTTTGGCAATGCCACGGTAGTTGGAAACAACCGATTTGCAACCCTTTTTAAAAAGCGGAATAATAAATGACTCCTTCCAAATATCAGGAAATCTACAAGTCTCACTCGATATAAAGAATAACCGAGCTAAAGGCTTAGATAGGGAAATCGAACACATTTTAAGGATGCAACTAGGTATATCATCAGGCCCGGGAACGAAGGAAGACTTCATAGATGACAAGCTAGAGAGAATACAGTCTTCAGTAATACTGGGAAAAAACATACAATTTAAATGTGGGATTGAAAAGGGATAGGGTGTGGGATCCGAAACAGTAGTAGAATATGTCGACTGAAAAAATTTAGCAAACAGATCTGCAATATCTAAATCATTATTAGCAGACTGATCGTTAAGTCTGAAGGTGGAAGGTAGGACGTTAGAGCGTCTTTTGGAATTGACAAAGTTGTAAAATCTTTTGGGGTTATTATAAAATTCAGCCTTACAGCGAACGAGATAATTGTTGTAGCATTGAGTATTTAAAAGACAAAATTGAGATTTAGCTATACAATAATTTGCATAGTCAAGTCGCGAACCAGTTTTTTTAAATCTCTTAAAATATCTCGATTTAATGCTGCGAATATTAGAGAGCCTACGTGTGAACCAGACTGGCGAGCTGGAGACGGTAGAGACATTCACATAAGGAACGCATTTATCAATTAGAGAATTAAGAGCAGAATAGAAAAACTTCACTGCACAATCTATATCGCAGCACTCAAATAGAAACGACCAATCAAAAGAGAAAATAAGGCTGTAGGAAGATTGAAATTTGTTTTACGAAAACATCTACGACGAGAATTTGAAATGTTTTTAAATAAATTAGTAACGGAATTGTAAGAAATAGTAACTTCAATGGTAGGATGATAAGGATCTTCAGGTTTCACTAGTGGCTGTGTTTGCGATACAGCACTAACAGTGGGATCAGAGACAAAAACAAGATCAAGGATTCTTTTAGAACAGTTAAGGAAAGAATTCAACTGATATAGTGGACATTCAAGTAGGCTATCAAGAAAAACATGTTGAGATGAAGGAATTAAGAAAGATAGATTATCATCAACAAGCCAAGAAATATTAGGCAAGTTAAAATCACCTAAAACTATAAGAACATCACGATCTTTAAGACGACCAAAAATAGTTCGTAAAGCATCAGCATGGTGCACGTAGATCATGATATCAGAAGCTGGAGGAATATATGAACAAGAGATATATAGGCTAAAGTTAGAACATGTAACTTCGACGCAAATAAACTCAACACCTAAGGGGAGATCAATCGGCACCACACTTGAAGACAGATTCGAGTTTACAGCAATGAGTACTCCACCGCCACGACGACCAACACGATCAAGCCTATAAGAAATAAAATTATTAGAAAGAATTTCATTATCTAAAACAGAGGAGTTAAGCCAAGTTTCAGAGAAAGCTAATATGTCAGCCGAAAAAGTTTGGCTATCACAGAAAAGGTTCGACAGCTTGGTAAGAAGTCCTCTTACATTTTGATAATGAATGCAAAGACTAGACGTTATTAGTTTTTTGAAGCAGAAGATAAAGTAGGAAGGTGGACAGGCAACGGACGAGAGCGCTTATTGGGCGCAAACTCGTGTACAACTAGGCCCTCTGGCCAAAAATTAGGGTCAACCATAGCTGAGAAGTACTCATTTGGTACTGTAATTTTAAAAGAGGAGATTTCGCGAGGCCTAGAAAACTTAAACTTTTGAATTAAAACCTTAGCAGGGCAAATATTACCAATGTAAGCTGCCACAGACGACTCAGAAGTATCTGGAGCAAGCCTAGAAATAAATAATTGTTTGCTATGAGGCACTACAGTTAGTGGAGGCGGAGGAGCATTGGGATCCGCAAGTGATTGAGAGCCGGCATGATCCTGTGATTGATCAGAGTTCCCGTGAGGGATAGATTGAGGTACACCAGGGCTTGTAATGGGTACTTCAATCTGAAAAGAAGAGCATAAAGAGGGACAAGAAGATGGTGTAGGCGAAAGTAAAATCGGAGAGGAAGTAATAGAGAGAGCTGGCGACTGCTTACGAGGCAACTCAAGGGTACATTTCTTGTGCAATTTCTCAGAAGGTGGAACAAATTTGAATTGCGACAATAATTGAACGCTAGAGTCACACTCGTTTGACAGCTGTTTGGACAGTTTGTTTAAAGAAAGAAACCTTAAACGAAGATCCCTATACATACGGCTAAAATCAAGCTGCTGGCTAGCACAAGATGGGCAAGTCCAGCGCATTAAGCCAAGCTCAGGCTTAGAAACAGACAAACCAGAAAATTTGTCGTAGTCGCGGCCATTGAGGCCAGCACATTTTAAGTGAATAAGATTATCGCAGAGCCAACAAGATATTGCTCTATACTGATCATCAAAACGATCAGAATGTTTGCAATTAGGTAGACAACAAGCCATTGAAAAGCCGAAAGAAAGGCAAAACAATTATATATATATAAGAATATATAGAAAAATTTAAATTCACAGCACAAAGATAATTATTGATAAAATAATCAATAATTACAAATAAAACAAAGAGACAGCTAGAGTGCACAGCACAACAGAGAGTGCAAGAACAGTTATAAGCCGAGCTTTGAGAGGCGGCCTTACAAAAGTGATTACGCGGGAGAGAAGCTATACTCAGTTTATGAGAGAGTATATCCAGCTGGGTCACATGAAGGAAGTAGCTGCAGACGAAGACACAAACGTATGTAAGAAGTCATTCTATTTGCCACACCATCCAGTCATAGTCGCCAAGCTGCGGGTGGTGTTCGATGGATCATTTCAAGATCGGGATGGACGATCTCTTAACGACGCACTTCACATTGGCCCATGTATACAACGCAACCTCTTCAACGTTTGTCTGCGTTTTCGAATGCACAGATTCGTATTTTCTGCGGACATCGTCAAAATGTTCAGACAGATTTTAGTGGCCCCTGAACATCAGAATTTTCAACGAATCCTTTGGAGAGAAGACCCTGAGGAACCATTGAAGCATTACAGGTTGACCACAATCACCTATGGCACGGCATGTGCACCGTTTCTGGCAGTAAGAGTGCTGGAACAACTGGCAACTGATCACGAATACGAGTTTCCAAGGGCGGCTAGGATACTTTTGGATGATTTCTACGTCGATGACGTACTGACAGGAGCCATGAACGAACAAGAACTGCTCGACTTTAAGGAAGAGCTGATACTCCTTATGTCACGGGCACAATTGGAGCTAAGCAAATGGGTCTCGAATAGTAAACGAATTGCCAGCAACGAGGGAAATGAAATCGATTTCTCAAAGATGGCAGCAAAGGTGCTTGGGCTGCATTGGCGTCCTGGAGAAGACGTCCTAACGTATAAGGTTTCATTATCGGAACATATGACTTGTACGAAGCGACAAGTGCTATCTGACACGGCACGCATCTTTGACCCACTCGGCATTTTGGCGCCAGTGGTGATCAAGTTTAAAATTCTGCTCCAAGAATTATGGCTGCTTAATCTGGATTGGGACTCGGAACTGCCAACGAAGCAAGCGCACTTATAGCAAACATTCAGAAAGGAAATTTCACGTTAAGGAACTTGAGGAACCCGATGACATCGAACTCCATGGATTTTCAGATGCTTCGTTAAAGGCTTACTTTGCTGTCATTTACAACCGTGTGACACACCTAGATGGAAGCATCGGAGTGGCACTCATTGCAGCTAAAACAAGAGTTTCACCATTAAAGCAGAAGTCGTTGCCACGGTTGGAACTTTGCGGAGCTCTACTATTAGCTCGTTTATTCCAAGCAGTAAGGTCTGGTCTGCGCCAGAAGGATGTTAAGATACACGCTTGGACTGATTCTACAATCGTTTTGTCATGGCTTTCGCATCAACCCTGTAAACTTAAAACATTTGTTGCCAACCGAACGGCAGAAATACTAGAGACCATACCACGTAGCGCTTGGAGACATGTCAGCACTAAAGAGAATCCTGCGGATTGTGCATCACGAGGCATGCTTGCGAGTGACTTAATTAATTTTGATCTATGGTGGAAGGGACCATCTTGGCTGCACGACTGTACACTATACTCAGAGACAATGAATAGACCACCAACTTGCTGCTCAATTCTCAAGCCAGCAGCAGAACTTGAGTTCAAAACCAAAATCTTGACAACCATTTCCAAGGATATTGAGGATTCCCCATTTGAGGTACTACTCGGAAGGACATCATCTTGGATCAGACTGGTTCGAGTGGTCGCATATGTATTCCGCTTCGTTCATCGAATCAAATCAAGCAAGTCTAAATATTCAGGACCTCTAAAGTTCGATGAAGTTACCAGAGCAAGGAAGTTTTGCCTACGACAGGCACAAAATCAATTCAATGACGATAGACAGCTGCTTTTGAGGAAGCAATCGGTGGAGCGACGATCAATTTTAAGCAAACTATCTCCCTTCGTTGACGAAGATGGAATTGTACGTGTGGGTGGACGTTTGGAAAGGTCGCAATTGCCTGCAGATGTCAAGCATCCAGTAGTTTTGCCGAAACGACATCGCCTTGTGGAATTGCTGCTGAAACATGAGCATAAGGTCAATCTTCATCCAGGAGTTTCAGCAATGTTTGTAACAATTCGCCAGAAATATTGGATCATTGGCGCACGAAACCTTATTCGACGTATCACACATGAGTGTTTAAACTGTTTTAGACAGCGCCATCACACAGCAAATCAGTTAATGGCCAATTTACCGGCTGTTCGAGTGCGACAAGCCTTTCCATTTGAGCATACTGGATGCGATTATGCTGGACCTATCTTGTTGAAGGTTCACAAGGGACGAAACCCTAGGAAGGAAAAGGGCTACATTTGCCTGTTTGTATGTATGGTTACTTCAGCTCTTCATCTGGAGCTGGCCACTGATCTCAGCACCGACACATTCTTGGCGGCATTAAAACGTTTTATGGCTCGTCGTGGGAAGTGCTCCCAAATGTATAGCGATAACGGGCGCAACTTTGTTGGTGCAAATTGTGCACTAGATGAAATGGTACAGCTTCTCGCTTCACGCGAGCACAATGATGTCGTTTCAAAAGCCCTTGCGGATCAAGGCATCAAATGGAATTTTATTCCTCCATATTCACCACACTGGGGTGGTAAGTGGGAGTCAGCAGTACGCTCGGTTATGCTGCATTTGCGACGTGTAATAGGAACCAACGTCCTCACCTTTGAGCAGATGCACACACTGCTCTCGCAAACAGAATCTGTCGTTAATTCGCGACCATTGTGCACAGCATCGGATACTGAAATTGCCTACCTGTCACCGGCACATTTCTTAATTGGCAGAACATATACAGCAGTTCCTGAAGACGGCTATTTGCAGATTCCGACCAATCGATTGAGCTACTGGCAGCATGTTCAAGCAATGCTTCAAGGATTTTGGAAGCGTTGGCATCAAGAATACTTGACATCGCTACAACAGCGCCCAAAATGGACCACCAAGTTACCAAACATTGCGATCGGTAAACTTGTACTCATCAAGGATCATCAATTGTCATTTGACTTGCATTGCTATACGCAGCAAGGCAAAGACTCATGAATGATCTTGCACATCTCACAATGCTTTTGTTTTTCTCTTAAGTTTTCTAGAATATACTGGCGTCAGTCTGATATGCTCTGTCTCTGTCACTCTTTAAAAACCTATATGACCTACGTAGTTGCGTAAGAATTGAAAATTTAGTAATAAGCAAGCAAACGAACGATCAAGACGTGTTCTAGCAGTGGCAGACACAGTTCAACAAAATTGAAGTCAAAATAAAGTTAAGTTCTTATGAGATATTAAACACAGTGGTTTATTGTTCATCACGTTCATCAAATTGATGTATCAACGGCATACTTGAATGGAGATCTTGGAGAAGAGGTCTATATGCAGCAATCGGAGTTTTACGATGACAAATCTGGCAGTGTGCTGAAGCTAAAAAAGTCGCTGTACGGTCTAAAACATGCTGCCCGAGTTTGGAACACAACGTTGGATGCTGTACTGAGAAAGTTGGGATATGAGGCATGTGAAAGTGAGCCATGCCTGTACACAAGATGTGCACCGAAATCGCCGTATATGTTGATGACTTGCTGCTTGCGTGTTCAGACAGGGGTAAGATGTTAGCTACTAAACAGGCTATCTCTTCTGAATTTCAGGTTGTCGACAAAGGACTGGTTACACACTTTCTGGACCTCGAAATCCAATTCCTTGAAATTGGCCGCACGGTATCCATCCCGTTAGAAGCTAATTTCCAGGTTAAGTGCGACAACAAGTCGTGCAAACGCATCGATGCTACGGAGTATCGATCCGTAATAAGCTCTTTGATGTATATTGCGCTATGATCACCACCGGACATTTTGCACCCGGTATGCAAATTATCACAGAGGAATAAAGGTCCCCACTACGAGCATCGCGCAGCAGCGAAACAAGTGCTAAAGGTATCTGAACCAGACGGCAGATATGGCAATAACGTACAAGAAGACCGGCGCTGCGATCACAGGCTATGCAGACGCAGATTGGGCAGGTGACTCAACTGATAGAAAGTCCTACACTGGATACGCATTTATGTGGGGCGGATCATAATATAATCTATCCTTAAAAGTATGTGGCCTAAAGCTATCCCTAAAAGTATACTACAGTATTAAGCATCATGAATTTTAAACGAGCGACTGTATAAAGAGCGCAATCTAATGAACGACGTGGGTTTTAAAATTTCTTATAATATCGAGTCTTTACATTTTTCAAATTGGATAACTCTCGAGAGAACCAGGGAGGTTTATTAAGCCGATGCTGCCTACCAAGATTGACACAAATATCAAGGAGTGAATTCAGAGTACCATAAAAGAACCGAACTGCTAAGTTCATATCTCTAAAATTGTACAAAAAAGACCAATCGGTAGTAGTAATGTTTTTGTTAAGGCTGGAAAAATCAGTCTTACATTAGTTAGAGGTAATTCATTTGAACCAAGTAATGGTGATCGCGAGGGCAGATTAATTTTTAAATTTAATGTAGGATGAAATTTGTCTTCGGGGAGAACAAACAAAGAAAAATCAAATACAAAAATAGGATCTAACGATTTTCCATTAGAATTTAAGACAGGATTGACTTGGGATAAGGATAAGAATAGAAGGCCATCAATAAAGTCACGTGACATAGAAGGCAGCAACATGGTAGATTCATCTGTTAGTGACCATGCTAAAGCAGGTAAATTAAAATCACCTAAAACTATGAGCATGTCTTGTCTAGAAACTAAAGAGGAGACAAACTGAATTGTCCCTAAATGATTTAAGTAGACCACTATCTCTGACGATGGTGGAATATATTAAGAGGTAATAAAAACATTAAAAGATTTAAATTTTACTTTAACACCGACAAAACTCAATTTCCTGGTTATTAGAAAATTTAACTACTTCAGATGATCAACAGTTATCAGAACGCCTAGGCCTATGCGAGAAATCCGGTCGCATCAGCAAAATCAGGTTATAGCCACGTGTCTGTAAAAGCTGGAAAGTTATGTTCAAAAGAAAGACTATCTACATAGAGATTAGGAAGTTTAGATATCAGTCCTCTAACGTTCTGGAAACCCAGGCTACGGGACGAAACTAGTTTTTTGACAAACCAGCTGATGCTGATGTGGCAGGAATGGTGTTAGTTATTGTTGTTGGCAGGCGAATAGGTTGCCGATTTTTCTTTTTTACAGTATATTCCTTAACTATTAGATGTCTCGGCCAAAAATCATTCCGACCTATAATGTCGAAGATATTGGCAGAAACACTAACTTTAAAGGACGATATGTCCCGAGAATAGGAAAATTTAAACTTAAATTCAAACGTTACCTTTCTTCCGAATATAGGCTTTTACACTACAAATGGCCTCGTTTTTAAGAGATCATTCCCAGGTAATTCCGGTAATTCCTTACTTATCGCATTCATAACCGGGCTCTTAAACGATATCAATATCTGTACATTGGAAGTGGACGGTGCATGAGACCGGTCGGGGATGATAAGAGACGCTGGCGGATCTACAGAGACAGAAACACCGCAAGGACTGGTTTCAGAGACTCATTCATAAGCGATAAGCTTCTGAACTGAGTCTCCACCGCAGTAAACTTCGCTTGGCGTTTGTTAAAACCTGCCCTCAAAGTGTCCAAACTATTTCTAGTATGATCGGATCCCATTCTCGACCTCCCGGCAAGCATCACATCCATATTTTAAGCCACCACCTTTAGCAATAGACTCCTTGATTCTGCCTGTGTAACCTGCACACTTAACGTGAACCGCATTGTCACACAGCCAACAAAGAATATAATCAAGGGAGTCAACAGCGTTAGTGGCGACTATGCAATTACTTTTGGAGCAGACAACCATTTTATTAAAAAGTTTAAATTAATTTAAAAAAGATGAATAATAAAAATAAATAATAAAACAAAAATGAAGTAAGTAAGTCGACTCGCCGACTTGGGTATACCATACACCAAGTTAGACAAACATTTCAAATTTCGAAAACCAAATGTATTTCTATTAAATTGTTTTTACATGTTTCATACTATGTGCTATCTCGCTCCCTCTACAACCACACGAACACTCTAGCGCCTCCACTTGCCAACGTAGTTAAAAACGTTCATACGCGTATTTTGCATGTTTCTAGTCCGATTTCAATAAAATTTGGGAGGTTAGTTAGAAATTGATAAGATTAATTAGACTGCCGAATTTAACTGCGATAGTCAAAAAACTACAGAAGGAAATCGGTTTTTTCTAAATTATTGAGGCGAAAGTGGGATTGACCAAATGTGAAAAAATATATACTCTGCGCGCATACTAAGCCAGTGTACATACTAAATTTGGTAACTTTAGCTTTGTTAGTTTTTGATAAAATCAGTTTTTTTTAAATTGCGGTGGCTGAAGTGGGCGTGGCAAAACTAGTCTACATACCAAATTTAATGACGGTAGCTGTCTATTTATATTCAGGGGGCGGAAATGGGCGTGGCAAAATGTTTGAACAATTAGTTTCTGCGCGCTAGCTAAACGAGTATATAAACAAAATTTGATGTCTCTAGCTGTTATACTTTTTAAGAAAAATAGTTTTATGTGCTTTCTGTGGACGAAAGGGGCATGGCCAAAATTCCAATTAACTCTATACATTTACATACAACACAAGTATACATACCAAATTTTGTGGCTCTAGCTCTCATAGCCTCCGACAACTGCGCGATCATACAGACGGATGGACGGACGGACATGGCTAGATCGACTCGGCTGTTGATCCTGATCAAGAATATATATACTTTATTGGGTCGGAGAAGCTTCCTTCTGCCTGTTACATACATTTCGGCGACTTTCATATACCATTTCACCCGATGGGTGTATGGTATAATAAAAATTTTAAAGGTAATAAAATCTGTGTTTAAATTCTAAGTATATTCATACTGACCAGTTCTGACACAAGAATTTAATGCGCGGAGTAAGCCGTCCCAACTAAAGAATTACTTTTAATTCTTAATTCAAGAATACAAAAACGTCTCACAGAGTCGCGGGTATGCAAAAGATGAGAGCGCAATCAAACAAGAATAGAAAAAAACGGGAGAGCGAGTCAAATTGAACACATGCAATAACTATTTGTACGCAAGAGCGCGAGAAGCGCAAAAAAAAATACGTCCGTCCTCTGCAACGAGTGAAGTGATTTTTTGCTATTTGCATTGCGAACAGACATTTTCGAACTATCTATCAATATTTTAACAATCTCTTGTTCAGAGATCCCTCTCGCCAAACGATTTACTAAATCTTCAACATCATCTTAGAGGTTTGGAAATTTTTCCAGGTTTCAACATCATATCTTGTATGAGTATCGTGTCAAAAAAAGCCACACAAAATGTATCCCACGCGAATCGAGAAATTTTTCTATGTAATTGCCCAAACTAATTCGAAGCTTTTCCGGTCAACAGATGGATATGATCAAACACGATTTGGGATTCACATCCTTATAAATCCGATAAATTAAATCATTAGCAAAATTACCTTGTTTCATACCGTCAATTCTCAAACTCCAATTCTTAATAATTCGGTCGCTATGCTACGACCTAATCTTTCACTGGTGTTATGTGATTCGCTGCTACACTCTGATTGTCTCAAGGAAACTGTCTCATTAACATTTAGTACATTCTGTATGACCGTACCAGTCACGGATGTACTTGATCGATGCGTCGCTAACCGCATTGGCGCTAATTCTGTCTGTAAGGTCTGGTGAATTTGTTCTGCTGGGCTTGTAAAGTGGTCTGGACGAGGTTAATTATTTCTCGACTATCTATTGTCTTCTTCGCGTTCCTAAGTTGCACGCTACAGTTTGCACATTTTGTTTACACTTCCGCTGGTGTTATTCGCTTGACTCCCTTGTGTTTTATTTCCATAATTCGCCAAATTAATCAGTTTAAACAGTTTTTTCTTTTTCGTGATTAGTGTTTGGTGCATTTACATATTTTTTTTTTCTTTCGTCATTGCTTCTGCAGTTGCTCCCCTCATCGCCCCCATCATACCATCAGTGCTAGTGGCTTTGTTGTTCTCTCTGCTCTGTGCTTGTGCTTAGCTTCTCTCTCGCGTAATCACTTTTGTAAGGCCGCCTCTCAGAGCTCGGCTTATAACTGTTCTTGCACTCTCTGTTGTGCTGTGCACTCTAGCTGTCTCTTTGTTTTATTTGTAATTATTGATTATTTATCAATAATTATCTTTGTGCTGTGAATTTAATTTTTCTATATATTCTTATATATATATAATTTTTTTTTTGCCTTTCTTTCGGCTTTTCAATGGCTTGTTGTCTACCTAATTGCAAACATTCTGATCGTTTTGATGATCAGTATAGAGCAATATCTTGTTGGCTCTGCGATAATCTTATTCACTTAAAATGTGCTGGCCTCAATGGCCGCGACTACGACAAATTTTCTGGTTTGTCTGTGTCTAAGCCTGAGCTTGGCTTAATGCGCTGGACTTGCCCATCTTGTGCCAGCCAGCAGCTTGATTTTAGCCGTATGTATAGGGATCTTCGTTTAAGGTTTCTTTCTTTAAACAAACTGTCCAAACAGCTGTCAAACGAGTGTGACTCTAGCGTTCAATTATTGTCGCAATTCAAATTTGTTCCACCTTCTGAGAAATTGCACAAGAAATGTACCCTTGAGTTGCCTCGTAAGCAGTCGCCAGCTCTCTCTATTACTTCCTCTCCGATTTTACTTTCGCCTACACCATCTTCTTGTCCCTCTTTATGCTCTTCTTTTCAGATTGAAGTACCCATTACAAGCCCTGGTGTACCTCAATCTATCCCTCACGGGAACTCTGATCAATCACAGGATCATGCTGGCTCTCAATCACTTGCGGATCCCAATGCTCCTCCGCCTCCACTAACTGTAGTGCCTCATCGCAAACAATTATTTATTTCTAGGCTTGCTCCAGATACTTCTGAGTCGTCTGTGGCAGCTTACATTGGTAATATTTGCCCTGCTAAGGTTTTAATTCAAAAGTTTAAGTTTTCTAGGCCTCGCGAAATCTCCTCTTTAAAATTACAGTACCAAATGAGTACTTCTCAGCTATGGTTAACCCTAATTTTTGGCCAGAGGGCCTCGTTGTACACGAGTTTGCGCCCAATAAGCGCTCTCGTCCGTTGCCTGTCCACCTTCCTACTTTATCTTCTGCTTCAAAAAACTAATAACGTCTAGTCTTTGCATTCATTATCAAAATGTGAGAGGACTTCTTACCAAGCTGTCGAACCTGTTCTGTGATAGCCAAACCTTTTCGGCTGACATATTAGCTTTCTCTGAAACTTGGCTTAACTCCTCTGTTTTAGATAATGAAATTCTTTTTAATAACTTTATTTCTTATAGGCTTGATCGTGTTGGTCGTCGTGGCGGTGGAGTACTCATTGCTGTAAACTCGAATCTGTCTTCAAGTGTGGTGCCGATTGATCTCCCCTTAGGTGTTGAGTTTATTTGCGTCGAAGTTACATGTTCTAACTTTAGCCTATATATCTCTTGTTCATATATTCCTCCAGCTTCTGATATCATGATCTACGTGCACCATGCTGATGCTTTACGAACTATTTTTGGTCGTCTTAAAGATCATGATGTTTTTATAGTTTTAGGTGATTTTAACTTGCCTAATATTTCTTGGCTTGTTGATGATAATCTATCTTTCTTAATTCCTTCATCTCAACATGTTTTTCTTGATAGCCTACTTGAATGTCCACTATATAAGTTGAATTCTTTCCTTAACTGTTCTAAAAGAATCCTTAATCTTATTTTTGTCTCTGATCCCACTGTTAGTGCTGTATCGCAAACACAGCCACTAGTGAAACCTGAAGATCCTTATCATCCTACCATTGAAGTTACTATTTCTTACAATTCCGTTACTAATTTATTTAAAAACATCTCAAATTCTCGTCGTAGATGTTTTCGTAAAACAAATTGCAATCTTCTTAACAGCCTTATTTTCTCTTTTGATTGGTCGTTTCTATTTGAGTGCTGCGATATAGATTGTGCAGTGAAGTTTTTATATTCTGCTTTTAATTCTCTAATTGATAAATGCGTTCCTTATGTGAATGTCTCTACCGTCTCCAGCTCGCCAGTCTGGTTCACACGTAGGCTCTCTAATCTTCGTAACATTAAATCGAGATATTTTAAAAGATTTAAAAAAACTGGTTCGCGACTTGACTATGCAAATTATTGTATAGCCAAATCTCAATTTTGTCTTTTAAATACTCAATGCTACAACAATTATCTCGTTCGCTGTAAGGCTGAATTTTATAAGAACCCCAAAAGATTTTACAACTTTGTCAATTCCAAAAGACGCTCTAATGTACTACCTTCCACCTTCAGACTTAACGACCAGTCTGCTAATAATGATTTAGATATTGCAGATCTGTTTGCTAAATTTTTTCAGTCGACATATTCTACTACTGTTTCGGATCCCACACCCTATCCCTTTTCAATCCCACATTTAAATTGTATGTTTTTTCCCCAGTATTACTGAAGACTGTATTCTCTCTAGCTTGTCATCTATGAAGTCTTCCTTCGTTCCCGGGCCTGATGATATACGTAGTTGCATCCTTAAAATGTGTTCTATTTCCCTATCTAAGCCTTTAGCTCGGTTATTCTTTATATCGAGTGAGACTTGTAGATTTCCTGATATTTGGAAGGAGTCATTTATTATTCCGCTTTTTAAAAAGGGTAGCAAATCGGATGTTTCCAACTACCGTGGCATTGCCAAACTTTCGGCAATACCTAAACTGTTTGAGAAAATTATTACGTCTTCTCTTCAACATCTATCCAGATCCACTATTTCTCCTTGTCAGCATGGTCTCATGAAAGGTCGTTCGTCGCTTACCAAACTTTTAGAATTGACTACCCTTGTACACCATGGCTTCCGTAAAAAGTGTCAAAATGATGTTATTTATACTGACTTCAGTAAGGCTTTTGATACGGTTGATCATTCTTTGCTTCTCGCGAAACTTAACATCATGGGTTTTTCACCAAAATTATTGGGTTGGTTAAAGTCGTATCTTATTGGCAGAACCCAAAAGGTGTCTTTTCGTTCCTCGATATCTAAAACTGTTCGAGTTACGTCAGGTGTACCCCAAGGCAGTCATCTGGGCCCACTATTATTTACATTGTTTATAAATGATTTGCCTTTGGCCTTGGCTCATTCACGCGTGCTCATGTTTGCGGATGACGTCAAGATTTGTTATTCCTATAATAATCCTTCTTTCCAACAGTACTTGCAATCAGATCTCGATGCGTTCTGTGATTGGTGCCACGTTAATAAATTACACCTTAATGCCTCTAAGTGTTCTTTTATGACTTTCAGTCGTTTGTCTCCGCTCCTAGCTCATTACTCTATTAAGTCTGTTCTGTTAGATTGTGTTCCATCATTCAAAGACTTAGGCGTTATGTTTGACCCTAAACTTTCATTTAATGTTCATATTTCTTCAATTGTCAACAGAGCAAACAGCCTTCACGGCTTCATTAAACGTTGGGCCAAAGAATTTGATGATCCCTATGTAACAAAGGTTTTATACACTTCGTTAGTTCGCCCTACTCTAGAATATTGCTCGCCAGTGTGGAACCCGCAATATGATGTTCACCAGCGTAGTATTGAATCGGTACAGAAGCAATTCCTTAAGTTTGCGCTACGCGGTCTAAATTGGGACACAGGTCTTCGCCTACCTTCTTATTCTGACAGACTTCTTCTTATTAATCTTCCTTCACTTTATAACCGTAGGCTTGTTTTTGGCATTCTCTTTCTCCATAAACTAGTCAACGGCGTAGTCATTCTCTCCCGCGAAATCACTTTTGTAAGGCCGCCTCTCAAAGCTCGGCTTATAACTGTTCTTGCACTCTCTGTTGTGCTGTGCACTCTAGCTGTCTCTTTGTTTTATTTGTAATTATTGATTATTTATCAATAATTATCTTTGTGCTGTGAATTTAATTTTTCTATATATTCTTATATATATATAATTTTTTTTTTTGCCTTTCTTTCGGCTTTTCAATGGCTTGTTGTCTACCTAATTGCAAACATTCTGATCGTTTTGATGATCAGTATAGAGCAATATCTTGTTGGCTCTGCGATAATCTTTTTCACTTAAAATGTGCTGGCCTCAATGGCCGCGACTACGACAAATTTTCTGGTTTGTCTGTGTCTAAGCCTGAGCTTGGCTTAATGCGCTGGACTTGCCCATCTTGTGCCAGCCTGCAGCTTGATTTTAGCCGTATGTATAGGGATCTTCGTTTAAGGTTTCTTTCTTTGAACAAACTGTCCAAACAGCTGTCAAACGAGTGTGACTCTAGCGTTCAATTATTGTCGCAATTCAAATTTGTTCCACCTTCTGAGAAATTGCACAAGAAATGTACCCTTGAGTTGCCTCGTAAGCAGTCGCCAGCTCTCTCTATTACTTCCTCTCCGATTTTACTTTCGCCTACACCATCTTCTTGTCCCTCTTTATGCTCTTCTTTTCAGATTGAAGTACCCATTACAAGCCCTGGTGTACCTCAATCTATCCCTCACGGGAACTCTGATCAATCACAGGATCATGCCGGCTCTCAATCACTTGCGGATCCCAATGCTCCTCCGCCTCCACTAACTGTAGTGCCTCATCGCAAACAATTATTTATTTCTAGGCTTGCTCCAGATACTTCTGAGTCGTCTGTGGCAGCTTACATTGGTAATATTTGCCCTGCTAAGGTTTTAATTCAAAAGTTTAAGTTTTCTAGGCCTCGCGAAATCTCCTCTTTTAAAATTACAGTACCAAATGAGTACTTCTCAGCTATGGTTGATTTTTTTTTTGGCCAGAGGGCCTCGTTGTACACGAGTTTGCGCCCAATAAGCGCTCTCGTCCGTTGCCTGTCCACCTTCCTACTTTATCTTCTGCTTCAAAAAACTAATAACGTCTAGTCTTTGCATTCATTATCAAAATGTGAGAGGACTTCTTACCAAGCTGTCGAACCTGTTCTGTGATAGCCAAACCTTTTCGGCTGACATATTAGCTTTCTCTGAAACTTGGCTTAACTCCTCTGTTTTAGATAATGAAATTCTTTCTAATAACTTTATTTCTTATAGGCTTGATCGTGTTGGTCGTCGTGGCGGTGGAGTACTCATTGCTGTAAACTCGAATCTGTCTTCAAGTGTGGTGCCGATTGACCTCCCCTTAGGTGTTGAGTTTATTTGCGTCGAAGTTACATGTTCTAACTTTAGCCTATATATCTCTTGTTCATATATTCCTCCAGCTTCTAACTTTAGCCTATATATCTCTTGTTCATATATTCCTCCAGCTTCTGATATCATGATCTACGTGCACCATGCTGATGCTTTACGAACTATTTTTGGTCCTCTTAAAGATCGTGATGTTTTTATAGTTTTAGGTGATTTTAACTTGCCTAATATTTCTTGGCTTGTTGATGATAATCTATCTTTCTTAATTCCTTCATCTCAACATGTTTTTCTTGATAGCCTACTTGAATGTCCACTATATCAGTTGAATTCTTTCCTTAACTGTTCTAAAAGAATCTTTGATCTTGTTTTTGTCTCTGATCCCACTGTTAGTGCTGTATCGCAAACACAGCCACTAGTGAAACCTGAAGATCCTTATCATCCTACCATTGAAGTTACTATTTCTTACAATTCCGTTACTAATTTATTTAAAAACATCTCAAATTCTCGTCGTAGATGTTTTCGTAAAACAAATTGCAATCTTCTTAACAGCCTTATTTTCTCTTTTGATTGGTCGTTTCTATTTGAGTGCTGCGATATAGATTGTGCAGTGAAGTTTTTCTATTCTGCTCTTAATTCTCTAATTGATAAATGCGTTCCTTATGTGAATGTCTCTACCGTCTCCAGCTCGCCAGTCTGGTTCACACGTAGGCTCTCTAATCTTCGTAACATTAAATCGAGATATTTTAAAAGATTTAAAAAAACTGGTTCGCGACTTGACTATGCAAATTATTGTATAGCCAAATCTCAATTTTGTCTTTTAAATACTCAATGCTACAACAATTATCTCGTTCGCTGTAAGGCTGAATTTTATAAGAACCCCAAAAGATTTTACAACTTTGTCAATTCCAAAAGACGCTCTAATGTACTACCTTCCACCTTCAGACTTAACGACCAGTCTGCTAATAATGATTTAGATATTGCAGATCTGTTTGCTAAATTTTTTCAGTCGACATATTCTACTACTGTTTCGGATCCCACACCCTATCCCTTTTCAATCCCACATTTAAATTGTATGTTTTTTCCCAGTATTACTGAAGACTGTATTCTCTCTAGCTTGTCATCTATGAAGTCTTCCTTCGTTCCCGGGCCTGATGATTCCCTATCTAAGCCTTTAGCTCGGTTATTCTTTATATCGAGTGAGACTTGTAGATTTCCTGATATTTGGAAGGAGTCATTTATTATTCCGCTTTTTAAAAAGGGTAGCAAATCGGATGTTTCCAACTACCGTGGCATTGCCAAACTTTCGGCAATACCTAAACTGTTTGAGAAAATTATTACGTCTTCTCTTCAACATCTATCCAGATCCACTATTTCTCCTTGTCAGCATGGTTTCATGAAAGGTCGTTCGTCGCTTACCAACCTTTTAGAATTGACTACCCTTGTACACCATGGCTTCCGTAAAAAGTGTCAAAATGATGTTATTTATACTGACTTCAGTAAGGCTTTTGATACGGTTGATCATTCTTTGCTTCTCGCGAAACTTAACATCATGGGTTTTTCACCAAAATTATTGGGTTGGTTAAAGTCGTATCTTATTGGCAGAACCCAAAAGGTGTCTTTTCGTTCCTCGATATCTAAAACTGTTCGAGTTACGTCAGGTGTACCCCAAGGCAGTCATCTGGGCCCACTATTATTTACATTGTTTATAAATGATTTGCCTTTGGCCTTGGCTCATTCACGCGTGCTCATGTTTGCGGATGACGTCAAGATTTGTTATTCCTATAATGATCCTTCTTTCCAACAGTACTTGCAATCAGATCTCGATGCGTTCTGTGATTGGTGCCACGTTAATAAATTACACCTTAATGCCTCTAAGTGTTCTTTTATGACTTTCAGTCGTTTGTCTCCGCTCCTAGCTCATTACTCTATTAAGTCTGTTCTGTTAGATTGTGTTCCATCATTCAAAGACTTAGGCGTTATGTTTGACCCTAAACTTTCATTTAATGTTCATATTTCTTCAATTGTCAACAGAGCAAACAGCCTTCTCGGCTTCATTAAACGTTGGGCCAAAGAATTTGATGATCCCTATGTAACAAAGGTTTTATACACTTCGTTAGTTCGCCCTACTCTAGAATATTGCTCGCCAGTGTGGAACCCGCAATATGATGTTCACCAGCGTAGTATTGAATCGGTACAGAAGCAATTCCTTAAGTTTGCGCTACGCGGTCTAAATTGGGACCCAGGTCTTCGCCTACCTTCTTATTCTGACAGACTTCTTCTTTTTAATCTTCCTTCACTTTATAACCGTAGGCTTGTTTTTGGCATTCTCTTTCTCCATAAACTAGTCAACGGCGTAGTCATTTCTACCAATTTACTAGATACGCTGTATTTTTGTGTTCCCTCACGTTGGACCAGAAACTTTTTTCCTATTCACCTTAGTAGATGTCTGACTAACTACTCTCTTCACGAACCTCTTCGTGTTCTTTGCCAATCTTTTAACAACCTTTCTCACCTTATCTCTCCTCATCTTTCTGTCACTTCTCTTCGCGCTATACTTTTTAATCATCTACAGCGAAACCAATGAAAATATTCTGGACTTGGATTGGCTGCAACTCATCCCTGGCCACATTGGCTGTGAATCGTGGCATAGCTGGCACCTTGTGCAAATAAAACACCTCCACCGGGCCGGGGATGTTTAGTTGTGTATAAAGCTAAGCTACCTTCTTCATTTAATTACTATCTGTCTTTAGCTTAAGCTTTTTCGTCGACTGCTGTGTTAGTTGACGTAAATAAATAAATAAAAAAATAAATAAATAAATACCCTTCACGCACTCCATTGTAGCAATTATTTATTTGGATATCTGGTTTGGATTCCTTTAAAATTCCCCTCGTAACATTTACAAAGGAATGCAAATTCCAACCACTAATCAAGTGATTAAAGTTCAACGTAAGGGTCTTAAGGACATAAGGCGTGTTTATTTTTGGTTAATCAATCTGAAAAGACTAATTGCAATCACAAATTCCAACAAAATGTCATACATAAACTACAAATTAAAGCACATATTCGAAAAGTCGATTCGCTAATACAACCGGAAACATTCTAGGTATTAATATGTTAAGATGTTACTTGGGATTTGTTCTCGTTTCGGGCCCCACGTTGGGCCCCATTTTCTTATGTAAAGCGCCTTACAACAACATCGCTGTCTATACTACCATCCTCAACTATCAAAGCCCCGATCTGCACGATCGCAAGTTCTCACATAGCAACATACTCTTATTAAATTGACCATGACTTGTAGTCACATGGCAACATATTATTTTATTTTTTTCAAGCTAGTTTAAAAGTCGGCCACTACAAAATAGTGATAAGCATTATAAACTTTTATTTAATATACATTCACGAATTTGTAGTTATAAAATGTCACCTTATTGTAACCTTAATTATGTAAGGATCAGGAGATCTAACGGTAAGGACGGCCGAGTTGTAGCAGGAGAGACGGTCACATTCGCTCTTTTGCTACGATTATGACCACTCTCTGAGAGAGAAATGAGTTAAGTTAATTTTGCGCGTATGGCGTGATGCAGTGGTCTCTGAGCATTGATGGAAGCAAGACAGATATCGAAAAACAATTACTCGGTAAAAATTAAGAATAACTAAAATAAAGCTCAGATCATAAAAAAAAAAATAATTTTTCTTTTAAATTAACAATACCCCGAAACTCTTATTCATTTTGATAACAGTTGATTTATCTAGCGCCCACAATATCAGAAGTGGTTAACTTTAACGCAATAGACATCAACATTGAGGCTCACAATTTGGCAACTTTAAAGAAGTGACTGGAGCTATTGGAATTGCCCACTTCAGAATCAAAAGCCAAGCTAATGGCGTGCTTGAACCTAGAAGAAAAAGCAGAATCTAAATTTAAACGAAAAGTGCCTTGCAATAGGAAAGAAAGAAACATTTTGTCTATAATTCTCCACCATTAAAAATAGCAATTTTCGATATGTTAAAGTGTCAATCTTACCTGCTAGAAAACCCCAGCTTAACATGATAATAAGGGTAGATGGATACAGGTGTCTTAAAAAGTGCAGTTATCAAGATTGATGGCTTGCTATGCCAAAATACTAAATTTGGTTGGATCGTGTCTGGCTGTACCAAGTCCAAAAAAAATGTCTATAGTAGTAACAACAATAGACATTACAGATATGGAGCGTTTTTGGGAGATGGAGGCGTGATACCTTGCAGAAATCAACGTTCAAAATTTCTAGCCAACTGGAAAATGAATTTTAGATAATAGATTTCGAATAGATCCGCGACAATAGGGTATTAAAAATATATCAGAACGAAGCAATTAAAAACAAGGAGTTTCAGTGGCTTAGGCGTAGCACTGCTACGTTTGGACAGCAGTAACGACAATAGGGAAAGTGTTTGTGCCGACGTTGGGGCTAGCAAAACTAAATTGGAAATAAGAGTTGTCAGATAACAAGCTTCTGCTCTCTGACGTGACGGTCGTGTTTTTGCATAGCTCCTGAGTTTTTATTAATATTTATTGGTTTCTCTCAATTTTTATTGTGCTTATTTTGTTTACAATTTCGCTGGTGTTGTTCGCTTGACTCCCTTGTGTTTTATTTCCATAATTCGCCAAATTAATCAGTTTAAACAGTTTTTTCTTTTTCGTTATTAGTGTTTGGTGCATTTATATATTTTTATACCCTTGCAAAAAGGGTATATTAATTTTGGTCAGAAGTGTGCAACGCATAGAACGAAGCATCTCCGACCGCACAAAGTATATATACTCTTGATCAGCACGACGAGACGAGTTCAACTAGCCATGTCCGTCCGTCCGTCCGTCCGTCTGGATCAACGCAAACTCCTCCTAGACCATAAGAGCTACAAAGCTGAAATTTTGCACGTAGGCTTGTATATACTGCAGGGGTTGTATATCTCGGATTCAGCCGGATCGGACCACTATATCATATAGCTCCCATACAAACCCCAAAGTCACTAACAGTGACTTTTCTCAATAACTTCGTTATTTTCTATGCTATTATCGTGACTTAATCTTAGAGAGTTTATTACGCCTATAAACGACTGTGCCAAGTTTCATCAAGATCGGGTGACTATATCATATAGCTCCCATAGGAACGATCGGTCGAAAACAGTGACTTTTATGAATAACTTCGTTACTTTTAACGTGATTGTTTTCAAATTAAACATTTGTTAGTTTAATATATCTGTTAATGACTGTGCCAAATTTTATCAAGATCGGATGACTATATCATATAGCTCCCATAGGAATGATCGGTCGAAAACAGTGACTTTTGTAAATTACTTCGTTACTTTTAACGTGATTGCTTTCAAATTAAACATTTCTTAATTTAATATATCTGTTAATGACTGTGTCGAATTTGATAAAGATCGGGTGACGATATCATATAGCTCCCATAGGAACGATCGGTGGAAAACAGTGACTTTGATCAATATCTTCGTTATTTCCTATGATTGTAGGCCATTCTTTCGCAAACATAAGCCTTTTTAGATAAAACGTTCTTCCACATTGATGGCTAATAGGTAAGGAAAGAGTTACCAAAAAAGTTGCAAGGGTATACAAACTTTGACGCGGTCGAAGTTAGCCCCGGCCCTCTGGTTATATTTTTATTTTATTTTTTCTTTCGTCATTGCTTCTGCAGTTGCTCCCCTCATCGCCCACATCATACCATCAGTGCTAGTGGCTTTGTTGTTCTCTCTGCTTTGTGCTTGTGCTCAGCTTCTCTCCCGCGTAATCACTTTTGTAAGGCCGCCACTCAAAGCTTGGCTTATAACTGTTCTTGCACTCTCTGTTGTGCTGTGCACTCTAGCTGTCTCTTTGTTTTATTTGTAATTATTGATTATTTATCAATAATTATCTTTGTGCTGTGAATTTAATTTTTCTATATATTCTTATATATATATAATTTTTTTTGCCTTTCTTTCGGCTTTTCAATGGCTTGTTGTCTACCTAATTGCAAATATTCTGATCGTTTTGATGATCAGTATAGAGCAATATCTTGTCGGCTCTGCGATAATCTTATTCACTTAAAATGTGCTGGCCTCAATGGCCGCGACTACGACAAATTTTCTGGTTTGTCTGTGTCTAAGCCTGAGCTTGGCTTAATGCGCTGGACTTGCCCATCTTGTGCCAGCCAGCAGCTTGATTTTAGCCGTATGTATAGGGATCTTCGTTTAAGGTTTCTTTCTTTGAACAAACTGGCCAAACAGCTGTCAAACGAGTGTGACTCTTGCGTTCAATTATTGTCGCAATTCAAATTTGTTCCACCTTCTGAGAAATTGCACAAGAAATGTACCCTTGAGTTGCCTAGTAAGCAGTCGCCAGCTCTCTCTATTCCTTCCCCTCCGATTTTACTTTCGCCTACACCATCTTCTTGTCCCTCTTTATGCTCTTCTTTTCAGATTGAAATACCCATTACAAGCCCTGGTGTACATCAATCTATCCCCCACGGGAACTCTGATCAATCACAGGATCATGCCGGCTCTCAATCACTTGCGGATCCCAATGCTCCTCCGCCTCCACTAACTGTAGTGCCTCATCGCAAACAATTATTTATCTCTATGCTTGCTCCAGATACTTCTGAGTCGTCTGTGGCAGCTTACATTGGTAATATTTGCCCTGCTAAGGTTTTAATTCAAAAGTTTAAGTTTTCTAGTCCTCGAGAAATCTCCTCTTTTAAAATTACAGTACCAAATGAGTACTTCTCAGCTATGGTTGACCCTAATTTTTGGCCAGAGGGCCTAGTTGTACACGAGTTTGCGCCCAATAAGCGCTCTCGTCCGTTGCCTGTCCACCTTCCTACTTTATCTTCTGCTTCAAAAAAGTAATAACGTCTAGTCTTTGCATTCATTATCAAAATGTGAGAGGACTTCTTACCAAGCTGTCGAACCTGTTCTGTGATAGCCAAACCTTTTCGGCTGACATATTAGCTTTCTCTGAAACTTGGCTTAACTCCTCTGTTTTAGATAATGAAATTCTTTCTAATAACTTTATTCCTTATAGGCTTGATCGTGTTGGTCGTCGTGGCGGTGGAGTACTCATTGCTGTAAACTCGAATCTGTCTTCAAGTGTGGTGCCGATTGATCTCCCCTTAGGTGTTGAGTTTATTTGCGTCGAAGTTACATGTTCTAACTTTAGCCTATATATCTCTTGTTCATATATTCCTCCAGCTTCTAATATCATGATCTACGTGCACCATGCTGATGCTTTACGAACTATTTTTGGTCGTCTTAAATAGGTGATGTTTTTATAGTTTTAGGTGATTTTAACTTGCCTAATATTTCTTGGCTTGTTGTTGATAATCTATCTTTCTTAATTCCTTCATCTCAACATGATTTTCTTGATAGCCTACTTGAATGTCCACTATATCAGTTGAATTGTTTCCTTAACTGTTCTAAAAGAATCCTTAATCTTATTTTTGTCTCTGATCCCACTGTTAGTGCTGTATCGCAAACACAGCCACTAGTGAAACCTGAAGATCCTTATCATCCTACCATTGAAGTTACTATTTCTTACAATTCCGTTACTAATTTATTTAAAAACATCTCAAATTCTCGTCGTAGATGTTTTCGTAAAACAAATTTCAATCTTCTTAACAGCCTTATTTTCTCTTTTGATTGGTCGTTTCTATTTGAGTGCTGCGATATAGATTGTGCAGTGAAGTTTTTCTATTCTGCTCTTAATTCTCTAATTGATAAATGCGTTCCTTATGTGAATGTCCCTAGCGTCTCCAGTGCGCCGGTCTGGTTCACACGTAGGCTGTCTAATCTCCGTAACAATAAATCAAGATATTTTAAAAGCTTTTTAAAAAACGGGTTCGCGACTCGACTATGCAAATTATTTCAATTTTGTCTCTTAAATACTCAATGCTGCAATAATTATATCGTGCGCTGTAAGGTTGAATTCTATAAGAATCCCAAAAGATCGTACAACATTGTTAATTCTAAACGACGCTCTAATTTACTAACTTCGACCATCAGACTTAATGACCAGACTGCAAATAATGATTCCGATATTGCAGATCTGTTTGCTAAATTTTTTCAATCGACTTATTCTATTACTGCTTCAGATCCCACATTCTATCCTTTCTCAATCCCACATTTAAATTGTATGTTTATACATTTGCAGAGGGTATTATAAAATTGGTCAGATGTTTGTAACGCACAGAAGGAGACGTTTCCGACCCCATAAAGTAGGAATATATATTCTTGATCAGCATGAGAAGCTGAGTTGATATAGCCATGTCCGTCTGTCCGTCAGTCTGTGCGTATGCGTTTTACTCAGCCGTCTTAAGAGCTATCGGGCTGAAATTTTTTTTCGGTGGTTTTTATTACCCGGCAAAAATAAAGTATGAGAACCATCAGGATCGGACCACTATATCATATAGCTCTAGAAGAACTAGAAGAAACATTTTCATAAAAATCGAGTATGCCATAAAATTTACATATGTGATAATATTGGTTATAAAACCCCAGATCCCGAAATTTGAATGTGATCGGATAAATATAACACAAGTTACAGTCTATATAATAATCGGCTCTGCTCCCAGCTCTGCCGGCAGCGCTGCTTGCTGTCTACTACGTCTTTCGTCATCAACAGAGTACATGCATACACACACCCGCAACGCTACATAAAGTGTATGTGTATGCGTGCGATGCTTTGCTTTGGGAATGAGGGAAGAAGAAGAACAAATTGTAAAATTGTATATTGATGAATTAAGTTGCAAAAAACAAATTTTGAACATGTAAAATTATTATTACCAAGGACTGCAAGGGTATATAAACTTCGGCATAGCCGATGTTAGCTTCTTTGATATTATAGCGAGTAAAACACGTCTATCTCTGGTGAGCTCTCCATAAAAACTGCCCCGCTCTCATTCTTTTTATTTGAACCTCTCTGTTCTTTTCTTTAAAGTGAGACAGCACGCTTCTCGTACTGTACCACTGCATAAAACTTAAAACTAATTTGTAACAAAGAAAAGAGTAAGATATACTTAATTCTAAACATATTGCACTGGGGGAAAGAGTAAGATATACTTAATATTAATAAATATTGCTACAATTCGGCCATTCTGACTGTAAGGATCACCTGATCCTAGTCTTCTTTATGACGACCTTTGCATCTCGTATTATAGTTGTGTGTACTGTTGTCATTCTTAGCGCTTTCCAATTTACTTATTTCTTTGCTTAACATACTGACTTTTTCTTTAATAGAATTTTCATTTACATTTAGGTTTGTATTTATTTTTATCTGTTCATTCGTATTTTCATCTTTCTCTATATTTACGTTAACTTTATTAGTTTCATCTGACCAATTGAACCATGGCTTCATATTTGCGATAGACCAAATTCCAGTATAAGGAATCTTCGACTGCTGAAATCCGTCGACGTCACTTAGAACGTATCGATCATTTTCGAGGCACTTAACGATTTTAAAAGGCCCTTTGAATCTCGGCACTAATTTTTTGGATACCCCTTTGTGAGTGTCAAAATTTTTAACTACCACATAGTCGCCTGGCTTAAAAACTTTTGGCCCTCGTCTTTTTCGATTCGCTAGACATTCATTATACTCTTGAAGTTTCTTTTCTTTTTCTTTAGCTTTCGCTCGTACCGACTCCAAATTTCTTTCTACAGACCTGTCTTCTAACAAGTAGTCTTTTAATTCATCTAGGGCCTAGACTTCTATTTATTCTTTCAACCTGGCCATTAGCTTGCGGAGAACCAGTTGCAATTTTGACATGTTGTATATTACAAGACTCTAAAAAGCTAGAAAATTCGTTAGACGTAAAACACGTTCCACGATCCGACACTATGCACTTTGGCCTACTATAGGATCTAAAATACTCTTTAAGTGCTTCTATTGCTTCCTTAGATTTTGTGGTTTTCGCTAAGTAAAGTCTGACAAATTTCGTACACGCGTCAACCACCACTAACACGTGTTTCTTTGTGCTTCCTTTGACATCGATTGGTCCGAAGTGATCGATATGAACCACTTCGAATGGCACATCAGGTTTAGATATATTGTGGATATGACCCTCTTGTTTTCCATTTTTTGACGAAAAGACTATACACTTTAGGCAATTATTTACATGTTGTTCTACTTTTTTCCGTAACTTTGGAAACCAATACGACTTTGTGATAACTTCTACAACTTTGTCTATGCCTGTGTGGCCTAACTCATTATGATATTTAAACAGGACATGTGACTCCATATTTTTCGGTACGTAAAAAGCAAGGCAACCATTTTGTAGTTTTTTATAAATTAAACCGTTTCGCATTTCATACGAACTGTGTTCAGACCTTTCTAACATTGACTTTAATCTTAAAATTTCATCATCTTGGTTCTGACATATTACTAAGTTATCTTCAAATGAGTTAGTTTCCACAACCATAATGTTAGTATTTCTACTTAAAGCATCTACATGTTGCATTCTCGTTGCCGGCCTATGCTCTAGCACATAATCGTAGTTTTCTAACTCTAGAGCCCAACGGGCTATTCTGGGGTTAACTTCTCTTTTGCTAAGTGTCAATGTAAGCGAGTTACAATCTGTCGCGATCTTGAAATGCTTTCCCTGCAAATATACACGAAATCGTTTGAACGAATAAATTATCGCCATTGTTTCTAACTCAAAGCTATGATATCTAGATTCCACATCGGTAGTTCTTTTAGAAAAATAGAAAACTGGATGCCATTTACCATCGCTTTTCCTTTGTAGCAAAATCGATCCGAAACCAATAGAACTTGCGTCACAATGCAGTTCGGTTTCATCATTTGGGTTATAAAGCGCAAGTATTGGGGTCTCTGTTAACTTAGACTTTAGATTTTCAAACGTACTAAGTTCGATGTTCCCAAACATGAACTTTTTGTCTTTTCTAACTAGGTCATATAATGGCTTGGCAATAGTAGCAAAATCTTTAATAAACCTACGAAAATAGGAACATAGTCCTAAAAAACTTTGAACCTCGCTGACTTTAGTCGGAACTGGAAAATCCTTTACTGCTTGTATACCCTTATCGTCAGCTTTGATGCCTTTGCCTGTAATCGAATACCCTAGATACTTAACACTCGTCTGCAGAAATTCGCACTTATCTAATCTCAACTCCAATTTATTGTCAACCAATCGGTCAAATACTTCTTTTAAAATTTCTAGATGCGTATCAAAATCTTTTGTTGCTACCATAATATCGTCTAAATATATAATAACTTTTTCATCCCTGATCATATCGGCAAATATCCTGTTTATAAACCTTTGAAATGTAGACGGCGCATTTCTGAGGCCAAATGGCATACGAAGAAATTCAAACTGACCAAGCGGTGTCGTGAATGACGTAAACTTCACTGAATCCTCATGCATGTATACATGGAAAAACCCATTCTTTAAGTCGAGTTTCGAAAATAAGGTTTTTCCTGCAAGTCTATCTAACAGATCATCAATAAGTGGAATAGGATAACTATCTTTTGAAGTCGCCTTGTTTAATTTTCTAAAATCAACGCACATTCTCAGTTCACCTGTAGTCTTTTTTACGAGCACGATTGGGGAAACATATTCTGACTCACTCGGCCTAATATATTCTTTGCTTAAGTATTCGTCAATTATTTTTTGCAATTCAGCCTTTTCGCTATAAGAAAGTCGTCTTGGATTACAGCTAAACGGACTTATGTCATTGATTGTGAGTTTCATTTCGCATTTAACCTTTGGTTCATTTGGTCGATTTCTTTCCAGATAAAATTTAGAAAAAATATTTTCAAACACTGTCGTTTCATTGAAACTTAAACTTTTGCCAACAGAATATTTTGAATTTACCACGTCACAATCAATATTTAGCATTTGGTTTTCAAAATTATCTTCTTTGCTCAAGTCATGGCTTAACTTAATACTTTCGGCCATTGACTCTTTACACAGATCATCGTCAAGCTGCAGTACAATTTTAGCTTTACATATTTTCATAAAATCTCTACCTAACAGTATTGGACTTCCCATAGACTCGTTGGAAACAATCAGTAGTCGAACGTAAACATTTTTATTCAATATTTCAACGTAACATAAAATACTTCCAAAGACTTCAAGTTTACTTTTATTTAAACCAAAATATGTATGTTCAGGACCGGGTTCCAATTTAATTTCATCTGAAACAAACTCCTTTTTAATTAAGCTAACTGCGCTTCCCGAGTCTATGAGGCATCCTAGGGAAAATACATCATTACCTATGTGAACTTTTACAATTCTTATATTATCCAAACTTACTGATATTGCTGCGGGCTTCTTCTTATTTTGACTGCAATCTGCCACTCGGTGACCCATTTCACCACATCCAAAGCAAGCACCAGTTGCTCTTATTGGTTTGTTACAGTCGGCTGCTAGGTGACCCAGGCAGTTACAGTTGAAGCACCTGAATGTGGGCTTCTTCTTTGCGGAAACATTTGGCAGAGATACAGGTTTTTCCCGCTGCAGCACTATGTTGACAAATGCTGCCAACACGTCATCCTTAGACCCAAAACGCTGCATACAAGCCATCTCTCGCAAGTGACGGTCTGGTATCCCGTCAACAATATACTCGACCATCTCGTCCTCCGGCAAACGCAAGCCGCCAGCCAAGCCAACTTTGTCGTTAAAGTAATTCAGGAACGGTTCGCCGACGCACCACTTGCGTGCCTCAAACTCTCTTCGAATTATTACATTGGTCTTCTTTGATCCGAAGACTTTTCCCATGGCATCGAATATGGTTTTCACAGGCTGACACAAACACTCAGGGTTTGAGTGTATCCAATCCAAAGCTTTGCCCTTTAGTTTACCGAAGACAAGCAAACGTAAATTATTTTTGTTCAAGTTGAATGATCTTTCCAAATGAAGCACGGAAGATATCCAACTATAAACATTTCCATTACCGTCAAAATCGAGTACAAAATCTTTCACATCTTTGGCCAAGACCTGGTCACCTGTCTTCGTCGCCAGACAGCTGCTTGAGTGGCCAGACTCAGGGTTGCCAGCAAGGCGCAAAAACTCGTTCTCTCTACGAACCAGTTCGATTTCTTTGCAAAGTAGTTCCAGCTTTTTTTCCAAAGTGTACTTTACTATGTTTTCTTCTTTTTGGCTCTCTTCATTCGACTTCTCATTTGTTCCGTTGCGCTCTCCGTTGTTACTCTTTTCATTTGACTTCTCATTTGTTCCGTTGCGCTCTCCGTTGTTACTCTTTTGATTTGACTTCTCATTTGTTGCGTTGCGCTCTCCGTTGTTGCTCTTTTCATTTGACTTCTCATTTGTTGCTTTTGATATTTCTTGCGGTTCATTCGTAATGCTCTCGTTTTCTGTCTGCGTCTCGCTTTCTGCATCGTTTTGATCATTTTCTGCTTCGTTCTGTCCATTTTCTGCTTCGTTCTGTTCGTTTGCCGTTACTTCTTGCTGCTGTTGACCTTGGAACAAGTCTGCCTCGAAATTTTGCGTCTGACCGGCGCCATCGTCCGATGAATACAAAATGCTCTTTAGGTGCTCCAAGCAATCTTTTTCAGGGGGATCCGCGCGTTTACTTAGGCCTCCGTTAGGAGCAGCTCCATCTTTTGGATGTTGCCCTCTCGCTACAGGGCTAAGTTGGTTTAAACGTTCGGCTAGCACATTTTTAGTGCCAGTATCTGGTAAACCTAGGTTTTTGCACCAGATTTGTAACTGGGACTTCGAAAAATCGTCAGGATTTATTGAATCCATTATTGTTTTTTAATATATATTTTTTTCTTTGCTAAATTATAGCTATTTCACTGTTTTTTCACTGGGTTAACTATGACCACTTCTGAAATTATAGCGAGTAAAACACGTCTATCTCTGGTGAGCTCTCCATAAAAACTGCCCCGCTCTCATTCTTTTTATTTGAACCTCTCTGTTCTTTTCTTTAAAGTGAGACAGCACGCTTCTCGTACTGTACCACTGCATAAAACTTAAAACTAATTTGTAACAAAGAAAAGAGTAAGATATACTTAATTCTAAACATATTGCACTGGGGGAAAGAGTAAGATATACTTAATATTAATAAATATTGCTACAATATTTTTTTTCCTAGTATTACTGAAGACTGTATTATTTCTAGCTTATCATCTACGAAGTCTTCCTTCGTACCCGGGACTGATAGTTGCATCCTTAAAATGTGTTCGATTTCCCTATCTAAGCCTTTATCTCGGTTATTCTTTATATCGAAAGAGACGTAATTTATACTGACTTAAGTAAGGCTTTCGATACGGTTGATCATTCTATGCTTCTCACGAAACTTATTGTCATGGGTTTTTTCCCGAAACTATTGGCTTGGTTAATGTGGAATCTTATTGGCAGAACTCAAAAGGTGTCTTTTCGTTCCTCAATATCAAAACTGTTCGAGTTACGTCAGGTGTACCCCAAGGCAGTCATCTTGGCCCACTGTTATTTACATTGTTTATAAATGATTTGCCTTTGGCCTTGGCTCATTCACGCGTGCTCATGCTTGCGGACGCGGATACTTGCAATCAGATCTCGATGCGTTCTGTGATTGGTGCCACGTTTATAAATTACACCTTAATGCCTCTAAGTGTTCTTTTATGACTTTCAGTCGTTTGTCTCCTAATCATTACTCTATTAAGTCTGTTCTGTTAGATTGTGTACCATCATTCAAAGACTTAGGCGTTATGTGTGACCCAAAACTTTCATTTAATGTTGTTGGCTTCATTAAACGTTGGGCCAAAGAATTTGATGATCCCTACGTAAGAAAGGTTTTATACACTTCGTTAGTTCGCCCTACTCTAGAATATTGCTCGCCAGTGTGAAACCCTCAATATGATGTTCAGCGTAGTATTGAATCAGTTCAGAAGCAATTCTTTAAGTTCGCGTTCTTAATGGGGGGTCTTAATGGGGACCCGAGTCTTCGCCTACCTTCTTATTTATACTGACAGACTTCTTTTTATTTATTTTCCTCACTTTACGACCGTAAGCTTGCATTTGACATTCTCTTTCTCCATAAACTAGTTTACGGTGAAGTCATTTATACTAATTTAGTAGATACGCTATATTTTTGTGTTCCCTCACGTCGGACCAGAAACTTTTTTTCTATTCAACTTAGTAGATGTCTGACCTTATCTCTCCTCATCGTTCTGTTTCTTTTCTTCGCGCTGTACTTTTTAATCATCTACAACGAAACCGCTGAATAAGTTTTGGACTTAGATTGCTTGCAACTCATCCCTGACCACAATGGCTGTGAATCGAGGCATGGGGATGCTTGGTTGTATAAAATCTAAGATATCTTCTTTAATTAATTTGTTATCTGTATTTTAGCTTAAGCTTTTTCGTCGACTGCTGATTAGTTGACGTAAATAAATAAATTAATAAATAAATAAAATTAATAAATACGTTTTACGAGTTTGCAACCGAGTTCCTATTAACCGCAATAATAAATCATTTCAGTAGAAGAATTTAAAGAGGCTTTTAATGATGTTTGCGAAAAAACTAAAGGACTTAAAACCAGACGAAGTCTGAATCCGTAGCTTCAAAAATTAAATCCATTCATATCAAATGAACAGATCGGTGTTCAAAATATTCGACTTATCCGTGTTGGAGGCCGTCTGACATACCGACATTGAAGATCTTCACTTGCGAAACCTTCACGCGGGAGTTAAAGTAGCGTGAGATAGCGATTCTGCGCCTAACAGTGTGGATGGTAAATGCTGGCGAATTGGTCTGAAAGGTTGTTAGAAGTTGCACATAGTGCTATCATTACAAGCGAGTATTAATAAGACAAATCATGGGTAACCTCCCAGCTGACCGTCTCTGGCCGAACGCCCATTTCTGATATGCGGAGTAAATTTATGTGGACCGTTCCTTACTTCGTACCATATTCGAATATTTGTTTAAAGCGATTCATTGATATTTTTTTGTTTTTTTTTTTTTTTTTACGCGCGAGCTTAAGTAGATAACTGCCTTCCTCCCACCCGACCGACCGAGGGGTGCAACCGTATAACGCACGGCACGAATCGCGTGGACAAATACACAATAAAAAAAACAGACGAACAAATAATACCATAGCTATCAATTAACTAAATGGAATACGATAGATGTTTTAAGAATATTAATTGAAAACTCTGGGCCGATTACAGGGAATAGAAGGTTGTAATCAGAGGACCCTAAAAGGTTCATGCATAACATAGTTAGAAGAACAACGACTAAGGGATAAA
The DNA here is from genome assembly GCF_018151085.1 of Drosophila tropicalis. Classification (NCBI taxonomy): domain Eukaryota; kingdom Metazoa; phylum Arthropoda; class Insecta; order Diptera; family Drosophilidae; genus Drosophila; species Drosophila tropicalis. The sequence continues at coordinate 2,161,120 of NW_027172710.1, read as the reverse complement.
GGTATCAAAGGATGTCTACTCCGTCTACATGGTACCGACAGATTTACCTGAGCTAACAACTCGGGCGAGTCGATATCACCAATTAGGAGCTTGTGCATAAAAATGACACCGAGCATAATTCTACGGTAAGTTAGGGACGGAAGGTTAATCAAGAGAAGTCTACTAGAATACGAAGGCAAATTGACATTGCGATCCCAGCTTAAGCCACGAAGAGCAAATAGCAAGAACTGCTTTTGAACGGTTTCAAGTCTAATCTGGTGCGACTCATATTGAGGTGACCAAATACAAGATCCATACTCTAAAATAGGACGGACAAGCGAAGTAAAAAGAACTTTAGTTGTATAGGGGTCATCAAATTCTTTTGACCATCTTTTAATGAAACCCAGGACACTCATGGCCTTTGCGACCGTGGTGGAAATATGGGTGTTAAAATTTAACTTATGGTCCATAAGTACGCCCAAATCATTCATATTATTTAGACGTTCAAAAGGGCTATTGTTCAGAAAATAAGTGACCAGTTGAGGAGACTTACGAAAAAAAGTCATTACCTTACATTTGGTAGTGTTAAGATTTAGTAGATTAAACTGGCACCAGGATTGAAAGTTTTTAAGATCAGCTTGTAGCCGACTAAATGAATTTGTATCTTTATAAGTAAGACAAAGCTTGACATCGTCAGCATACATAAGCACACGCGAATGAACAATGACTGATAAAAGATCGTTAATGAATAGTGTGAAAAGCAGAGGGCCAAGATGACTACCTTGAGGTACACCAGAAGTCACAGGAATGGAATCGGAAAAAGAAGACGTACCCTCTGTTTTCTATTTGTTAAATATTCTCTAACCCAGGAAAGGAAAAGGGGTGGAAACCCAATGTCGCTCAGCTTAGAAAGTAATAGGGTATGATTAAAGGAATCAAAGGCTTTGCTGAAGTCAGTGTATATGACATCAGTTTGTTCAGCAATTTTTAACCCCTTGATAATTATAAAGGTAAGTTCTAAAAGGTTAGTGGTTGTACGTTTCACAAACCCATGTTGGGATGGCGAAATAAAAGAGCTGCAAAAATGTTGCAATTGAGAAGTTATAATTTTCTCAAAAGCTTTCGGAATAGCGGACAATTTTGAGATACCCCTGTAGTTAGAGGCTTCGGACTTTTTGCCATTTTTATGCAGAGGAATGATATACGACTCTTTCCAAATAGATGGAAAAGAGGAAGATTCAAAAGACAATAGAAACAATTTTAAATTGGGTTTACATAATGCGTTTGCACAGAACCTAAGTACACATCCAGGTAGACCATCTGGCCCCGGAGAATAATTAGGTTTAACTAGTTTAAGTTCGCTAAGAAGACAACTTTCATCAATCACTGGATTGAAAATGCAATTAGCCTTTTCTAAATGATAAGGATACGGACTTGCTCGATATTCCGTTGAGAAATAGGTTGGTTTGAAAAAATTAGCAAGCATTTCAGCAATTGCCTGATCAGTGCTCGCTTTTTTATTTTGAAAAGACAAAAAAGATGGGTGCACAGAGGTCTTACGTTTAGAATTAACAAAATTTTAGAATTGTTTAGGGTCAGCAGAAAACTGAAGCTTACACCGCTGAAGATAGTTCTTATAGCATTGTGTATTAAGCATCATGAATTTTGAACGAGCGACTGTATACAGAGCATAATCTGATGAACGACGTGTTCTTTGAAACTTCTTATATTATCGTTTCTTCACATTTTTCAAATTGGATAATTCACGAGAGAACCAGGGAGGTTTGTTAAGCCGCTCCAACCTACCAAGAGGCACACAAATATCAAAGAGTGAATTCAGAGTATCATAAAAAAACGAACAGCTCAGTTCATATCTCTACAATTGACCAATCGGTAGTAGTAATGTTTTCATTAAGGCTGGCAAAGTCAGTCTTACGAAAGCACCTAGTTAGAGGTAACTCATTTGAACCAAGTAATGGTGAAAGCAAGGGCAGATCAATTTTTAAATTTAATGTAGGATGAAATTTGTCTTCGGGAAGAACAAATGGTTCAATCCTAGAAACATTACAAAAAGAAGAATCCAATTCAAAAATAAGATCTAACGATTTTCCATTAGAATTTAAGACAGGATTGGCTTGGGATAAAGATAAGAATAGAAGGCCATCAATAAAGTCATGTGACAAAGAGGGCAGCAACGTGGTACATTCATCTGTTGGTGACCATGCTAAAGCGGGTAAATTAAAATCATCTACAACTATGAGCATGTCTAGACTGGAAACTAAAGAGGAGACAAACTGAATTGCCTCTAAATGATTTAAATATACCACCATGTCTGACAATGGTGGAATATAGGAACAAGTAATAAAAGCATTAAAAAATTTAAAATTTACTTTAACACCGACAAACTCAATATCCAGGGTACTAGAAAATTGAATCATTTCAGATGATAAAGAAGCGTCAACAGCTATCAAAACGCCACAACCTATGCGAGAAATCCGGTCACGTCTGAATATAGAAAAGTTTGTGGAAAAAAACCGATACATCAGCTATATCAGGTTTTAGCCAAGTCTCTGTAAAAGCTAGAATGTTATGCTCAAAAGAAAGACCATCTACATAGAGATTAGGAAGTTTAGATTTCAGTCCTCTAACGTTCTGGTAACCCAGTTTAAGGGACGAAGCTAGTTTTTTAAACACCAGCAGATGCTGATGTGGCAGGAATAGTATTAGTTATTGTTGTTGGCAAACGAATCGGTTGCCGATTTTTCTTTTTTACAGTATATTCCTTAACTATTATATGTTTCGGCCAAATGTCTTCTCGACATATAGTGTCGAAGATATTGGCAGAAACACTAATTTTGAAGGAACAAATGTCCCGAGAATAAGAAAATTTAAACTCCTTCACCGCAATATTGGAGACGGAGTTTATTGGAGTTTATTAAAACCTGCCCTTAAAGTGTCAATACTATCTCTAGTCAGCCATATGAAAGAGCGCATCTCATTCTCGACCTCCCGGCAAGCATCACATCCAAATTTAAAGCCACCACCTTTAGCAATAGACTCCTTGATTCTGCCTGTGTAACCTGCACACTTAACGTGAACCGCATTGTCACACAACCAACAAAGAATATAATCTTCGGAGTCAACCGCATTAGTGGCAAGTACGCAATTATTTTTTGAGCAGACAACCATTTTATCAAAAAAGTTTAATTTAATTAAAAAAGGAAATACAAAAGAAAAAAAAAAAAAAAAACAAATTCTAAAGGTAAAAAATCTGTGTATAAGAATATACTGACCAGTTCAGTTAACCAGGGTTAATGAGCAGAGTAAGCCTTCACAACTAAACAATTAAAAGAGCAAGAATGCAACAACAATTTGTACGCAAGAGCGCGAGAGTTAGTTAAAACGGTAAAGACACAAAAGCAAAAGAGATAAGCAAAACAACAACACCGCTAATGCAAGTATTGTTTGTTGTAAGTTTTGATTTTATTTACATTTAAACAAAAAACCAAAAGTGGACGGCAAGAATTCGCGAAATGAAAATAAAATTCGGATGCTGAAATTAATATTAATTAAACCGATAATGAATTTAAGAGTTATGGAAAAGTATTTAATCGCGAAAACAAAATAAAAGTCCGTCCTCCGCAACGAGTGAAGGTTTCGAATGACGTGGCATATCCAAACGGATTTATTGTTACAATCCGACCAACTTTGTCGGAGCACGTTCGCAACTGGAGGGTTTCAAACTCAATGTGAAAAATCTGGAGGATATTAGCCAAAATGCCGCCTTGGAATTCAAATTTATTCAACCGCGCACTCCCTATTTCGGAGCTATTGTCGTGAAACTTAATATAAGAGAGTTTATTACGCCTATTAACGACTCTGCCAAATTTGATCAAGATTGGGTGACTATATCATACAGTACCATAGGAACGATCGGTCGGAAACAGTGACTTTTTCAAGAACTTTGTTACTCTCTACGCGATTGCTTTAAAATGAAACATTTGTCAGTTTTATATATCTGTTAATTGCTGTGCCGAATTCGATCAAGATCGGGTGACTATATCATATATATAGCTCCCTTAGGAACGATCGGTAGCAGTGTATGCAATGTCATATTATTTTATGTGTCTTAGTTTAACATAGATATTAATGACTGTGTTAAAATTAATCTCGATCGGGTGACTATATCATATGGCTCCCATGGTAACTTTTATGAATAACTTCGTTACTTTTGACGCGATTGCTTAAAAATTAATAATTTTTTAGTTTTATATATCTGTTAATGATAAATGGTAAATGTTTTCACTTTTATTAGGATCGAGTTAAAAGTAACGAAGTTATTGACAGAAGTAACAAATTTCAAAGAATCACGGGAGCTATACGATATAATCACCCGATAGCTCCGAAAATATGAATTCTCTGTTCTTGTAATTGCAGGAGGAGTCAAGGAGGAGCTTGCGTTGATTTAGACGGACAGAGGGACATGGCTATTTAAACTATTCTCGTCCTGCAAGAATATATGTATATAATTTTTTTGGTCGGATATGCTTCCTTCAAGGCGTACTTCACATCTAACCTAAATTAATAATATACTCTTTTTACAAGGGTATAACATTGAGAAAAATTAAAAAAATTAACTTCATGTCATACGGTTCAGACGTGTAAATTTATTTGCCCTGTAGACGGTTGCCGGAGTGCAATCGATATATATCGGAATGGAAGAGAAAAACACTAAGAATATAATTGGATTTATTTTTCCCCAATAACCAAAAAAGTGACTCCCTGCCTGCATTAATTTGTTTTTCAAAAACAATAAAGTAAGTCGTCTCGCCGACTTAGGTGTACCATACACCAGTAAATCAAATATTTTAATTTTATTAAACAAATCCATTTTCACGTTTATATGCAAAACTCGGCTATTGCGCATTTACAATCAAATATAGGTACATACCAAATTTGGTATCTCTGGCTAGAATAGTTTTTGAGATAAACGCTTTTTTTAAAGTGCGGGGGCGGAAAGGGGCGTGGCAGAAATTTGAAATAAGCTCGACCAATTTACATACTACACGAGTCTACATACCAAATTTGGTGGCTCTAGCTTTTACAGTCTCCGAGATCTAACAAGGGGAACTTCAGGTATGCTAATCACCGATTTGGATTAGGATTTTTGGATATGTTGTAGAATACCCCGTAATTTGAAGCTGTGTGAAATATTTCGGCGCACTATTCTATATTTTTCAGAAAAATCGCGTTTAAAGTTATAGCTTTTAAAATTAAACCTTAATTTAAATCATTTCTCGTGAATGAAAAATAAAGATTTTCCAGTTTTATTTCAATGCCTTTGAAATGACCAATGGACTGCAACGATAATTCAATACGAATTAATCTAATATCTACTTACTTTTGAAACATATCTGTAATCAGATGATCTCATCAGGCCCCCAGTGGCCTGTAAATATCTTAATGTGTTTCGAAGAGAACCGCCGGTGCACCCATGATTACCGTAAGAAACGCTGCAATCCACAATTTGTTGTGCACTAAGGGACAAAAGTTTTCCAGTGCGTTTAAAAATTTGACCCTCTATACTCTCGGCAATACTAAACGCATAGCATGATCCACAGTTTTGTTGATTATGCGCTAATGTAGTAAAACCTTTTTTCCTCCAATCAAAGCTGTCTGGAACATTCTTCATTTGTGATACACCAACAACTTCCGTCATATCTTCTGTGTCGCTGTAACGTTGACTCCTTATTAAACGCAAATACGCTTTGAGGTAGGATTCGGTATTCTACAGAAAAAAACACATTTTTGCTTAGAAACAATCTTTAATTATAGACCAATGTATACCAAATCTGCCAAAGCATTGGTTTCCAAGGTAAAACTGCTATTACTGTACTTGTAAAGTTTATTATGGTCATTGACAAGTTTACAGTTTTCTTGAAATGCTTCAAAGCCTCGTAATTCATCATATCCACGATAGTAGCTCTTGTTGTTTATTTTCTGAAATATCACAAAGCATGTAAACAAATTTATAAATTTAAAAATAAACACTTTATTAACCTTATAAGTTTCAAATTCTTCTTTGCAAGTAAGAGAGGTAAGATCAGATTTACATTTAACCAAAGTTTTATTTGGAACAAAAAAAACAACACATAAAAAGAATTAACTTAAGCATTGTGATAATTTTGAAAATGTCTAATACTTGTTCAAGGCGATTCACTAACTACAATTCAGTAAGGGCAATATATATTAATCTTTTTGAATGTGTGCTTTAATACAAATGTAAGGGCTGGTTTTTTTTACATTAGGGTTCCTCAAAGATGTAGAGTAAAATTGCTAAGATATATGTACATACATACATATGTATGTATGTATGTATGTAATTGAATGTATGTATGTGTGTATGTAATTGAATTTGTCTTTTGCAATTTTATATATACATACATATATATATATATATATATATATTGACAGAAGTAACATATATAATAATATATAATAAAATATCAAAGAAGTTAAATTGGGCTATGCTGAAGTTTATATACCCTTGCAGTCCTTGACAATAATAATTTTACATGTTCAAAACTTGTTTTCTGCAACTCAATTCATCAATACACAAACAAAACAATTTTACTCTTCATACTACAATTTGTTCTTCTTTCCTCATTCCCTACTGTTACTTGTGTTCTTTTTATCCGATCAGATTCAAATTGGAATCTGAGTTTTTATATCCAATACTATCATCGTAGTAAATTTCATGGGGATACCCCAATTTTTATGAAAATGTTTCTTCTATGTTTTCTGCAACTCAATTCATCAATATACAAACAAAACAATTTTACTCTTCATACTACAATTTGTTCTTCTTCCTCTCTCATTCCCTAAGCAAAGCAACGCACGCATACACATACAGTTCATGTAGCGTTGCGTCTGTGTGTGTATGCATGTGCTCTGTTGATTTGATGATGACATAGTAGGCAGTAAGCAGCGCTGCCGGCAGAGATTGAACCGATTTATATTGACTGTAACTTGTTCTAACTTGTGTTCTATTCTATTGAAATTTTTGAATCTAAGTTTTTATATCCAATACTATCATCGTAGTAAATTTCATGGGGATACTCCAATTTTTATGAAAATGTTTGTTCTGGAGCCATATGATATAGTGGTCCGATCCTGACAATTTTCATACTTTATATCACCCGGATAATAAAAAGCCCCTAAAAAAATTTTATCGCGATAGCTCTTAAGATGGCTGAGTAAAACGCATACGCACCGACGGACGGACGGACAGACGGACATGGCTATATCGACTCAGCTTCTCAGGCTGATCAAGAATATATATACTTTATGGTCGGAAACGTCTCCTTCTGTGCGTTACAAACATCTGACCAGTTTTATAATACCCTCTGCAAGGGTATAAAAAATATATACAAATATACAAAATGCACCAAACACTCATCACGAAAAAAACTAATTAATTTGCCAAATTATGCAAATAAAACACAAGGGTGTCAAGCAAACTACACTAGCGAAAGCGTAAACAAACTAAGCACAATTACAAGTTGAGAGAAACAATAAATATTGATAAAAATTGGGAGTTATGAAAAAACACGACCGTCCGTCAGACAGTAGAAAAGCTTTCTTGATCAATTAGGCAGAGCCAAATATTTTTCTTGTCTTGACCTTACTTCAACATCTAAAAACCGCACTAAGTCATCCACCAATAACCAAGTCATAACAATAACAGTATCCAGATTTTAATAGAGAATTTTGCATCACAACCGATGCTAGTAAATTCGCTTGTTAAGCAATAAATCAACAATTGAACAAGAACTAACAGCAATACACTGGGCTATAACATATTTTTATGTACAGGGGGGGGGGTCATTTAAAGTGGAAGGATTTGCTTTTGCAACAGCAAAGTAAAAAGTGGAATTAAAAAATTTTTTTTTTGAAATTCATTTATTCAAGTCTAAGGAGATTTGTTCTTACTACTTTTTGAATATGATATCTCGTAAATGACCGCCTCTGGCCTTGGCCGCAAAATGTGCCCCTTTTTTCGGCATTTCGCATCCCTTTGCCCAATGTTTCGGCCGGTATGGCAGCAATTTCTTGTCGGATATTGTCTTTCAGCGCAGCCAGGGTCCTTGGTTTACCAGTGTATACCTTGGATTTTAAATATACAAATAAAAAAAGTCAGGAGGCGTTAAATCAGGTGATCTAGGTGGCCAGTCATAATCGCCGTTTTTCGATATTAATCTTCCGGGGAACATTTCGCGCAATAAATTGGTCATGGCATGCGCTGTATGGCATGTAGCGCCGTCCTGTTGGAACCAGTAATTATCCAATTCATTTTTACGAACAAATGGCAATAAAAAATCGGTTATCATTGTCCGATAACGCTCCCCATTCACGGTTACCGTTGCTCCATGCTCCAAGGAAGTACGGGCCGATAACTCTATCGGCATAAGGTAAAAAAGGTAAAAAGGTTGCGTTTCGATGAATTGAGGGTTATCAGAAGCATTAAACCGTCAATTTTGTTTATTCACTCCTCCATTCAAGTTGAAATACGCCTCATCAGACATTATGTCCCACCCTTTATATGAAAACACATTTTTAGTAAAAAGTAACCATCGTCCACTATCATACCTAGTTTCTATGAAAAACTAACGAGAATGAGGCTAGATTTAGGGGAATATGACTTTACTGTAGTGTATCTGAGGGGGAAAGAAAACTACGCAGCCGATGCATTGTCTCGGATAAATTTCAATGAAATAAAATCAATCCAGCATCAGGCTCAAAATATACTGCGAGTAACCACTCGATTACAAAGTAAAGAACAAAGCAAGCACCCAGTTTCGACTGGCATGAATAAAAATCCGTCACATAGTAAAGAGTTAGCTATCGCTGAAACGTCTCAGTCAAGAAACGTGCTCGAATTTCATTAAAATTCGATAAAATAAAAATAATAAAGAAAATAATTTACACGTTTGACCATGCTATTAATGAAAGTATCGATTAAGATAACTTTTTTCACAGCTTGAAAAAGTAGCTGATGGCACCGCCGCTAGAATATAAAAATCAGGTAGCTTCAGAACTATGTATATAAGCTTCTAGGAATAGACTACGTCACTTCCACAGCATATCACCATCAAACTTTAGGAACCATTGAACGAAACCATAGGACATTCAATGAATATCTTAAAATGTATATTTCTTCAGATAAAACGAATTGGGACACATGGCAGTGCTATGATACCACGCCATCAACACTGCATGAGCAATGTCGAATTAATTTTTGGAACAATTCCCAACCCCTATAGTTTTATGACATCCATTAAGATAGACCCAGTCTACAATATTAATGCTTACGACAAAGAAGTAAAATAAAGATTACAATGTGCACGTAAAAAAGTTCAAATATTAGTAAAAATATCAAAGTTATATGTTCAACTCAATTCATCAATATAAAACTCAATTCATCAATATAAAAACAAAACAGTTTACTCCTCATACTACAATTTATACTTCTTCTTCCCTCATTCCCTAAGCAAAGCAACTCACGCATACACATACAGTTTATGTAGCGTTGCGTGTGTGTGTGTATGCATGTGCTCTGTTGAAGACATATGACGTAGTAGGCAGCAAGCAGTGCTGCCGGCAGCGATTGAACCGACTTATATTGACTGTTACTTGTGTTCTGTTTATCCGATCAGATTCAAATTGGAATCTGAGTTTTTATATCCAATACTTTCATTGTAGTAAATTTCATGGGAATACCCCAATTTTTATGAAAATGTTTCTTCTAGAACTATATGAAATAGTAGTCCGATCCTGATGATTTTCATACTTTATCTTAACCGGGTACAAGAAAGACCCAAAAAAAAATTGCGAGGGCAGAAAGGGGCGTGGCAGAAATTTGAAATTAACTCGACCAATTCACATATATACTACATGAGTCTACATACCAAATTTGATGGCTCTAGCTTTTACAGTCTCCGAGATCCAAGTGTTCATACGGACAGACGGGCAGACGGACGGACAGGCCAACAAGGCCAGATCGACTCACCCTATGGGTGTATGGTATAAAAACTACATAAAATTTTCTCATCGAGGTTTGCGTGCGTTTTTGTGTGCGTTACAAACAGCTGACCAATTTTATAATACCCTCTGCAAGGGTATAATAATATATAATATCTATATACATACATATATGTATATAAAATTCTCGTGTCACAGTTGTCGTTCCCATACTTCTCCGAAAAGGCGTGACCGATAGGATGAAATTTTTTGTGCTTATCCGGTATCTATGATAATCGGCAAACATCTATTTTTGGTCCCCCAAAATGTGGTTCATATACCACATTCTTACATATCTACACATTCTAACATACATATGTATGTACAAACATACTTACAATAAGTAAGCTATTTTTTGTCTACACTAGAAATTACTGGGAAATTATTTACATGGCAAAACAAAGTTTGCCGGGTTTTCTAGTTAAAGATGGACTAACAAAAAATATTGTTCAAGCTTTAGCATTAAGAGATTGATATTGTTTAATAGTGTCACTGTCATAATTGTTTAATTAATGATATATAATTTTAAGGTATATATTAGAATATTTAAAAAAAAAATGTTTGCCATGCTTATTTCACGCATATACCACATTCTTACATACGCACATACATACATACGATAAATAAGCTTCTTTTTGTCTACACTAGAAATTACTAGTAAATTACTAGATACCGGCTCAAACAAAAACTACCCAGCTTCTCTAAGAGAAGTAGTAGAAGAAAAAGCCACAAGAATTACGGTCTCACGGTCGCCTTATAATTCCCCCCGTATGGATAGTCCCTAAAAAGAGCGACAGCCTTGGAAATAAGAAATATAGGATGGTCGTCGATTAAAGAAAGCTCAATGCAGTTACAGTTTCGGATAAGTATTTTATCCCTGAAATTGGAGAAATAGTTGCCCAATTGAGCAACAAAAAGTATTTCTCTGTTCTCGATCTAAAGAGCGGATTGCATCAGATTTCCCTTAAGGAATCTGATATTGAAAAAACGGCAGTTGCTCTAAATGGAGGGATATATGAATTCACAAGACTCCCTTTCGGCCTAAAGAATTCCCCATCAATATTCCAAAAAGCTCTTGATGACATTTTGAGAGATCTCATTGAAAAAATTTGTTAGTTGTTTGATGTAGTAGTCTAGTACTTTCTATGTATTTTCAAGAAGGTAAATGTAAATTTCTAAGAAATAGTGTTGATTTTCTAAACGTAGTAATTTCAAGGGAGAGGAGTTAAAAGCAATCCAGAGAAAATTCAAGCCATTAAAAATTTCCCCATACCAAAGAACCTAAAACAAATAAGGTCTTTCCTCGGATTATCTAGTTACTACAGAAGATTTGTCAAAGATTTGGCCAGGTTAGCTAGACCCCTGACTGCGTTAGTGCGAGGAGAACATGGCAGAGCTAAAAAGAATGTCTCAAGCAAGATTGAAATCCGATTCGGTGAAGCCGAACTCGATGCCTTCGAGAAAGTGAAAAATGCATTACTGTCACAAGACTTAATGTTAGCATACCCTAATTTTAAACAAGGTTTCCATCTAACCACTGATGCTTCAAACGTTGCATTAGGAGCTTCTGTAAAACAAAATGGTAGACGGTATACGGCAAATCCAAAGTGATCATTTACACCAACCACTCTCACTTATGCTTTCAGTCCAAAAAATAACAACACAAAACTTAAAAAGAAATGGAAAAGTTAACTGGAAGAATATAATTACGAGTTAAAATTAAGACCACAATAAAACAAAAAAAAACCCCGTCTCAATTTTCGATCCAGTTAAAATCAATCTAACTTAGACCGCGTCAAAGTATGTATAACCTTGCAAATTTTTTGGTAACTCTTTTTTTTAACTATAGCCATCAAAGTGGAAAAACGTTTTTTGTAAAAAGCCTAAAGCTTGCGAAAGAAAGGCCTACAATCTTATCATAGGAAAAAACAAAGTTCTTGAAAAAAATCACTATTTTCCACCGATCGTTCCTATGAGAGCTATATGATATAGTCACCCGATCTTGATCGAATTCAATTAACAGCAATTAACATATATATAAAACTGACAAGTTTAATTTAAAAGCAATCGCGTAGAGAGTAACGAAGTTATTGACGAAAGTCACTGTTTTCGATCGATCGTTCCTATGGGAGCTAAATGATATATAAATGATCAGCTGATTTTGATCGAATTTGGCAGCGTCGTTTATAAGTGTAATAAGCTTACTAATATTAAATTTCACAACAGCTCTGAAGCTAAGCACTTATATCATAACATGCAAGACTTAGACCCAAAAAGCACGTCGCAAATTCGGCAATATACAAAGATAACGGCACACTTGTGAAAACAAAGAGTGGTCCCACTCATTTGGTGGACCATTGGACTCAGCCAATGCCGCCGCCTGCGACGATGTCAAGTACCCCCATACACCAATAGGGTAAAATGGTATAACTAAGTCGCCAAAATGTATGTAACAGGCAGAAGGAAGCTTCTCCGACCCTATAAAGTATATATATTCTTGATCAGCATCAACAGCCGAGTAGATCTAGCCATGTCCGTCAATCCGCCTGTCCCTCCGTCCATTTGTATGAACACTCAAATCTCAGAGGCTATAAAAGCTAAAGCCACCAAATTTGATATGTATGTAAGTTAACAAACAATCCAACGAAATGCCTTCGCACTAAGTCTAAGAACAATCTGTGCAGCTGCAACGGCGATGTGACGAATTCCATATAAACATAAATATGCTGACACAGCGTCTGACCAAGAGGCCATAGCATGACCATACGCCTTACATATTTACTTCTTATGTATTTAGCTTTAGATTCATATTCTTATTTATGTACTTAGGTTTAGTTCTCTTTTATTTTCTTCAACATATTCAGTTTTTGTATAACCCTTTAACAATAAAGACACATAACTCCGGCATTGGCCGTAACAAAATTATAATTGCTAATATATTGCTGATCCACAAGGACGGTGATTCAGATACCTAATCGTATCTCATCCTAATCAACATAAATTAACCCATAAGTTGGATCCCACCAACGGCAACCCCTAACAGAAACCAGTTGTCTTAATTGGCGCCCAACCGGAATTGGATTACCCTCTAAGAATCCACACCCTACCAACATGTAAGTGACTGTTCGGAAAAAATAAAAACAAATTATAATATATAAATTTAAAACCAAACAAATATAAAAAAAATATCAAAGAAGCTAACGTCGGCTATGCCGAAGTTTATATACCCTTACAGTCCTTGGTAATAATAATTTTACATGTTTAAAATTTGTTTTCTGCAACTCAATTCATCAATACACAAACAAAACAATTTTACTCTCATATTATCACATATGTAAATTTCATAGCATACTCGATTTTTATGAAAATGTTTCTTCTAGTTCTTCTAGAGCAATATGATATAGTGGTCCGATCCTGATGGTTTTCATACTTTATTTTTGACGGGTAATAAAAACCCCCTATCAGCCCGATAGCTCTTAAGACGGCTGAGTAAAACGCGTACGCACAGACGGACGACAGACGGACAGACGGACATGGCTATATCAACTCAGCTTCTCACGCTGATCAAGAATATATATACTTTATGGGGTCGGAAACGTCTCCTTCTGTGCGTTACAAACATCTGATCAATTTTATAATACCCTCTGCAAGGGTAAAGTGATCTTGTGGGTAATTTGCATTGAATTTATTTATTTTATTTTTTTTTTTTTTAACGTTTAATATATATTTGTTGAATCTACTCTTAAATTAGAGCCTAACAACAAGTTTGAGATATTTTTCTTAATCTAGTACTTAAGATAAATCCTGGGGATATTGGAGGCGGCCCGAATCACTTGTTATTGGGTTGGTCTGTCATTTCTTTTAAGACGAGTTCTATTATTAGTTCGCGTAAGGGAATTGGCAAGAACATTTGGGTGTGCATCCAGTTTCGCAGAATACTTTAGTTGTTGACTACCTATTTCAGATTTTACGCTAGGTATATTTAGATCATTTTGAATGTTCCGTATACACCGCGGGGCCCCCGTGATTGATCTTAAAATTTTCGACTGCGCTCTTTGTATAATATCGACATTGCTGGTACTTGCCTTCCCCCATAGTACGGCTCCGTAAGTCCAGATGGGTTTTAGTAGGGAGTTGTATAGGAGGACTTTATATTCCAGACGAAGAGGGGACCGAGCATTGATGATCCAATGTAGGCTACTCGCTTTCAGTTTAAGCTGTGACTTTTTTGCTTCGATGTGCTTGCGCCAAGTTAGTCTTCTGTCTAGGTGGATGCCAAGGTAAGTGACATCCACGGCTTGGGGAACTGGTACGTTGTTTAGCATTAGAGCTGGACAGTTTCTTCTGTTAAGCGTAAATGTAACATGTTTGCATTTCTGCTCGTTGACCCGGATACGCCAGGTTGCTAGCCATTCCTGTACCACCTTGAGGTGTTCCTCTAATTTTGCAGAGGCTTGTATTGGGCATTTGGATCTGCTGAGGATTGCCGTGTCATCGGCAAAAGTGGACGTTGTAATTCCTAAACTCGTTGGTAAGTCTGCAGTGTACAGTAGTACACTAGTACACTAGCTTTGATTTCAAAATCAGCCGAAACGGAGCCATTAGATCTTACAGTGAATTTCCTATTGTAAAGGTAAGATTCCATGAGTTTGTGGGTGTACTGTGGCAGCTTTTGCCGGATCTTGAACATCAGACCCTCCAGCCAAACTCTATCGAATGCCTGGGCAACGTCGAGAAAGACAGCCGCACAGTATTCTTTTAGTTCGAATGCTGTTCGTATTTCGGATGTTATGCGATTGACTTGTTCAATTGTACCATGTTTTTCGCGGAAGCCGAACTGGTGTGAAGGGATTGTGTTCTCCGATGCCAGAAATGAGTTTAGTCGGATCTGCAGGACCTTTTCAAAAAGCTTCGAAAGACATGGCAGCAAACTAATTGGCCTATAGGATGATGGCTGGGTTTTGTCCTTTCCCACTTTAGGAATCATGATGATAGTGGACCTTTTCCATGTTCTTGGGAAGTAGCCAATTCTTATTATAGCGTTGAACAGTTTGCAGATGTATTGTATGGCAATGATAGGGAGTTCCAGGATCATTTTCGGTGTGATTAGGTCATGGCCAGGGGCTTTTTTTGGCTTTATGTGGTTTTTAATAACTGCAGTGATCTCGTCCGATTGGAGTTCCAAGTACTCACTATCCGTTAGTGTGATCGAAGGGGGAAGTACAGATGAGTTTGATGTTGGATTTGGCTGGAAAACCATTTTAAGATGTGTGGCAAATACGGATGCCCTCTCTGCGGGCCCATCCACCGGTTGGACTCCTTATCGGTGAAATTGTCTCTGTAGGAGCGCTTAAAGTTGGGTGGGCTTTCCACAGAGGATGTTTGGTGCTGGTTGGGCTGAGCTTTTCTATGTATTTCCTTTGAGCTTTCCTCTTGTCTTAACGCCTTGGAGAGGTTGCGATTAGTCATGTTTTGATTGAGTGAGATCAATAGGGCCTCTAAACCACTTGGAGTTTGCTGGCCAAGCTCTGGTGCGCTAGGTTGCGGATTCTGTAGATGGTGGAGTGACGGGGTCTCTTTTGCGGGCTCCGTCTGTCCAGTTCGGAGCACACTAGCGAAGGATACACTAGGACTGTATGTAGCAGGCATGTTAGATGATCTAACAGCCTTGGCAAAGAATACCTCCGGTGTAGTTTTAGAGGCGTTGAATTTATTTGTATTGAATTTAATTGTGAGTTTTAATCTGTGCGATTATATTGTTAGATTGAATTCGCTAAGACACTGTGTTAGACAACTGCCAACGAGTTTCTATAGGGACATTAAAAGAGAATCTGATAGCGACGAAGATATTATAGTACAATCTAGGCCTCAGGCACTCGATCAAACAGAAATGGATCCACAAATGTTAAAAGGTATAATAGAGAGCACAGTCAGCACCGCGCTTAACACATAAGTACAACGCATAAGAGGCGAGATTCACGCCGAACTCGAACATCTGAGAAACCAAGTAAACTCACTTAGAATTGAAGCACCCCAAGTACAGGTGTACGAAAGCGTAACAATTGACCCCAGCATTAGATGTGAGGTTAGACTCGACGCTGCGAAATCGGTGCCGTATTTTAATGGTGACCATGAAGAATATGTGTCTTGGAGACAATCAGCAGTAGAGGCATATCAGGCCTACAAGGGATACTATGGATACTATACACTGCCGCACGCGCAGTGCTTACCACACATAGCTCTGTGCTAAATTTCGATGCAATCATTGCTAGACTTGATTGCACATACGCCGATAAAACGTCTCTGCGCGTTCTCAGGCATCAATTAGAAATGGTCAGACAAGGAGACCTAGAATTAATGCAATACTATGATGAGGTTGAGAAAAAACTCACTCTTATTACAAATAAAATTGCCATGACGCATGAGGAGCAAATAGCGGTCATTCTTAATACAGAAATTAGGAGCGATGCTCTGCACGCCTTCATGGCAGGCCTGAGGAGGCCTATTAAGGCACTAGTTATACCAGCACAGCCCAAAGATTTGCCTTCGGCTTTAGCACTGGCTCGCGAGGCTAAGAATAGCATAAAAAGGAGCATATTTGCTGCTACGTATGCTAAAGCAATTGAAGCAATTTCCCAGGGGAAAATAATAAGCAAGGGAATCGCTCAATGCCCAGACAGGGAAAACATTTTGAGAAAAACTCCTATTTTACAGGAAAACAAGTTCAAAACAGACCCCAACAGGGTGAGCATGGAACAACCTCAAACAGTAAACAAATTCGAGCCCAAGACCAAGCACAACCGATGGATGTTGATATATCAGTTTCCAAGCTGAGACAGCAGACTGGTTGGGGTAAAACCCGCGGTAGCGCCACTTACGGCGAATCTCAGAGCGTATGACTGGACAGAGTCGCCAGAATGTTAACAACATTTCTCAAAAAGACTCGGCCCGAGACCAACAGTACGCGCGTATGGCAGAGTCCGCCATCGCAGAGGCTAGCGATGAGAACGACTCCATACCGGACAATGATCTGCTAAATTTTTTAGAGAACGCTCCCAACTGCCGTTCGTCGAACGACAGTTGGCTGGTAGAACACTAAAAATTCTAATCGACACTGGGGCGGCAAAGAATTATGTAAAACCCGTAAAGGAGTTAAGAAACATAACACTTGTCGACATTTCATTTTAGACACCCTCGATACTTTTGATGCCATAATAGGCTCCGCTTTGCTAACAATTCACACAGTAGACAACCAAGAAGTGTACTCCAAGTCTTACCCATATCCTATGGGTGTAGCCGATTTTGTTAATAACGAAATCGCTCAATTATGAAAGACGGCATTATAAGACCATCTCGGTCTGCGTACAACAGTCCTGCATGGGTTGTTGAAAAAAAGGCTTGGACTCAAACGGTAACAAAAACAAACGTCTCGTTATTGACTTTCGAAAGTTAAACGAGCGAACCATTGCCGACCGGTACCCAATACCAAGCATTCCAATGATTCTAGCAAATCTTGGATAGGCATAATTTTTCACGACTTTGGACTTAAAATCTGGGTGCCACCAAATTTATCTAGCTGAAAAGGATCGCGCGAAAACGCCGTTCTCAGTAAACGGAGCGAAATACGAATTCTGTCGCTTACCCTTTGGTTTGAAAAATGCCGGAAGCATATTTCAGAGAGCAATCGATGATGTTCTAAGGGAACAAATCGGGAAAATATGCTACGTCTACGTAGATGACGTGTTAATATTTTCTGAAAATGAAGACGAGCATATCAAACACATTGACACTGTTTTCCTGCTGCTTTGCAACGCTAACATGAGAGTGTCGAAAGAAAAGACAAAATTTTTTAAAGAAAGCGTCGAATATTTGGGTTTGATCGTCTCTAGTGACGGAACAAAAACTGACCCCGAAAAGGTCAAGGCAATTCAGGAGTACCCCGAGCCAAAGAGCCTCTATTCACTCAGATCTTTTTTGGGCCTTGCTAGTTATTACAGGGCGTTTATTAAGGATTTTGCAGCAATCGCAAGACCTTTAACCGACATACTGAACGGCGAAAATGGAAAAGTAAGCAAGCACTTGTCCAAAAGGTCCCAATCGACTTTGATGAATCGTAACGTCACACTTTTGTCCGCTTAGGAAACATTCTGGCCGAGGATGTCACACTCATGTACCCGAACATTTAAAAACCTTTCGACCTCACAATCGACGCTTCTG
Source organism: Drosophila tropicalis (assembly GCF_018151085.1). Taxonomy (NCBI): domain Eukaryota; kingdom Metazoa; phylum Arthropoda; class Insecta; order Diptera; family Drosophilidae; genus Drosophila; species Drosophila tropicalis. The sequence goes on along the minus strand of NW_027172710.1, from coordinate 2,142,844 downwards.
CCGACGGGATTTGAGCAGTGTTGTCCCAGGGCGGGAGGCCAATAACAATGACATCCCGAATATTAAAGCAGAGTGAATCACTTTACGCCATTAATGAAAGGGAGTTGTTGGCAATCATGTGGGCTCTTGGAAAACTACCGACCTACCTGTATGAAACTAGAGAGTTGCACATTTTTACAGATCACCAACCGCTCACATTTTCCGTGTCACAAAAAAAACACAAATGCGAGAATTAAAAAGTGGATGGCATTTATTGAAGAACGTAACGCTCAATTTCATTGCAAGCCAGGGAAAGAAACCCTAGTGGCAGATGCCTTATCAAGGCAAAATGTGAATGCCCTACAAGATGAAATTCAATCATCTGCTGCCACCGTCCACAGTGAGCTTTCCTTGACCTACACAATCAAGACAACGGACAAGCCTGTTAGCGCTACAACTTGCATCGGAGACTAATTCTGTTCGGCAGCAAAACTCGTCATGTGATTCAATTCACAGACAAAAACGATCTCCTTGAATCCTTAAAGCTTGTAGTGAACCGTGATGTTGTAAATGCATTTCATTGCGATCTTCCTACATTAGCCGCCTTTCAACATGAATTATTGCGACATTTCCCCACAACAAAGTTTTGACATTGCAAGAACATGGTTACTGATATAACCAACAAAGATGATCAGATTCAGATAGTTAATACCGACCATAATCGCGCACATGGAGCAGCGCAAGAAAATATCAAATACTTCGGGAGTATTACTTCCCAAAAATGGCCAAATTAACCAATGAAGTCCTCTTAAATTGCAAAGTCTGCACTTCAGCTAAGTACGACCGTCACCCAAAAAAAAAAGAACTTGGGCAAACATCTATTCCGTCTTATCCCGGCGAAATGCTGCATATCGATATATTCTCCACTGACCACAAGCTATTCCTAACCTGCGTGAACAAGTTTTCCAAATTTGCTGTTGTACAACCCGAACAATTGTTATCCCGAACAATAACCGATATTACTATCCCCATTTTGCAATTACTCAATATTTTTCCAAAAATAAAGACATTTTATTGTGACAACGAAGCATCGTTTAATTCAGAGACGATAACTTCGATGTTAAAAAATCAATTCGAAATAGACGTAGTAAACGCACCTCCATTGCATTGCTGCTCGAATGGACAAGTGGAACGATTCCACAGTACATTGCTAGAGATAGCCAGATGCATGAAAATTGATAAACAACTTAATGATACGACCCAGATCATAGTAAAGCAGCAATAGAATATAATAAAGCAATTCATTCGGTTACAGAAGAAAAGCCAATAGTCGTTATCGATGCACAACACAGTGATTTGCGGGAAAATTTTAAAGACAGAATAAACAAAGCACAACAAAATCAACTCAACAGATGCAACCCAGATAGGCAAAATAGGGTGTTTGACGTAGGCAAAAGATGAGGGCGCAATCAAACAAGAATTGAAAAGAGCGGGAGAGCGCGTCAAATTGAACATGTGCAAGAACAATTTATACGCAAGAGCGCGAGTGTTAGTTACATCGATAGAGAAACAAAAGCAAAAGAGATAAGCAAAACAACAACACCGCCGATGCAAGTTTCGTTGTAGGTCTTAATTTATGTAAAAAAATAAATTTAAAAAAAAAAAGCGACAATGAAAATAAAATTCGGATACTAAAATTTTAATTAAACCGAAAAATAGTTTAAAAGTTATAGAAGAGGTTTTAGTCGCGAGAAAAAAATTAAATTTGATAAGCGCAAAAAAAAACACGTGTTTAATTTATGTTATATATTAAACATGAAAAATCGGCAACAGATTCGCCTGCCAACAACAACAACAAACACTGTTCCTGCCGCATCAGCAACTGCTGGTGTGTCAAAAAACTAGTTTCGTCCCTTAGCCTGGGTTACCAGAACGTAAGAGGACTGAAATCTAAACTTCCTAATCTCTATGTAGACTGTCTTTCTTTTGAACACAACAGACGTGGCTAAAACCTGGTATAGCTGATGCATCAAACAAACTTTTCTATATTCAGACGTGACTAGATTTCTCGCGTAGGCGGTGGCGTTTTGATAGCTGTTGATGCTGCTTTATCATCTGAAATAACTAAATTTTTATTACACAGGAGATTCAGTTTGTCGGTGTTAAAGTAAATTTTGTAATCTTTTAATGCTTTTATTACTTGCTCATAAATTCCACCATCGTTAGACATAGTGGTCTATTTAAATCATTCAGAGGCAATTCAGTTTGTCTCCTCTTTAGTTTCCAGTCAAGACATGCTTAAGTTTTAGGTGATTTTAATTTACCTGCTTTAGCATGGTCACTAACAGATGAATCTACCATGTTGCTGCCTTCTACGTCACATGACATTATTCATGGCCTTTAAGGCTTATCATTGATCCAGGTCAATCCTGTTTTAAATTCTAATGGAAAATCGTTAGTTCTAATTTTTGTATTGGATTCTTCGTTTTACGATGGTTCTAGGATTGCACAAGCTGGGTATATTAACTCGCCTGAGTTATTAGCTTTTATCGGTACCATGTAGACGGAGTAGACATCCTATTATACCTTTAACCCTTTGCCGTTGTTCTTCTAACCTCTGTTCTGATTACAACCTTCTAATCCCTGTAATCTGCTCAGAGTCTTCTATTAATATACTTAAAACATCTATCCTTTCCTATTTAGTTAATAGATAGCTAAGTTAAAAGATATTCTGTTTCTTCTATTCTATATATGTGCACGCGATTCGTGCCGTGCGTTATACGGCTGCACCCCTCGGTCGGTTGGGTGGGAGTTGGGCAGTTATCTGCTTGGGCTCGCGCATAACAGGCTTTGTCCTGGTGTCGTAGGGGCCACTAAAACATACTGCGCATATCGTCAACGTTCCGAAAATATCTGTTGAATTTTTCCCATGAATTTTTTCAGAAGTGAAAGCACCGTGTCCGTCTGTCCATATGAACACCTACATAGATCTCGGAGACTGTCAAATCTAGAGCCACCAAAGTTGGTATGTAGACTAGTGTAGTATGTAAATTGGTCGAGTTTATTTCAAAATTCCACGCCCCTTTTCACCCCCGTAGTTTAAAAAAACTTGATTATCTCCCGTATTTTTCTACCTTGTCGAATCAAATATCCAACAAGATGCCAAATTTGATCAAAAGCGGACAAACAATATCCGAGTTATGCATATAAACGTTTTTCCATAAGGCCGGAGTTGACCGTCGGCTGGTGGGGGCGCTAGGGTGCTCGTATGTTTGAGTGAGCGAGATACTAAGATATGCTTGTAAAAAGCATGTGAAATGCATTTGTTTGATAAAATTAAAATATTTGCTTTACTGAGTCGGCTTTTTTACTAGTTATATTCCTCCAAATAGCTTTTCCATTTCTTCAGTTTTGTGTTGTCATTTTTTTGAGTGAGAGCTTAAGTGAGAGTGGTTGGTGTAAATAGTCACCTTGGATTTGCCGTATACATACATCTTTAGCTTATCCAATGCCCATACTATTGATAAAATTTCTCTTTCATTTGTGGCATAAATTTTTATACCCTTGCAAAAAGGGTATATTAATTTTGGTCAGAAGTGTGCAACGCATAGAACGAAGCATCTCCGACCATACAAAGTATATATATTCTTGATCAGCACGACGAGACGAGTTCAACTAGCCATGTCCGTCCGTCCGTCCGTCCGTCCGTCTGGATCAACGCAAACTCCTCCTAGACCGTAAGAGCTACAGACCTGACATTTTGCACGTAGGCTTGTATATACTGCAGGCGTTGTATATCTCGGATTCAGCCGGATCGGACCACTATATCATATAGCTCCCATACAAACCCCAAAGTCACGAACAGTGACTTTTCTCAATAACTTCGTTATTTTCTATGCTATTATCGTGAAACTTAATATTAGAGAGTTTACTACGCCTACTACATTTCTTAATTTAATATATATGTTAATGACTGTGCCGAATTTGATAAAGATCGGGTGACTATATCATATAGCTCCCATAGGAACGATCGGTGGAAAACAGTGATCAATATCTTCGTTATTTCCTATGATTGTAGGCCTTTCTTTCTCAAGCTTAAGCCTTTTTAGATAAAACGTTCTTCCACATTGATGGCTAATAGGTAAGGATAGAGTTAACGAAAAAGTTGCAAGGGTATACAAACTTTGACGCGGTCGAAGTTAGCCCCGGCCCTCTGGTTTCAGTTTCTTTTTAGCTCTGCCATGTTCTCCTCGCACTAACGCAGTCAGGGGTCTAGCTAACCTAGCAAAATCTTTGATAAATCTTCTGTAGTAACTAGCTAATCCGAGGAAAGACCTTAGTTAGGTTCGGTTAGGCTTAGGATCTTTGTTATGGGGAACTTTTTTCCTGTAGCTGAAACGACAAAATATTTTGAATGGCTACTAATCCTAATCTAATCCTTGTATTGACAGTGCGTCTATTCTGTTCGTGGTTGCTGCACTTTAACCCTGCTGGTTTAGTCATTTTTGGAAAAACTATTTTAAATTAAGTTTACTTCAAAGAAATAAGTGTTACGTTATCGCGAATATAATGATTTAACAAAAAATATAATACCACGAAAATTATAAGTGTCAATTTTAATTTACATTGATAAAAGTAAGCGAAATGTCCGATTATCTTGTATGGAAATGGTACTTCAATGATAGTTTATGGAATTATGCCAATTTTTCGATATTAAATGGTTATGGTTCATAATTTTTCCTTTACATTATTACTAACATCTTCGGTGGTTTTACTGATCGGCTTGTAGGAGGGCTCGCTTTTCCAACGCTGAAGGCACTAACGCTCCTGGGAAAACTCTTTCGGGTTATCAGTTTTCCTCTGAATGGATCTTGGAGGAAATTGCTGCGATAAATTTGTCCCTGTCTGATTCTTGGTGTAGTTCGATATAGCGTTTTTATTTCGTTGACACTTAAGGCATTTAACGCGTTTTCTGGTCACGACCACTGGTATCTTTCACTAACACTCGATCAAGTTCTATTAAGCAGGGTACCAAGAGAACTCGAATTTGACGAAGTCAAATAAATGCACAAGTTGTACAGCGTTGTTTAATCTTTTCGGGAACATTGTGGAACAGCCTAGGCAAGGGAAGTTATGAGGCATCAAATCTGCTAACGCGGAAGCAATTTATTAACTGGCCGAGAAATTGGCCAACACCGTCCCAGGACGGAAACTTGCTGTTAGATAAGTTTTTGTCCATCGTTTCATAATTTCTTAAGCTGCCACAAGTTTCCGAAATAGGAAAGGGGATGCTAGAGGCAATAAATCATTAAACACCGAACAACACTACAGTCCAGCTTGGTCAAGATTAGAAGCTCGCTACGACAACGACGTTTTAATTTTCCATGATTGTATAATTAACCATTAGCCAAGCAACCAGAAGCAAGACTTTTGCAGAAGCTCATGGATAATACGTCCGCTAAACGCGGATCACTTCTTACACTAGGTTCAACTGATGAAATAATGAATAACATCATGATTCAATTCGCCCCCACTTCAATAAATAACCTATCATCATCGGTTCAACCTGTCAATCCACAAGCTAATTTACAAAGCACTTCGTTACTAACAAACACAGATAAAAAAGGGATGCTTCATACAGCATTGATTCACATAATGGATATGGCTGGCCAATTACATACTGTACGGGCACTTTTAGATTCATGTTCTGAACAAAATTTTATTACAGAAGAGACTGCCATGAGACTAAATCTGGATAAGACTCTCAAGAATTTAGCTCAAGAATTTAGCGGCAATACATGAAGCAGTCAAGGCATTAAACACAATGCGTTTGCCACAATACGTTTCAAGCATTCTTCATTCACTTTGTAATAACACCTGACATAGCACGACAAAATCTCAAATTAAAATTGGGACATCCCGCCTTATATATGTATTAGCTAAAGAGAACTACACATATATATCAATAAAACAAAGTAGCAGTCTAACACTCCTGGTTTGCACCCTGTAACTGTCGACATCGGTCACCAAAACACAAAGGTTAGTGACACTGCGATCCTTTTGCTCAATAAGATGAAGGCAGAATGGATAAACCTACTCCCGCGGTTCCAACAGGACTGTACCTCGATTTCCAACTAGAGTTACCCGATCCACTTGAATTATATTGAGAACGCGTGTGATAGACTTTAGAGAAGGTGTTTAGTATGCATATGATTGACTGCTCAATGGGATTCATAAACGACTAGCAAAAACAGCTTGTGAAGTGGTTCTTTGTGAACGTCATAACTAGTATTTTCATATCGTATTTTATCTATGTTGGCTACTCATATTAACCGAATCCCTTGCCTGGGTTTTAGCTGAATCTCAGTACAAATCCGATTGTAAAGGTTGCAATTGTTGCATTTTGGCTCTTATTACTAATGCTTTCTCTAATACGTAATATAATAAAAAAAATCAAATTATCCTCACGAATTCCTTTCTATATAAATATTTTTATCGATATATGTCCATTGACAATGTATCAAATGCTAATGCTCACCGGAATAAATTCATTTCATCAGATAAATTTATAAAAGTATACAGAAAATTGGTTTAAGATACACTTACCGCTTGTTAATTTTTCCCACGCAGAAAGATCTTTCGTTGTGTTGTTGTCGCTGTTGAAAATAGGAAGGATTACATATTCCAAATAGAGCTAAAGCATTGAGTTACATTGTGAATTTACATGCATACTCAAATTCTGAAAAATGAAAATTATTAACTAACGAAAATATACACTGCCATTGAATTCCATTTCCTTTAACATTGAACCATTTAGCCAACAAACAAAAAAAAAAAAAGAAAACAGAAATTCAATGTAAACTTAACTTAAAATTGATTCTAAACTACTGGGGAGCCTTATGTTGACTCATTTCATTTAATCCTGATTATTTCGTCCTTTCCGAAGACGAATAAAAAATCTCCTTAGGCAAATTATACGCCTTAGTTGTACTTCAAAAGAATTCCAAAATGCTCTTCTCATTTACATAAGGTGTTGAGTGAGGTTAGGTTTTGTTTGTAGAAAGGTTAGATTTTAATAAATCGTTCTATTTTATAATACTACACGCTTTAGGTTAGGTTAAGATTTAGGTTAGGTTAGGTTTTGTACATCCTTCTAGGCTTATAATCCTCCACGTGTTCGGTTTGTAAGGTCTAGATTACATGGGAGGCATGTTGACAATTATATATGTCTCAACATTCGAAATTTTCACTTTGCTTCGCTAACGCCATATCTATAATAACACTGTATAAGGCACAAAACAATTTTGGAAATTTATCTTTTATTTACCCTTACTACCATCCGAGGCAAAAGTTAAATATATTTAACTCTCGGATTTTCACAATCGATCGGTCGGTTCAAGCCTTTGACTGCCGCAAACAGTTCACTCACAAAAATTTTGAGACTGCTGCGGGCAAGTCTGCCGAAGACAGGTGTCTCAAAGAAAATGTCAAGTAAGGCGAATCTTTTAGAAAAATTGCCAATACTTGATGGAAACTATTTCCGATGCTGTTGAAAAGAAAATGCATAAGTTAAATATACAGTATTTACCCCTATTGGGTAATTTAAAACTTTAGACAAATACGTCCGATCAGTTGGAATTCACGTGGAGAAAAGATAGAACACTTTTCCAAAAACAACGCTGTCCAATAAGTCTCTTTTGCCTTATTTTTCCTATTGTTTTATCCAAACTCCATTTATAGAAAATAATGTAAAGCAATGTAAAATAAACCGATCAGCTGTGTGGCATTGCCACTTAGTTCACTCTTTTTTCAGCTGGTTACCTAAATTTCGATTCTCACCACTTTGGTAAATATCGATAACAACACCAAAAATACTAAATAATCGAAATCAGTTGAATTTTAAAATAACTGAAATTCCTGAACATTACACCACTGTTTAATTCGTAGTTTATTCAACGTCACGAATTCAACAGAAATGTGAAAGTCTGTGATATTACAATATCTATTGACGAATATCCTTTGCATGGAAAGTTCCTACTAATTTTCCTTGTAAGTCTTCTAGAATATAGTATGAATTCAGTGGTTTTCCATGAACACGAGCTTTAAGAAACTCAGGACAAAGTTTCGCATTATTTTCTTTTCGAAAATTGCTCTGAACAAAATTCCTTCTAAAAACTTCCTGACCAACTTTAAAAAAGATAGGTCTTGAATTATATTGCTGGGCTTGTTGTTCATATGTACTTTTCAAGTTCTCTCGTAACTTTGATCGTAATAACTTAAGCTGATCATCTCGATCGAGCTGTACTACTGGTTCATCTAACATTGTTAAATTCCTTAGCAGTTTATATTGACTTGCATGTGTTTTCATTTCTAGTCCATATACCGCATGGTATGGAGATATCTTTAAACTTTGATGATAACTATTTCTTAAGGCATAACTTATTTCTTGGATATGGGTATCCCACCCTGTTTGATCAGATTTTAAATACGAACGAATAGCTGACACGATCGAGCGATTTACTCCCTCTGAAGCATAATCTGCACTCCATTATCACTTATTAAAATTTCTGGCACTTCATAGGATAGAAAAATCTGACTTTGAAGAAACTCTATAAGTTTTTCACTGAACAAAGCCATTGAAATTTGGTTAAATGATCTAATACAATAAGTAAACCTATGTTTCCTTTCCTACTCCTTGGATACGGTCCTAAGAGGTCGATGTACAATCGTTGAAACGGTCGTTCAGACACTGCCTGTTTACCCATGGGTGGTTTTAATGTCCTATTAGGAGGTTTAGTACACTTACATACCTTACAATTACGCACATATTCTCGAATCTGGAAAACCATCCCTGGCCAATACAAATGTCTTTTTATTAGTTCCACGGTTTTCACCACTGCGGTCAATCTTTGCGGCACATAATTTCCACATTTTCTTTTTGCACTTCTCGGTACCATCATTATGTTCAGTCCTAATATACACCAAGTTATCCATGACCTTGATATCAGGGTATGACTGCACATTTTGTAGTACTTTCTACTTTAGTTTTTGATACTCTTCATCCTAAAAACAGTCTGAAGATAAATCAATTTCTGGCCCAAATGAGTCTAATTGCGATCGCGCAATGTATTCTTCGAAGTACATACGCGACAATGCATCTGGATATAGATGTTCTCGTCCCTTTCTATGACTTATCTCAAATTTATAACCTTGCAATTGTATAGCCCATCTCGCTAGACGCCCTTTAAGATTGGACTGCTTCATCAACCAAGATAGACTGGCATGATCTGTAACAATCTCAAAATCTTGAAGTTCTAGATAACAACGTTAGCGTTCTACACCCCAAACTACGGCTAAGCATTCACAATCCGTGATACTGTAATTTTTTTCTGCCGCGTTTAGCTTTTTGGACATATAGGCTATGGGTTTTTCTTCACCTTCTGAATCCAATTGCACTAAAACTGCACCAACATCGCTTGCATCACATTGAAGAAAAAACTTTTTACTAAAATCAGGGTTTTGCAAAACCGGAGCAGTCGTCAGTTGTCTTTTGAGATCATCAGAAGCTTTCTGCGCACTATCGGTCCATTCAAACTTCGTTTTCTTTCCTAGCAAATCTGTAATCGGCGCTGCAATTTCTGAATAGTTTGCAATGAATCGTCGATACCATCATGCTAATCCTAAAAATCCACGCGTTTGTTTTAGGGTCTTTGGTGTAAGCCATTGCAAAATCGATTCAATCTGGCTTGGATCGGTTGAAATTCCGCCTCTGCCAATTATGTACCCTAAATATTTAACTTCGGTCACACAAAACTGACTCTTCTTGAGATTTAACATTATATTCGCTTGACGAAATTGATCCGCTAATCTCATCAATACTGATATATGTGAATCAAAATCTGCTGTTACTACACATAAATCATCAAGATATACAAAACAACAATACTTCAGATCGGCTGGAATAACTTCGTCCATTAACCTGCACATAGTTTGTGGGGCATAGCACAATCCGAATGGCATTACTCGAAATCGGTACAAAGGCCTTCCTGGAATAGTAAATGCTGTATTTTCACGAGATTCTTCTGATAATTCCACTTGCCAATACGCATCTTTAAGATCGATTTTAGTAATGATTTCGGTACGAGGAATTTGCATCCTTTTTCGTACACGCATTTATTTTTCTAGCATCTAGACATAATCTCACTTTCTCAGGTTTAACTACTAATCTCATCGGAGAACTCCACGGACTATTTGATAACTCTATAACTCCTAACTCTATCATTTGATCAACTTCGCTATACACTAATTTTTCCACTGCTGGGGATACGGGGTAAAACCTTTGCTTAATCGGTTTTGCCGATCCGCTTTCCTTTCAAATGACGCAAATAATGAAATAATGGCTTGAAGTTGTCTCTTTTGACAGTCAGATAATGGGTATGATTGTTCCTCTTTACTATCTGGAATTCTGAATTCGCTTTCGTAATCTAAAGTTGATCTAAAGTTAAAAATCTATTCCCAATATCATCTTTTTCTGAATGGACGGTATGATAAATAACTTTATCGGTCTAGTTTGATTTGTATAGGTAATATCTAGCGTAATGAAACCGATGACTGGTTGATCTTGTCCATCTGCTGTTTTAACTTGGGAAGAAATACGACGAAACTTTGGATACTTTGACCAATCTTCTGAAGCCAAAGTAGACCCCACGCAACTTATGTTCGCGCCGGTATCTAAAAGACCTTGTTCACGAAAATTTAAAAATGATACTTCCGCATACAATCTTCCATCCGACTTTTCATGAATCATTGACGAAATAAGTAAACGCTTAGTTTGTCTGACTACTTTCCAAAAAGTTCGCAATCGCATAGTAGATCTCTTTGGTCGTGACTGGGTTGAAATTGGGTTGCGTCCAAAAATTCTACTACGCACTTTGAGATAATTTCTCAAACGTTCTTGATAAGGTTTCACTGACGATAAAACTGGCGTCTTATCGTAACAGTTAAAAGGTAAGTCTGGTATTTTGTTTGCTTGCTCTATTGTTTCTGAGCTAGCCAGTAAATCAGGTAATATTTCAATTAAAGATACGAAAGCTAGGACTTCTCCTTCTACATCAGGGAACTAAAGAAATTAATAATTCATAATGAACTTAAAATTTATTCAAACATTTTATAATAATTAGCATCAGCGTACTAGAGATTAGATCAGTTTGATCTACAAAAATTCTTCATTTTCAAAACAGTTTAGCTAAATAGCTGAATCTCAGTACAAATCCGATTGTAAAGGTTGCAATTGTTGCATTTTGGCTCTTATTACTAATGATTACTCTAATACGTAATATAATAAAAAAAAAAACAAATTATCCTCACAAATTCCTTTCTATATAAATAGTTTTATCGATATATGTCCATTGACAATGTATCAAATGCTAATGCTCACCGGAATAAATTCATTTCATCAGATAAATTTATAAAAGTATACAGAAAATTGGTTTAAGATACACTTACCGCTTGTTAATTTTTCCCACGCAAAAAGATCTTTCGTTGTGTTGTTGTCGCTGTTGAAAATAGGAAGGATTACAAATACCAAATAGAGCTAAAGCATTGAGTTACATTGTGAATTTACATGCATGCTCAAATTCTGAAAAATGAAAATTATTAACTAACGAAAATATACACTGCCATTGATTTCCATTTCCTTTAACATTGAACCATTTAGCCAACAAACAAAAAAAAAAAAGAAAACAGAAATTCAATGTAAACTTAACTTAAAATTGATTCTAAACTACTGGGGAGCCTTATGTTGACTCATTTCATTTAATCCTGATTATTTCGTCCTTTCCGAAGACGAATAAAAAATCTCCTTAGGCAAATTATACGCCTTAGTTGTACTTTAAAAAGAATTCCAAAATGCTCTTCTCATTTACATAAGGTGTTGAGTGAGGTTAGGTTTTGTTTGTAGAAAGGTTAGATTTTAATAAATCGTTCTATTTTATAATACTACACGCTTTAGGTTAGGTTAAGATTTAGGTTAGGTTAGGTTTTGTACATCCTTCTAGGCTTATAATCCTCCACGTGTTCGGTTTGTAAGGTCTATATTACATGGGAGGCAGGATAAGCGAAAAGTGCGATGTTGACAATTATAAATGTCTCAACATTCGAAATTTTCACTGTGCTTCGCTAACGCTATATCTATAATAACACTGTATAAAACACAAAACAATTTTGGGAATTCATCTTTTATTTACCCTTACTACCATCCGAGGCAAAAGTTAAATATTTTTAACTCTCGGATTTTCACAATCGATCGATCAAGCCTTTGACTGCCGCAAACAGTTCACTCACAAAAATTTTTAGACTGCTGCGGGCAAGTCTGCCGAAGACAGGTGTCTCAAAGAAAATGTCAAGTAAGGCGAATCTTTTAGAAAAATTGCCAATACTTGATGGAAACTATTTACGATGCTGTTGAAAAGAAAATGCATAAGTTAAATTAACAGTAATTCAAGAATTATTGCAATGAAATTAACTTACATCAATCTCTCGGATACGCGCCGGGAAGTAAACTGCGGTACTGTCGGTATATATTTTGCTCCGTCTGAACTTTCATTAACTGGTGTCCGGAACGCCTGTAAAAGTCAAAAAAGTGAGTCAGATTGATTCCAAGGGAGACTAGGTACATACCACGTCGTTGGAGCCCCGCTGCAGCCCTCAATATTTGGCCTAGTAGCAATCTTTGCTTCTGAGGCAGGCCGGTCAACTGACGGTGGAGGGGGCGAAGGGTGACGGCTACTTGCCTCTCTTTTCTTTTTTCCCGCCTCTCACCACCAAATATTTCCTGGTGTGGGTGAGAGTTTTTTATCCGAATTACTTCCAGAATTGTGCGTCTTGTTGTTGCACCAACTTTTTCTTAGTCAAAACTGCATCTACACAGCTGATCTTGCCAGTGTTGGTAAACGAGGAGAGCAAAGGGAAGCCCCTACCTAGAATTCGGCATGGGGAGCCTTTGGGCATTTTTGGCGGCAGATTTAAATTTGGATTTAAATTTAAAATCTGAATTCAAATTTGGTTTGTTTCCAAGCCTGTCCCCATGGATAAGCTAGCTACATCCTTGGAGCATCAATCCCGTATTGGTGAAGATCTTCTAGGCACTGCTGCACCAGAAGAGTCGATTTTCGGTAAACGGCCGCTGCTCATGCGATGTCCTTATGGGCCCCGTTGTGGCCAGAACGCTCTTAGAAAAAATGTTAATCATGGTTAAGTTCATGCAAATTAACTTAAACCACTGTGAACAGCACATGATATGCTGAAGCAAACGACGAGGGAACAAAACATTGATGTAGTCATCGTAAGCGAGCCATACAGACTCCATGGCGGCAACAACACGACCTGTAGTACGCAAAGAAAAGCGGCGATTCTGCTAAGTAGCGTGCGACCGCTGCAAATGTCTCAAACCCGGGCTTTTCCACATTTTGTACGGGCTAAGATTGACCGGTTCTGGGTGTATAGTTGTTACATGCCACCTAGCATCAATCACCAAGAATTTTGCGCAGCGCTGGATGAGCTGGCTACCGACGCAAGAAGCCACAGCCCACTCATTATAACTGGTGATTTCAACGCGTGGTCCTTAGAGTGGGGCAGCGTTTCGAACAATGCTAGAGGCCATGCCTTATGGGAGGCTTTTGCCCTACTAGATATTGCCCTGCTAAACAGTGGCAATCAAAATACATTCAGCCGAGCGGGTGTAGGATCGGTCATTGACCTCACTTTTGTCAGCAGCAGCATTTTTCGGCGCTCCTCTTGGAAAATCGGCGAAATCCGTCAGCGAGATGTGCATCCAGTGGCATGTAAAACGTACAAAGCGGATACCCTGAATGTTCCCCAATTCACTGCCGCTATAACTGGTATAGAGTTGGCAACGGAGTCAGCCCAGAGTATGGCAAACCAATTGGCTCGTAAGTTAGACGAGGCGTGTGGCAAAAGCATGCAGGAACGTAAAGCTTACCGAGGCCACCATAGATCGGTATTCTGGTGGAATGATAGCATTGCAGAAGCACGGCGGGCTTGCTTTAGGGCAAGACGGTGTTACCAACGGGCGCGAAAAAGGAATGATGGCAATTGGCCCTCTCTTCATATAGTTTTTGCAAGAACTCGCAAGGCATTAAAACGGGCCATACATTCCAGCAAACGGGAATGCTTCCTTGAGCTGTGTGACTCAGCTGATAAGGACCCCTGGGGCAAGGCCTATAAGATTGTAGTGAAGCGTGTGTATGCAAATAAAAAAACTGCACCAACAAATCCGGAGCAGCTGCGGGATATAGTACAATCTCTGTTTCCAGCTAGAAGCGATGCACTAACGTGCAGAAGACCGATGCAGACACATTTTGCTGTCGATGTAGTCTCAAATGAGGAGATAAAGGCCGCGGCTGGACGCCTCAACCCTAGTAAAGCTCCAGGGCCAGACGGCATACCAAATCGCGCCGTAAAGCTGGCAATGATGCTGAACCCAGATATATTTGCACAGGTGTATTCCCAATGCCTCCGGGAGGGCTGCTTTCCGGACATATGGAAGCTGCAAAAGTTGGTCCTGCTGCCAAAACCAGGCAAAAGCCTAGATGAGCCATCAGGATACAGGCCAATTTGCCTAATAGACACCATAGGCAAGGTCCTGGAATCTATTATATGTGCGAGGCTAGAGTCAGCCATCAGGCTAGGCGGCGGTTTGTCACCCAATCAATATGGCTTTAGAAAAAGTAAGTCCACAACTGATGCCATTTCAAGAGTGGTCGATATTGCCTCAGAAGCTATTAAAGGTGAGAGATGGAAAGGAGGTGCAAAAAAATATTGCCTGCTGGTCACCCTCGACATAAAGAACGCTTTTAACACTGCCGATTGGGGATCTATTCTTGACGCACTGCAAAACTTTGGAGTCCCGGCCCACATTCATGCCATCACCTGGAGCTACTTCGGAAGGAGGCAGTTGGAGTATACATCCGATGCTGGAAGCGTGCTGCATTCCATATCTGGCGGGGTTCCCCAAGGATCCGATCTGGGCCCTTTGCTATGGAACATAATGTATGATGGCGTCCTGAGGTTAACACTCTGTGATAGCTGTCAACTAGTAGTCTATGCAGATGATGTTGCACTAGTCGTCGTTAAAAAAGAGATTAAGCAAGCAGAGGCTGCAGCAAACATGGCCATCGCAAATATAGTAGAATGGCTGGGCTCCGTGGGACTCAAATTAGCGGCGCAAAAAACAGAGGCCGTTCTAATTTCAAGCAGGAAACTTGTTGAGACAGCACAAATTACTGTTGAGGGGACTACGGTCCAGTCCAAAAGAGCTATCCGCTATCTTGGCGTGTGGATAGACACTCGACTAACCTTTCGAGAACACCTAGCAAACATTCAGGAGAAGGCATCTGTATGCGTGCGTTCGCTGTCAAGGATCCTCTTAAACACGAGGGGTCCAAAACAAGAGACGAGAAAGCTGCTGACGACAGTACACAGCTCCATTGTACTTTATGCGGCTCGGATCTGGAAATCGGCTTTATTAGTAGAAAGCTACAGCAGGGGCATACGGTCAACCAACAGACTTTGTGCACTCAGAGTCTGCTGCGCGTTTAGAACGGTATCTGACGACGCAGTATTAGTGTTAGCTGGGATGTTGCCACTTGACATTTAGGCGGATGAAGACACAGTCGTAGCTGCAGCACCTAGTGATAAGCCCTCGAAGAAACTGGCACGCGCACAGGCTAGAGGCAGAAGCCTAATAACATGGCAGAGAAGATGGGATGCGTCACAGAAGGGCAGATGGACCCACCTGCTGATCCCAAATATAGAGAAGTGGTTAGGCAGAAAGCATGGGTCAGTAAATTTCTACCTAACCCAGATACTAAGCGGTCATGGATGCTTTAGGCAATATCTCCATCGCTTTGGACACGAAGAATCGCCTATGTGCACAGTCTGCAGCGATAGCAGCGTAGAAGACGCACAACATATTCTTTTCAGGTGTCGGCGCTATGAGTCCCAAAGAAGGCAGCTAGAACTCACTGCAGGGGCTGGATTAACGGGGAAAAACCTCGTGGATTCAATGGTTGGCAACCCACAAACATGGGAAGCGGTCAACAGCTTTGCAGCATATGTAATGCGGGATCTACGACAATCCGAACGCATGAGATCTGGAGCGTCGTAGAAAGAGCCACCGACCCTAGGAAGCAATTCCCACGAAGACGTCCCCTAGGATCAAGCTCCCTTTATGACATCTTTTTCCTATGTATATATCTCTCTATACTATCTATACCTATCAATAAAATAATAAAAAAAAAACATCAATCTTTCGAACACATACACACGCATAAATTTTTTTTTCGCACACGCGTAGGGGTTCTGATGCACTCCCCTATTGGGTAATTTAAAACTTTAGACAAATACGTCCGATCAGTTGGAATTCACGTGGAGGAAAGAAAGAACACTTTTCCAAAAACAACGCTGTCCAATAAGTCTCTTTTGCCATATTTTTCCTATTGTTTTATCCAAACTCCATTTATAGAAAATAATGTAAAGCAATGTAAAATAAACCGATCAGCTGTGTGGCGTTGCCACTTAGTTCACTCCTTTTTCAGCTGGTTACCTAAATTTCGATTCTCACCACTTTAGTAAATATCGATAACAACACCAAAAATACTAAATAATCGAAATCAGTTGAATTTTAAAATAACTGAAATTCCTGTACATTACAACTTGGTCCGCAAATTTTGCCGTCATTAAGAAAATTCGTGCTCAGCAACCACACGATCATATTGACACATCAAATTGGACCATACCTACTTATATCAATCTAGCCGATCCGTATTTCAACGAGCCCCACTAGATATACATTTCAATAAACACGAGTGGGCTGTTGCAGCAATATTTAATGGTCAGCAATGCTTAGGCTAAAACATGCCATATTTAATCAACACAGAATATGAATAGATAGTTGGTGGAAATTTGGAAACTACACACAAAAAGCCTCAACAGCAATGTTTATTGCTATACGTCAACCCATCACTTGATCTTCTAGTTAAAAGATTTTGGGAAATTGAATTGTGTGAGTTTGTTGGTAACCGGCAAAACAAAAAATAACAAGAATGCGAAACCCAATTTTGTAAAAATGCATGTGCAAAATCTGATGGAAGAATCCAAGTTCGACTTCCATTTAAAAAACCCCCAGAAAAATTAGGAATGTCTTAGGTCAACGCAGTACGGCGTTTCAAATCATTAGGAAATAAAGGAAACAACTAAAACAAGCCCATGTGGATTTCATCGACGAGTATATAATACTTGTCCACATGTCTCTCAAACCTGTTGCAAACCAGAACAAACCGAATTATTACATACCACTTCATTGCGTGTTGCGTCCGCACAGCGTTACTAGGAAACTTAGTGTTTGATGCTTCGGCTAAAACATCATCGGGAAAATCATTAAACGACCTTCTAATAATTGGCCCCACAATTCAAACAGGACATAATACTACCATTTCTATCATTCCGTCTGAATAGGTATGCACTTACAGTTACATAGCATTGTATGGCGACTAACAATATCAGAAGAAATAAAAACTTATGAGCTTAACACCGTAACATATGGCATGTCAGCTGCACCCTTCTTAGATAACAGAGGTGTTCATCATATTGCCGAATTGTATGTACATGATCATCCTATAGGTGCTGAAACATTACGCAACGACTTATATGTGGATGACTATGGCTATGTGAATCATAAGTCATTTTTCGGTGCAAAATTCTTATTCAAGACTTGACACTCAAGGACTTAGATTGGGATGAGACTGTCGATGGTCAAATTAAGGAAAGATAGAAAGAACTATTGCAGGACCTTAAAGACTTACCAAATCTACAAATCCCACCATACGAGAACACATCATAGACGTATCGATGCGAAACACAAAGATTTCCTGACGCAGAACGCGGATTCTCGCAGATTCTCGGGGTTGCCGGACTTCAGGCTTCACTCTGTTCACGCTGCGATACATGTACGAAACAATCAGAAGATATGTATCTCAGACGCAAAGACCAAAGCTGTTAAAAACTTCCTATGCTCAGTACGAACAAGTGGCCCATATGACACCAGGCCCGGGCCTGTTACGAATGACCCTAAGTAAAGTTAATGTTACAACCTCTACCCACTCCGACCTAAGGGCATAGGCGTATTACATATATGAACATAAATTAAACTAAAAAAATATACAATATTAAATTTAATAAGATAATAGGTTACATATAAACAGAAAACAGGATACGTCTCCTTCTAGATGGAACAGAAATGTTAATTTGGCTCAACAGCTCGGAAGAGTCAATTTCACCATTCAAAAGTTTGTAAAGAAAAGTTACACCAAGCATAGTTCTACGATTAGTTGAAGAAGGAAGGTTAATTAACTAAAGTCGACTAGAATAATCGAATCTGTCTTCAAGTGTGGTGCCGATTGATCTCCCCTTCGGTGTTGAGTTTATTTGCGTCGAAGTTACATGTTCTAACTTTAGCCTATATATCTCTTGTTCATATATTCCTCCAGCTTCTGATATCATGATCTACGTGCACCATGCTGATGCTTTACGAACTATTTTTGGTCGTCTTAAAGATCATGATGTTTTTATAGTTTTAGGTGATTTTAACTTGCCTAATATTTCTTGGCTTGTTGATGATAATCTATCTTTCTTAATTCCTTCATCTCAACATGTTTTTCTTGATAGCCTACTTGAATGTCCACTATATAAGTTGAATTCTTTCCTTAACTGTTCTAAAAGAATCCTTAATCTTATTTTTGTCTCTGATCCCACTGTTAGTGCTGTATCGCAAACACAGCCACTAGTGAAACCTGAAGATCCTTATCATCCTACCATTGAAGTTACTATTTCTTACAATTCCGTTACTAATTTATTTAAAAACATCTCAAATTCTCGTCGTAGATGTTTTCGTAAAACAAATTGCAATCTTCTTAACAGCCTTATTTTCTCTTTTGATTGGTCGTTTCTATTTGAGTGCTGCGATATAGATTGTGCAGTGAAGTTTTTCTATTCTGCTCTTAATTCTCTAATTGATAAATGCGTTCCTTATGTGAATGTCTCTACCGTCTCCAGCTCGCCAGTCTGGTTCACACGTAGGCTCTCTAATCTTCGTAACATTAAATCGAGATATTTTAAAAGATTTAAAAAAACTCGTTCGCGACTTGACTATGCAAATTATTGTATAGCCAAATCTCAATTTTGTCTTTTAAATACTCAATGCTACAACAATTATCTCGTTCGCTGTAAGGCTGAATTTTATAAGAACCCCAAAATATTTTACAACTTTGTCAATTCCAAAAGACGCTCTAATGTACTACCTTCCACCTTCAGACTTAACGACCAGTCTGCTAATAATGATTTAGATATTGCAGATCTGTTTGCTAAATTTTTTCAGTCGACATATTCTACTACTGTTTCGGATCCCACACCCTATCCCTTTTCAATCCCACATTTAAATTGTATGTTTTTTCCCAGTATTACTGAAGACTGTATTCTCTCTAGCTTGTCATCTATGAAGTCTTCCTTCGTTCCCGGGCCTGATGATATACCTAGTTGCATCCTTAAAATGTGTTCTATTTCCCTATCTAAGCCTTTAGCTTGGTTATTCTTTATATCGAGTGAGAATTGTAGATTTCCTGATATTTGAAAGGAGTCTTTTATTATTCCGCTTTTTAAAAAGGGTAGCAAATCGGATGTTTCCAACTACCGTGGCATTGCCAAACTTTCGGCAATACCTAAACTGTTTGAGAAAATTATTACGTCTTCTCTTCAACATCTATCCAGATCCACTATTTCTCCTTGTCAGCATGGTTTCATGAAAGGTCGTTCGTCGCTTACCAACCTTTTAGAATTGACTACCCTTGTACACCATGGCTTCCGTAAAAAGTGTCAAACTGATGTTATTTATACTGACTTCAGTAAGGCGTTTGATACGGTTGATCATTCTTTGCTTCTCGCGAAACTTAACATCATGGGTTTTTCACCAAAATTATTGGGTTGGTTAAAGTCGTATCTTATTGGCAGAACCCAAAAGGTGTCTTTTCGTTCCTCGATATCTAAAACTGTTCGAGTTACGTCAGGTGTACCCCAAGGCAGTCATCTGGGCCCACTATTATTTACATTGTTTATAAATGATTTGCCTTTGGCCTTGGCTCATTCACGCGTGCTCATGTTTGCGGATGACGTCAAGATTTGTTATTCCTATAATAATCCTTCTTTCCAACAGTACTTGCAATCAGATCTCGATGCGTTCTGTGATTGGTGCCACGTTAATAAATTACACCTTAATGCCTCTAAGTGTTCTTTTATGACTTTCAGTCGTTTGTCTCCGCTCCTAGCTCATTACTCTATTAAGTCTGTTCTGTTAGATTGTGTTCCATCATTCAAAGACTTAGGCGTTATGTTTGACCCTAAACTTTCATTTAATGTTCATATTTCTTCAATTGTCAACAGAGCAAACAGCCTTCTCGGCTTCATTAAACGTTGGGCCAAAGAATTTGATGATCCCTATGTAACAAAGGTTTTATACACTTCGTTAGTTCGCCCTACTCTAGAATATTGCTCGCCAGTGTGGAACCCGCAATATGATGTTCACCAGCGTAGTATTGAATCGGTACAGAAGCAATTCCTTAAGTTTGCGCTACGCGGTCTAAATTGGGACCCGGTTCTTCGCCTACCTTCTTATTCTGACAGACTTCTTCTTATTAATCTTCCTTCACTTTATAACCGTAGGCTTGTTTTCGGCATTCTCTTTCTCCATAAACTAGTCAACGGCGTAGTCATTTCTACCAATTTACTAGATACGCTGTATTTTTGTGTTCCCTCACGTCGGACCAGAAACTTTTTTCCTATTCACCTTAGTAGATGTCTGACTAACTACTCTCTTCACGAACCTCTTCGTGTTCTTTGCCAATCTTTTAACAACCTTTCTCACCTTATCTCTCCTCATCTTTCTGTCACTTCTCTTCGCGCTATACTTTTTAATCATCTACAGCGAAACCAATGAAAATATTCTGGACTTGGATTGGCTGCAACTCATCCCTGGCCACATTGGCTGAGAATCGGGGCATAGCTGGCACCTTGTGCAAATAAAACACCTCCACCGGGCCGGGGATGTTTAGTTGTGTATAAAGCTAAGCTACCTTCTTCATTTAATTACTATCTTTCTTTAGCTTAAGCTTTTTCGTCGACTGCTGTGTTAGTTGACGTAAATAAAAAATAAATAAATAAATAAATAAATTAAGATGGAAGTTGTACAGTTGGATCCCAGCGCAAATCACGAAAGGCAAAGAGTAAAACCTTTTTTTTGTACAGATTCTAATTTGTTTTGATAAAACTCATATTGAGGAGACCAAACACAAGATCCATACTCCAAAATGGGGCGGACGAAGTAAAAAGTATTTTGGTAGTATTTGGATCCTTGAACTCCTTCGACCAGCGCTTTATAAAGCCAAGAACACTCCTAGCCCTACTAACAGTAGTCGATATATGCTGATTAAAACTAAATTTGTGATCTATTTAGATCCCTAAATCTTTTACAACCAAATAAGTATTATTAATTCTTTCTAACGGGAAATTATTTAAAAAGTAACTCGTTAATTGGGAAGAACCTCGATAAAAAGACATAACTTTGCACTTAGAACAGTTCAGAGATAACAAGTTAACCCTACACCACCCCTGAAAAGCATTCAGGTCAGCGTGCAAGGTATGACATGAGAGAGAGACTACGATGCGATTAGCGATTTTTACATCATCGGCATACATAAGAACTCTGGAATTTAAAAGAACGGTGTGGAGATCATTAATAAAAATGGTGAATAGTAATGGGTCAAGGGTCAACGGGTCAACTGCCCTGTGGAACTCCCGATTCAACACAAATGATCTTAGAAAGAGAGGACCTAAAAAGAACCCTCTGCCTCCTATTGCTTAGATATTGTGAAATCCAAGCAAGCAGAGCATCCGGAAAGCCAACTAAATTCAGCTTATGTAATAGTAAGGCATGGTTTACCGAATCGAAAGCCTTACTGAAATCCGTATATATAACATCAGTTTGCTTTTGTTTCTTAAAACCTTAGATTACAAAAGATGTAAACTGTAAAAGGTTAGTTGTGGTAGACCTATTCTTGACAAACCCATGCTGGTATGGCGAAAAAATAGATTTACATAAATGCTGTATTTGAGACGTCATAATTTTCTCAAACAGTTTAGGTATCGCTGACAATTTAGAAATTCATCTGTAATTAGTGACGTCGGATTTATTGCCACTTTTGTGAAGAGGTAAAATAAACGAATCCTTCCATATAGTTGGAAACTCGGACAGTGTAATGGACAACTCAAAAACCTTAAGCAAAGGCGAGCACAATGATTCCGCACAGAACCTCAGGACACAAGTGGGAATACCGTCTGGGCCCGGTGAGTATTCCTGCCTAATGGTCATTAGTTCCTTAGCTAACGAACTTTGCGTTATAATAGGATTAAGAATGCAGTTAAATTTCGTTACAGGATATGGATATATCTGACTAGAGTTGTACTTAGTGGATATGTACGTAGTCGAGAAGAAGAAAGCAAATAAATTAGAAATAGATTGATCAGAATAGGCCGAATCATTATTAAAAACTGCAAACGATGGAAGGGAGATAGAATTTCGCTTTGAGTTCACGAAACTGTAGAACTCTTTAGGATTTTCGGAGAATTGCAACTTGCAACGTTGTAAGTAATTATTATAGCATTTAGAATTAGAAGCAATAAAATTCGATTTGGCAACCAAGTAACGAGAAAGATCCGATGATAGATCCGTGACTTTATACTTTTTGTAATACCTAGACTTAAGATTCTTCAGTTTTGACAGCCCCCGCGTAAACCATGGTGATTTTTGCGTCACCACAGGAGACACTAGGGGTACACAGTCATTAAAGATTGAGTCGACAGTGGTATAAAATAAAGAAATGGCGGAATTCATATCCGTACAAGTGTATAAATTAGTCCAATCGGTATTAAGAAAGGTATTGTTTAGTGCGAAAAAGTCAGTCTTCCGAAAACATCGAGTGCGTACTGTTTAAGAATAAACATCGTGTTCATCTGAAATGGCTTCACCAAATCAGATTGAACAAAGAAATATACAAAACATAAAACAAAAATAGCTGATACAGATTAATATTTCAAGTATGGCTTAAAAACCAAACAAAACATGCATCCACACTGTGTGGAAAAGCACTTAAGATTTAACAACGGCGCAATATCAAGTCGCCAACGCTGTGCATGACATAAACAAGCATTAATATAAACATTAGAGTAAGCATTTTTAAGAACAATTGTCCCCTCTCAGAGTCTAAGAATTCTTTGATATACACAAGACCTTTTTTTAATAAAATCAGTTCATAATTTGAATTCAAGTGATGAAGATGGGCTTTTAGTTTTTGCGGTGCTGAAATCCTCTTCATTTTGGTCCTTCGAGAAAAAGGGAACTCTGTAGTTTTCCCCCACCAGTGGTAAGAGACTCAGAGAATGACTCAGCTCATTAAAGTCTGAATTCTTCTGATAAGATCAGCTAAAGGTAGCAAAATAAATTAACTCTTTTTTTCCCTCACCAGTGGTAAAAGACAGAGTATAAAATAAAAGCAAAATATTATTGCTTAATAAAAAAAAATGTGCGTGCGTTCGAATTTAAAGGCAGTTTGGCTAGCGGAGCAACTGTAGTAAAAACGGCAAAAAAAAAGTGCGTGCGACCGAATATATAAAGACAGTTTGGCTAGTCGAGCAACTGCAATAATTTCGGCGGCGGTAAAAAAAAGAAGAACTATATAAACTTGGTATGTGGCGTATTCGAAGCCTAATATCGAAAAAAAAAGGTTAACTAGCGTTTATGTATGTATATACACTATATGTAGTTGCAAGTCGGCAACTACCAACAGCAGCAGAGCAACAAGATACATAGCTGCAAAGAAGAAACTGAAGAACGTACAGTGGCAGTATAAG
The DNA here is from genome assembly GCF_018151085.1 of Drosophila tropicalis. Taxonomy (NCBI): domain Eukaryota; kingdom Metazoa; phylum Arthropoda; class Insecta; order Diptera; family Drosophilidae; genus Drosophila; species Drosophila tropicalis. The sequence goes on along the minus strand of NW_027172710.1, from coordinate 2,118,832 downwards.
AAATTCCGGTGCGATGTCCGGCACCGGTTCCGCCTGAGCCCATAGGCCCTGGACAACTGCAGCTGAGCGACGAAACAGTAAAAAATAAAAAGGCGAACTCTACCCAGTGGTGGGCAAGCAGCAGCGAACAGGATCATCAGATAAGATATAAATTAAAATAGTCATAAGTACTTACATCAACCTACATATTTTATTATTATCATTATATAATTGTTTCGATATCCAAATATACGTATAAGTTAAAATGTTCACTAATAAGGCTGCAAAAGTGTTGGAGAAGCAGGCAGAGTTACATATCAGGTTAAGGCAGTTAGAAGCACTAGATCCTAGAAACATAACTAGCAAAGTTGTAGAGGAAGTAAAAGAGATAAGGAAGCAATGGATACCTAATAACAAAAATTTGATCCAGACTGCTCCAAGTTTCGATCACGATTATTGCAGAAATAAAATACATGAAGAAGCGTTAACGATAGTTGCCAAAATTATACCTATAGGAGAGTCAGAAAAACCACGCAGTAAGTCGGTGTGCGTTGAAGCAGGAGAGAACAGTGCAGAGATGTTTGAAGATAGCAAAGGAGAGTCGCGCGGGGATGCGTGCGAGGTACTGACAAGTAATGCAAGACTTAAGAATACTATGGATGATTTAGAATTCGATGTCCGGAATTCGCTATCAGTGTTAGAAATGAAAATGAACAATAGGGAAAATTGTAAGAGTGAGAATGTTACCGTGAGAGGCGAACTACCGGTGTTGCCAAAGATTCAGGTACCCACATTTGCTGGAGAGGCTAGAGAATGGGACCTGTTTGTAGAGTTATTTATTGAATTAATTGAAAAAAGAGAAGATTTAAGTCTTGCTCTTAAATTTAACTATTTAAAATCTGCATTAAAAAGCGAAGCAAGGAGCATGGTAGCTCATCTATTGTCAGGTTCAGCTGACAACTATAGTGCCGCTTGGGAACTGTTAACCAAGCGGTATAAAAATAATTAATTAAATTAATTAATGAGTCAATACACTTAATTAAAATTAAAGCAAATTTGTCCGATGAAGTTGACGTCATATTCGCTCAACACATACTTCGAAAATTTGACAGAGATACTCTACAATTGTATGAGAGTCAGATTAGAAAAACTAGGCAGATACAATTGCTATCTGATGTCATGGAGTACTTGGAGCAAAGATATTGTTCGCTAAGTGCCATGGGTAAAGTAGAGAAAAAACCGTTACAAAAACCACGGGTTCGGTGTTCGAAGATAATTGTCCGATTTGCAAAGTTGCAGGGCATAGGCGTATAAGTGCTATAAATTTAAAGGTTTGACACCTATGGAAAGGTATGAAATGGCCAAAAAAGTACAGATTTGCACAAGATGCTTGAACCATTCAAGCAATAAAGTATGCACAAATGAAAAGGTCTGTTCATTGTGTAGTAAGGGTCACCATACCTTACTCCATTTTGACGAAAAACAGGAGAAAGTTAATACTTGTTTAACGGCACAATCAACACTGTTGGCTACAGCTCTAATACAAGTAAAAAATGTAAATGGAGGATATAAGACTCTAAGAGCCCTTATTGATAATAGCTCACAGAGTACCATTTTGTCTGAAAAGGCGGCTCAAATACTAAATTTACATAAAATTAAAGAATATACAGAAATAAGTGGCGTGTCATCAATAAAATCCAAAAAATCAAAATATAAGGTAAAAATAGATGTGAGGGCGCGGAATCCACGGGATAAACTTCTTAAGGTTGAGGCAATTGTATTGCCAAAGTTAATGAAAGCTCTTCCATTAAAAAGGGTAAGCGTGGATATGTCAAAATGGCAATCCTACGTACTTGCTGATCCTACCTTTAATAAACCTGGTAAGGTTGATATAATTATGGGGGTAAACGTATATACCCAAATCATAAAAGAAGGAGTTACAAAGATTGATGGCCCACTAGGTCAAAATACTCAATTTGGTTGGATCGTCTCGGATGCAACAAATCAAAAAGTAATAAAAAAGCTTTGGGAAAAGAAGAAGAATGGTAATAGTGAGGATAAATACAAGACAATGCAAAACAAACTCAACCACAAAACTCAAGAAACAAGTCCGCATTTGACTCCCCCGGGAGGACCTCACCTTAGAGGTAAGATAAAAGCTGAGGTAAAAGAAATAGGTTTTCAAAGTAATAAAGAAATAAGTTTATGTCCCCCGGCAGGACCTCAGTTTGGAGGTAGAGTAAAATCTGGGGAAGAAAAGGTGTATATCCCAGAGCCAGTACAAAATGAAAATATTCAGATGGCAATGGTTAAATTAAATAATGATCATCTTAAAAATAGTGACAAAATAGATTCCGGTAACAATTTGTCCGAGTCTATAGTACAAAAAAGGCAGATATTGCAAAATGTTCATAAAGGCAACATTTAAACAGAATAAACGCTCAAAGTTCAGCTATCAGCGAAATGTCAAAACAGTGGAGCAAAAGCCGAGAGGTAGAAGTAGTTGGTCTTCAAAGTCTCCACCATATCAAAAGGCTAGAAGTCAACACAGTAATACACATCAGGAGTGGGTAGATATCCCGAAACAAAAATTGTTAAGCATCGGGCGATATTAGTAAACCAATTCGGTAAATCATACAAATTAATAGGAAGTCAGTTTATAAGAAGGATAACATTGATTTGCTAGGGTTAACTTTTCTCATGTAGCTCGTCATGCTTCTTTAACAACAGTTATAGTACTAATGAAAACATAGCAGAATGTTTAAGAATAAACATCGTGTTCATCTGAAATGGCTTCACCAAATCAGATTGAACAAAGAAATATACAAAACATAAAACAAAAATAGCTGATACAGATTAATATTTCAAGTATGGCTTAATAACCAAACAAAACAAAACACTTAAGATTTAACAACGGCGCAATAACAAGTCGCCAACGCATTTTTAACAACAATTGTCGCCGTTTGTTAATAAAATCGGTTCATAATTTGAATTCAAGTGATGAAGATGGGCTTTTAGTTTTTGCGGTGCTGAAATCCTCTTCACGTACCGTAACATCACACTCGGAGATGGGCTCGCGGCTGGGAAACTCAATAGATAACTCTAAAGATGGATGATAACTATCCTCTGGTAACACCATTGGACTAATAATAGACGTAGTCGTAAAACGCTCAGTACGAACAAGTGGCCCATATGAAACCAGGCCCGGGCCTGTTACGAATGACCCTAAGTAAAGTTAATGTTACAACCTCTACCCACTCCGACCTAAGGGCATAGGCGTATTACATATATAAACATAAATTAAACTAAAGAAATAGAAAATATTAAATGTAATGAGATAATTGGTTACATATAAAAAGAAAACAGGATAGGTTAAAATAAAGATGATTACAACTAATTACGAGCGGGGAAGGACAAGATCGCAGGTTTTATACCCGGAAGCGATGTGCCAAAGTCTGTTGTAGTCACTACATAGTAAACGAAAAGGTTCATGCAGAGACAAGTTAGTTGTACAAGTGGGAAGTATAAGCGGTGTGAAATTGCGGGTCCTTCTAGATGGAACAGAAATGTTAATTTGGCTCAAAAGCTCGGAAGAGTCAATTTCACCATTCAAAAGTTTGTAAAGAAAAGTTACACCAAGCATAGTGCTACGATTAGTTGAAGAAGGAAGGTTAATTAACTGAAGTCGACTAGAATAAGATGGAAGTTGTACAGTTGGATCCCAGCGCAAATCCCGAAAGGCAAAGAGTAAGAACTGTTTTTGTACAGATTCTAATTTGTTTTGAAAAAACACATATTGAGGAGACCAAACACAAGATCCATATTCTAATATGGGGCGGACTAAAGAAGTAAAAAGTATTTTGGTAGTATATGGATCCTTGAACTGCTTCGACCTAGTTCAAGATACTTCACAAAAACTAGGATCAGAAGTTAAAATCAGATCAAGAAATCTGCCAGACGTATTAAAAATCGAATTTAGCTGGGCCAACGAAAGCTCAAGCAGACCATCAATAAAATCGTGACACCCAAAAGGCAGCAACGTTTTGCTACTATTAAGTGTTGACCAAGTCGTAGTGGGCAGGTTAAAGTCCCCAAGGACAATTAATAAGTCTCTGTCAGAAAGTAGTTGAAGTATAAATTTAATAGAATCTAAGTGTAGCGAGTAGGTTGGCCATTCCGATTGAGGCGGAATGTAAGAACAGGTAACAAAAATGGAAAAACGAGTAAAAGATACCTTAACGCATATAAATTCGATACTACTTGAGTCAGGTATTGTTATCAGACCCGATGATAGGGCGGAATCTACAGCAATAAGAACTCCATCACCCCTACAATCAGTACGATCACGTCTAAAAATATTGAAATTGGTTTTAACCAAGTCTCAGTAAAGACAATTAGGTCAAAATCAAAAGACATCATCTCAGTTGTTGGATCATGAGTTACTTGGAGCGGACCCTCATGGATAACCAAACCACAATCGGAATGTCCACTATCTGAACCACAAGGCCAAAGCTTTACTGACATGGCGACTAAGAAACGACGCCAGCCAATTACTGTGCTTCATGGAATGCTTGAGAAGAGCATTCACGAGTTATTAATCAACACGTTATCGTCCTGGAGACATCTCTTAAGGGTAACCAGCTACTGTTACCGATTCATAAAGCGACTTAGGTGCAAAGGTACAATCTTCGATAAAAAATTCCTTACATCTGTTGAGTTACAATTAGCACGATGTCTACTTCTGCAACACGTACAACGAAAGAGCTTTTCCAAGGACTATGAGAAGCTTAATAAACAAGGGCTGTTATCAATTAATTCTCGATTGATTCGGTGCAGCCCATTCCTTGACGAGAAATGGATTACACGAGTCGGAGGCCGAATCGAAAGATCATCCCTACACTACAATGTAAAGCATCCCATTCTACTGCCCAAGGAGTCGCCGATCAGCTTGTTATTAATTCGACACATTCATCAAACACATTTTCGTACTGGAGTCGATGCCACATTTACTATTCTTCGGCAACAATATTGGATCTAAAGCGCCAAGTGGTTTTTTAATGCAAGCCCTGCTTCTTGAAACGACGAGCAACTCATACTCAGCTAATGGGTAACTTGCCTCTACCAAGAGTTCAAGCAACTCCGTGTTTCCAGCATACTGGTCTAGACTATGCTGGTCCAATTGCAATCAAGGAGAGGAGGGTCGAACACCTTGTGATGGAAAGGCTTGGTTTGCCATATTTGTCTATCTCGCAACAAAGGCAATACACTTGGAGGTCGTAAGTGACTTAACAACTAACGCTTTCATTGCAGCATTTAAACGATTTATTTCTCGCCGAACGAGACCCACTGATCTCTACTCGGACAATGGTACCACGGTAAGGAACTTGCTAGTTTTGTCGCTGGTGAAGGCCTCACATGGCATTTTATACCGCCGTCTGCACCACACTTTGGAGGCATATGGGAATCTGGAGTGCGATCCGTGAAACTACATCTCCGTCGGGTCATTGGCGCTAAAGCACTGACTTTTGAGGAGTTGTCTACTGTGTTAGCGCAAGCTGTATCAAACTATCTGAGCCCTGTTATTTGGACATGACATTCAACCGTGTGGAGAGATGAAATGAACTTCAAGTTATGGTACAGGGGTTCTGGAAGCGCTGGTATATGGAATATCTCACGTCATTGCAAGACCGAAACAAATGGTCATCGAAAGAGAATAACCTATGTATTGGAACTCTTGTGGTGCTCAAGGAGCCATATCTTCCACCCACCAAATGGATCTTAAAACGAGTCTCTGCGGTCCATCCTGGAGACGATGGATAAATTCGGGTAGTTACTATAACTACTGCCCATGGATCTTACAAACGCCCTATCACCAAGTTAGCTGCCCTTCCTATGTGCTGAAATAATAGTTCAGGGGGAGCCTGTATGTTTCTGAATTATTATTATTATTATTATATCCGTTTACTTATAATGTAAAATTAAAAGTAAACTTAGCTTAGTGGCAACAAAGGCCTTATAACATGTTTATATTGAGGAAAAAAAGGAAAATTACAAATAAGTATGTATATATTTACAATGTGAGGTAATATGTACTTATGTAGTTAAATATTTAGATGAGCTCGTAAATTTGAATTGTATTCCACATTGTTAGTGCAGTAAGATAATTATCAAATTGCAGTCTCATACTACCAAGACATTGTTATCTAGTTCGCTTTTATCGATATGTAATCGATATCAGGTAAGAAGCTCAAGCAAAAGAAGACCATTGAATTGACCGGTTGTAACTTTATACAAATTGCAAATATATTGAACAATAAATCTACGTAACAATACTATTCACCATTTTTATAACCACCGTTCTTTTAAATTACAGAGTTCTTATGTATGCCGATAATGTAAAAATCGCTAATCGCATCGTAGTCTCTCTCATGTCATACCATGCAAACTGACCTGAATGCTTTTCAGGGGTGGTGTAGGGTTAATTTGTTATCTCTGAACTGTTCTAAGTGCAAAGTTATGTCTTTTTATCGAGGTTCTTCAAAATTAACGAGTTACTTTTTAAATGGGGGGGATCTTAATAGACCACAAACTTAGTTTTAATCAGCATATATCGACTACTGTTAGTAGGGCTAAGAGTGTTCTTGGCTTTATAAAGCGCTGGTCGAAGGGGTTCAAGGATCCATATACTACCAAAATACTTTTTACTTCTTTAGTCCGCCCCATATTGGAGTATGGATCTTGTGATTGGTTTCCTCAATATGAGTTTTATCAAAACAAATTAGATTACAGATGTGCAAAAACAGCTTTTACTCTTTGCCCTTCGTGATTTGCGCTGGGATCCAACTGTACAACTTCCATTTTATTCTAGTCGACTTCAGTAAATTAACCTTCCTTCTTCAACTAATCTTAGAACTATGCTTGGTGTAACTTTTCTTTACAAACTTTTGAATGGTGAGATTGACTCTTCCGAGCTTTTGAGCCAAATTAACATTTCTGTTCCATCTAGAAGGACCCGCAATTTCACACCGCTTATACTTTCCACTTGCACAACTACAACAGACTTTGGCACATTATCGGTTCCGAAACATCGCTTCCGGGTATAAAAACTGCGATCTTGTTATTCGTCGCTCGTAATTAGTTGTAATCATCTTTATTTTAACCTATCCTGTTTTCTCTTTATATGTAACCTATTATCTTATACATTTGATATTTTCTATTTCTTTAGTTTAATTTATGTTTATATATGTAAAACGCCTGTGCCCAGGCCGGGCCTGGTGTCATATGGGCCACTTGTTCGTACTGAGCGTTGTACAACTACGTATATTGATTGAAAAAAAAAAAAAAAAAATAGGCGGTCCCGCCTTAAACAGTCTAGCTAGGCAGTTGGTTTCCGAACCTACTGTAAAGAAGAAAAATCGACAACCGATTCGCCTGCCAACAACAACAACCAACACCATTCAGTATCTGCTGGTGTGTCAGAAAATTACCTTCATCCCTTAACCTAGTTGACCAGAACGTTAGAGGACTGAAATCTAAACTTCCTAATCTCCTAATTTTTCTTATTGAAAATCATTAAATTTTTTTTTTTTTTGTATTGGATTATTCTTATTGTGATGTTTCTAGGATCGAACCATTTGTTCTTCCCGATGACAAATTTCATCCTACATTAAATTTAACCAGAGAGCCGGGGCTACTTCGACCACGTCAAAGTTTGTATACCCTTGCAACCTTTTTTTGCAACTCTTTGCTTACCTATAGCTATCAAAGTGGACAAAAATTGTCTAAAAAGCCTAAACGTTGCGAAAGAATCTTTTAGCTCTGTAGCTCTTATGGTCTAGGAGGAGTTTGCGTTGATCCAGACAGACGGACGGACGGACATGGCTATTTGCACTCGTCTCGTCGTGCTGATCAAGAATATATATACTTTGTGTTGTAGAAATAAGATGTTTTTTTTTGTTGAACGGTAAAAACCGAATGCATTTTATTTGAAAAATGTTCTTGTGCTTAGCCTAGGAATTCTTAAGTATATAAGTTCTGCTGCTGCAGGCAGCATAACAAGACAGCGTAGTATGTATGTTTTTTTTTTTTTTTTTTTTTATTTCGTTTATTAATTTATTAATTTACTACAAGAAAACAAAAATACATATATATAGACTGCGTTTGATAGAAAGGGAGATGGCGAGTGATCCGGGACAGCACATGCGGTACCGCCTATTTGGCATTGCTTCGCATGCGGCCTTACCAGATTCTAGCCTTTCTCTCTCTGTCTAGCCTTCTGAGCTCCTTCATTATGGTAGCGGCGAACTTACTAGCCGCCTCCCAGTTCATAACATCAGCCAACATGAGCAGAACCAAGTTGTCCGCCGTGACTCTTTGTCCATTCTCGTCGCAAAGGCTCTGTCTCGCTTCGTCGTAGCGCGGGCAAAGAAATGCAACGTGGTGCGCGTCTCCGACTATTCCACTACCATACCATGTACATTCGTCTGCTGTATCGTGCCTAAACCGCTGCAGGTAGCTTCTAAAAGCGCCTCTGCCACCGGAATATGCTTTGTAGCCGCTGGTGCTGCCGGTTGCCCGTCTCTGAAGAAGAGCCGCTGGATGCGTCTGTTCTCTTGCCGTAGTACATGGCCTTGGACTCTCTGAATAGTTCGTCAATTGGCACCATGCTTGCTAGAACCAGTGCCGCCTCGTCCGACACCGTCCTAAAGACGCTGCACACCCTGATTGCGCTCAGCCTGTAAGTTGCCTCGAGGTCGCTGCGGTAGCTTTTTTTGTCCAGTGCATCGGCCCAGATAGGAGCGGCGTAAAGGGCTATCAACCTTGTGACACTCGTTAGCAGTCTTCTACGTCCCTCCTTGGGGCCTCGCGTGTTCATCATTATCCTTGAATGTGACCTTACAGAGACAAGGGCCCTTTGATTCGCGTACTCAAGGTGTTCGCGAAAGCACAGATGGGTGTCCAGCATAACTCCCAGGTACTTGATGGCCCTTTGCGACGGAATCCGGGTGGTACCGACCCATATCCCGGCCAATGTAACCACTAGGCAGTATTTCTTGGATCCGTCCCTCCATCTGAAATGGCGTCCGCCGCAATATTGACCACGCTGTTTATGGCGTCAGTAGTGGACCGTGCTTTCCTGAAGCCGAACTGCATTTCGGATAAGTCGCCATGTCGTTCGATTTCTTGCTGTATCCGAGCCCCTATGATAGATTCAAGGACCTTTCCTGCGGTATCTATCAGGCAGATTGGCCGGTATGAGGATGTCTCGCCCGATGGTTTGCCCGGCTTAGGGAGAAGCAATAGGTTCTGGCATTTCCAAATGCTCGGAAATTTTCGTTCTCGCAGGCACTGATTGTACATCTCCGCGAAAACTTCAGGGATAAGTGAGACAGCCAAACCATGAGCTCTGTTCGGGATAGCGTCTGGGCCAGGGGCCTTGTTCGGTCTCATCCTGCGGACTATGGAAATTACTTCCTCGCATGAGCACTCCTTTAATCTATCCTCGCAGTGACGAAGTGGATGGTCACGCAAAGCGTCCTCGCAGTTGGGAAAAAGAGTCGTCACGATCCGCTCTAGGAACAGTGGGTCGCAGGGGGTATCGAGTGGGTCCGAACGCAGTCTTTTGACTATCGTTTGGTACGCCTTGCCCGAAAGGGTCCTGCTCGGCCGTATCGCATAGCGATAGGAAGGCTTCTCTCTTGCTTGAGCTGATTTCTTTCTTCAGAAGTCTCCTCCGGAGTTGGTACTGGCTTTTTAGAGGCACGAACTGAGCGGTTCCTCTGGACCTTTGGTAAAGCCTTCTCGCTCTAAGGCAATTCCGCCTTGCCTCATCAATTTTTTCGTTCCACCAGCACACTAGCTTGTGGTGTCTACCGTACGACGTACGCTGCGCCATGCTACCTTCGCAGGCTGCTCTTAATATAGACATGACATGGATTGCGGAGTCTTCAGCGGTCGAGCGTACTTGCAGCCCCGACAGCTTCGCACGAAAAGTTCGTACATTTAGAGTGTTAGAGCGGAATGATTTTCGCTGTGGGAAAACTCGTTGCAACGCTCTAGGACGACCTGCCAGGGTAAGCAGTATGGCCTCGTGATCGCTCGCCGTGTAGAAATCACCGATACCCCATGATGACGACCTGGCGATAGTCTCGCTTGCGAATGTCAGGTCTATTATGGAACCAGTTCCCGCTCTGCTGAAGGTATTCCTGCCCCCTGTATTCAGCGTCTCAAGGTTGAGCGATGCCAAAGCCTCTAACAGGATACGTCCCCTTGCATCAGTTCTTGGGTAGCCCCAGTCAATAGCCCAGGCATTGAAATCGCCCGCAATAACGACTCGTGGCCGGCCTCTGGCATCCTCTACGAGGTCATACAAGACCTCACCAAAGCGAGCAATTGGTAAACTGGGTGGCAAGTAGCAGCTATAGAATACCAGATCATTGGCTCTGCTGAAATGTTGGAAGGACCTTGTGACTTGCAGCGGGCTTGATGTCCCACAAGACCATATTGCGGATCTCCTGTCGGCATCAGTCACCCACTTGGATGACTCTCCAGTAGAGTAGGGCTCGTTTAGAAGAGCTACATCGATTGACTGCTCTCTTATCGTCTGTTGCAGTGGTTTAGGTTCAGCTGCAGGATCTTCAGTGCTGACGAAGTCATTTGCGCGGCTTTGGGGTCCTCGAGTCGCCCCTTGCAGTGCATAGGAGGCTGCCTGCTAGGTGGTTTCTTGGACTCAGGCCTTGACCAGCACATAGGAAGCAATTGGCATCCTTTGCAGGACAATTGGCTGCTATATGGTCTGCTTCGCCGCATTTAAAGCAGCAACGTGACCTATCCTCCATGCTGGAGCATCATGCGGCTACATGGCCAACGGTAAGACACTTGAATCACCTCAGTGGCCGTTCTTCGAGTGCTCTAATGGGGCAATTTCCCCACCCTATCATCACAGAACCCAGATCTGTGAGCTTCTGGATTACCGCCTCTGGGGCCCTCACTATTGCCGTCTGCTAATTCCGCAGGCCCGGCCGTAGGCCCTTTACGGCGAGCGCGTTTTCTTCGACTTTAGCCTGTGAGGCTAGAGCTGTCAATAACTCCTCCCGAGTCGCTGCATCTAGGTTGTAGATCGCTATGGCTCTTTGCTCTCTGGTCACCATCTTGAGTACTTGGCTATAACTAAGCCCGTCGCTGGCCTCGATTAGAATTGCATCCGGTCTATGCTTGATTTTAAGTTTGGCCTGCATCGAGGAGGCTCCACGTCGAGGCTTTGCGGGGCCGACTGTTATCCAACCTTGGTTGTCCTCGGTTATTCCATGATCCACTGTTGTATGGCGCGGTTTGTCACCTTAGGGAGTAGGTGGGGCCTGCTGCTGCTGCTGGGATTCCACGGGTTGCCGTTTTTTTGCACGCTGTTTGGGTGCGTGAGCGCTCGTCTGCCGCAAGAACTTTCCAGGCAGTTCAGATGATCCTGGTGCATTGTCTTCGCCTTCGCGCTTTGCCGATGGTGAAATCTGCGTAGGCCGGGATAGCATGGTCACGAAGGACATTGCGTTAGTCTGCTGCTCAGGTGGCGCCTTCGAACAATTGGGACATGCCTCCAAAGCCACTGACTCGATTGGGTGTCCACTGAGCCTGGAACTGATTTCCGCCTGCAGCTCTTTAAGCCTCTCCACCTTTTCCCGAAGGGAGTTAGTAATGGCCCACTTGCCTCTTTCCTTCTCGGGGTTGATCCTTTGCGAGTTCTCTTCCAACAGTACGCCCCTTTCTGTTAATTCTTTGCAGGCAGGCTGCAATTTTGACGTTTTTGGAGGGCCACAGTCATTTGCAGCTTCTCCATATGGACTCGTGGCGTCCCGCGATCTCTTTGGGGTGTCCTCTTGCTGGCTAGCGGCCGCTCGCAGATGCAACGCGTCATGGATTGGAGGCGAGTGTAGCAACATTCTGCTACGCCCGAACACCATTAGCTCCTCTCTTTCCATTTTCTTCGGCCTGATAACCAGGTATTTCCCCCTGCTGAGCGTTGGGAGTTATACCGCTCCGGCTCGGCTTCCTTTAGATAATTCCAGCAGACAGCGGGAATATGGGCCACTCGGTGTGCAATGGTAAAATAAAATTATAAAATAAAAAGAAAATAATTTTAGAATCCTAAATTACCCGCAGCGGATTTGAACCCCTACCGTGCCAAGGAGTATCGCAGAAATGATTAAATTTCAAATAAAAAAAAAAGAATATGAAATTTAATTTTAACTCCTCACAGCGGATTCGAACCAGGTACCAGGCGATGAGAGGCAGCTCTGCTGCCAGTTAGACCTCCGCCTACGGCACCAGGATTTAGGCTGGTGCGCAACTATGCTGTTAGTCTGGTGGGAGGTGATCAAGAACCCCGGCTTAGAAGTTTTGCGGTGAAAGCTCGACTCCCAAATGATAGCCCTAGAGAGCTTTTAAAACCGGCTTGGCAGGTCCGCCAACAGCTGGTTATCGCACCAATTGTGTGTTTACTTACAGCGTGGGTGGTTGACAAAATTTATCAAAAGGTGCGACTGGCACCCCACTAACACAAATACAGAGGAAAAAGTTGGGTGATGCAGAACGAAGGCGCCCCGCACCCCTCCGACCACCAAGAGTCTGACGCGGCGGGAGGCCGGGATAAAAAATATGAGTTAATTTTTTCACTCAGTAACAACAGGAGTAAACTGCTACACTAACAAACTATTTAGTTGCAGGACTACAAGATTTACGATCACGGATAAGACGGAAATTTCACAGAAAAAACCAGAACGCTACAAGTACACGTTTCACTGCTCAATCTGCGTGTTCGCGTAGTATGTATGTATGTATATATATATGTATATGTATATGTATAGATTTGACAGGCGCATAAAACTTAGGGAATATGCTGACGAGGCAGATCCCACGTTATATATAAGAAATTAATTAATTAATATAAGAAATTAATTGATATTATAAGAAATTTCAAAAAACACGTCGTTCATCAGATTACGCTCTGGATACAGTCGCTCGTTTAAAATTCATGATGCTTAATACACAATGCTTTAAGAATTATCTTCAGCGGTGTAAGCTGCAGTTTTCCTCTGACCCTAAACAATTTTATTATTTTGTTAACTCTACACGTAAGACCTCCGTGCACCCATCATTTTTGTCCTTTCAAAATAAAAAAGTTAGCACTGATCAGGCAATTGCCGATATGTTTGCGAGTTTTTCAAAACAACTTATTCCTCAACGGAATATCGAGCAAGTCCGTATTGTTATCATTTTAAAAGGCTAATTGTTTTTTTTACAGTGACTGATAAAAGTTATCTTCTTAGTGAACTTAAACCTGTTTCAAAATTGTCCCTTATTCCGAAAGCTTTTGAAAAAACTATAACTTTGCAATTGCATTATTTTTGCAGCTCTATTATTTCGCCATCCCAACATATGCTTGTGAAACGTAGATCTACAACCACTAACCTTTTTGAATTTACCTCTATAATTATCAAGGGGTTCAAAAATGCTTAACGAACTGATGAAATTTTCACTGACTTCAGCAAAGCCTTTGATTTTGTTATTCATACGCACTACTATCTAAACTGAACGACATTGAGTTCCCACCGCTTTTCCTTTCTTGGGTTCGAGAATATTTAACAAACAGAAAACAGATGGTACTTATTAAGTCTTCTTTTTCCAATTCCAATCTTATGACATCTGGTTTACCTCTAGGTAGTCATCTCGGCCCATTCCTTTTCACATCAGTCATTATTCATTCGCGTGTGCTTATGTATGCTGATTGTGTCAAGCTTTGTCTTACTTATAAAGATACAAATTCATTTAGTGGGCTACAAGCTTAAAAACTTTTAATCCTGGTGCCAGTTTAATCCATTAAATCTTAACACTACCAAATGTATGGTAATGACTTTTTTTCGTAACTCTCCTCAACTGGTCATTTATTTTCTTGCTTTATTTATTTCCAGATTTTTCATTAAGTATTACAAGTAATTAAAGGAGAATGGGTCTTAAAATGAAAAAGTCCATTATTTATTCGGTGAAGCTTAAGGACTCCAAAAATTTTGAATTGATCCCAAAAGTTCTCTAAGTTTTCGGTTCCATTGGTTCAGTATGGTTCCATTTATTTGATTTTTCTATTATTTAATATTAAATAGTGTTCCGTAAACTGAATTTGTTGTATTCGAATATGAATTCGATTTTATTTATGAGTACTTAGAGTAACCAAAGTTTTTAAGCCATAATCGGTGAAAATAATAACTTTTAGTTAGTTTGGAAACGTTTAAACGAAATGACCGCTATTTGCCATTTATTGAATGTTAAAATTGGAAAACATTTTCAATGAATTGGTCAACCATTTAGTGTTATTTTGTCCGTTTGTATAATATAAGTATAATCAGTTATGACTATCGAAAAGGTAAATTCAATTAACATTTTATTATAGTATATCTGTTTCACATTAAATTGGCAATACAAATTTATGGATCCCAAAATGAAAAATCCGTAAATAAACTCTCAAATATTGCATAAGCCAAAACATTGCAGGAGAAAAAAAACTGCAAGGTAGAGGTAAGGCTCCACCTTTCCCCTCCCCACTCAGCCAACAACTGGCTGATGCGGTTTTTATTTATTTATTTATTTACGTCAACTAACACAGCAGTCGACGAAAAATCTTAAGCTAAAGACAGATATTAATTAAATGAAGAAGGTAGCTTAGCTTTATACACAACTAAACATCCCCGACCCGGTGAAGGTGTTTTATTTGCACAAGGTGCCAGCTATGCCACGATTCACAGCCAATGTGGTCAGGGATGAGTTGAAGCCAATCCAAGTCCAGCATATTTTCATTGGTTTCGCTGTAGATGATTAAAAAGTATAGCGCGAAGAGAAGTCACAGAAAGATGAGGAGAGATAAGGTGAGAAAGGTTGTTAAAAGATTGGCAAAGAACATTTATGGAGAAAGAAAATACCAAAAATGAGCCTACAGTTAAGTACCGATTCAATATTACGCTGGTGAACATCATATTGCGGGTTCCACACGAGCAATATTCTAGAGTAGGGCGAACTAACGAAGTGTATAAAACCTTTGTTACATAGGGATCATCAAATTCTTTGGCCCAACGTTTAATGAAGCCAAGAAGGCTGCATGCTCTATTGACAATTGAAGATATATGAAAATTAAATGAAAGTTTTGGGTCAAACATAACGCCCAAGTCTTTGAATGATGGTACACAATCTAACAGAACAGACTTAATAGTGTAATGAGCTAGGAGCGGAGACAAACGACTGAAAGTCATAAAAGAACACTTAGAGGCATTAAGGTGTAATTTTTAAGCAATAGTTCTTTAGAACGTCTAGGTTATAATAATGATTTGGGCGTACTTATGGACCATAAGTTAAATTTTAACACCCATATTTCCGCAAAGGCCATGATTGTTACCGGTTTCATTAAAACATGATCGAAATAATTTGACGAACCCTATACAACTAAAGATTATTTTACTTCGCTTGTCGGTCCTATTTTAGAGGATGGATCTTGCATTTGGTCACCTTAAAATGAGTCGCACAAGATTAGACTAAAATCCGTTCAAAAGCAGTTCTTGCTAATTGCACTTCGTGGCTTAAGCTGGGATCGCAATGTCAAATTGCATCGCTTCGGTCGGGTGGGAGGTTGACAACTGTCTGCTTGGCCATGCGCGTAACAGGTTTTGCTTTGGTGTTGTAGGTGTCACTTGAACGTACTGCACATAGTATGGTCAACGTCCGCTAGAAGTCTGTCAGCTTGTCACAGAGGTGTACGCTTGATAAAAGGACCTCTAAGGAGTCTAATTTGTCTTCCAGTTGACTCTTCGTATTTACCGATTTATATCGAGTCAACGACTTCTTCAGCGACAATCTGCACTGGCAATCACGCTCCAAATCCAATCGCCAAGATTATTCCTCACAAGAGGCACCACAGTATGTGGCTTACGGGTGCGCCCTTTCGCTCGATTTTTATGATGCGGCCTTCTGATGATTTTATCTAGAGGCTTTGAAGCACTTGCGATTTGGGAGGAATGAGTTTATTGAGTTTATTTTATTAGCTTTACGAGATGATTTTCAAGAATTAAGCAAAAACCCCGCTGTCATCTGCAAAACTCATAGTTCTAGAAATTTCCATAGAAGAGAAGAGAAAGATAAGAATTAAAGTAACGAAACTGCAAGATTATCTCTCCAAAGTAGCTTGGGTTGGTATAGATCTCTCTCTCTCTCTCTCTCGCTTCGGTCGTTTTTTCGTTTCAGCAAAGCGGGCTTTGCCTCAGTTGGAGCCCAAACAAAAAAAAGTTCGTGCCGCACTACAGGTAACTTTATTATTGTCGCATGTGTCTTTTGATCCCATTCTATGTTATTCAAAGTATACGGGTAAAAAATGTTATGATTCTGGATATCGAAAAAAAACTTAAAATTCTACTGAAGTGTTAACTTAAATGTAATTTTTATGTTACATTTTAAAAATCAAGTTGGCTGGAATTATAAAATAAGATCCGTCTCGAGATCTAAAGACTGAGTGTATTTTTATTATGTATTGTGGGTATTGCTGAAGTGAAAAAAATCCAGAGGGCCTTTCTTTTCCACTTTCAATTGCCGCTGCATACTATAAATAGAATGACTGTGTAAAACGGTGAAATAAATACAAATTTATTACTTTTACCTGATGAGTGGCCACAGAAATAATAGCAGGATCGAAAGCTGAAAAGGCAGCTGCTGCAGTCACTGTATTCGAAAAATGTTGTAGCGGCTGAATGTGAGATTGTAGTTTTCGATAAATCAGCAACAATCTTGCTTGAACTTGTTGTTATATTTGTTGAATTTGGATCCAAATTTGACACTGATGTGGTGCGCATGCCGGACACATTTATGTAAGGGGCAACAAGACATGGCTCAAGTGGGGTCACAACCGGTGGACTTCGATTATCCAACAATATACCTATGACAAAAATTTATACAAACATGCATATGTATATTAATACAAATATTAATTTGTACGGTCTCTGAAACTGAAACTCTGTTTTTTAGCTTATATGGCTTTTTCGAGATAATCGATGTGTACAATTGATTACCAAACATCATCAGTGTTGCCAAAACGATAAAAGAGCCCGCGATATTCCAAAACTGAAGTTCTCCTAACATATCTACAAAAAGTTCATAATAATAACAAGATATGTAAAGAAAAAATAGATTTGCAGCATGTCTCGAATAATATGGCAAGGGAATGTAGATGCTAAATATCCTTAACTGCGTCTCCAACCAATGATTCCTTAAAATAATGAAAACGATGCAAGTGAAAAACATATTTTTAATCGTTGCAAAGGACGGACGTTTTTTTGTTTGTGCTTATCAAATGATATTTTTTTCTCGCAAATAAATAAATTTTTATCTATATATAGAAAAATTCTCGTGCCACAGTTTTCGTTCCCATACTCCTCCGAAACGGCTTGACCCTTATTTTCTAATATCCATTTTAGTAATTTAATAATTTTTCCTTTCCGGTCGATAACTGATCAATCGTCATTAAATTAGTTGTCACATTTTTTCATTCTTAAATAATTTTATTAATTCTATTTATGTTTGTTTTGTACGGTGAGTAATGCCGCAGTACAAGCTTAGTGCTTGCAAAATAGCAGATCCGAAAGAACAGAAGAACACATCCAGCAACAAAGATTTCTTCTTCATGCATACAACGTAAATCATCCTCAGTTATTTTAGAAATATTGTTTATGGATAAATAAATTCATTTTATGAATGTTATATAACCCAAAATAACTTTTTCAGCTAAAGTTCTAGAAAAACTTGCAATTAAGCATTTTTTAGAGTAGTTTTGGAATGTTTTTAATTTATAAATATTTTTTGATAGAACAAGATCAAGATTAATTTACAACAAGCAAATTGCAAGCTCAAAGAGAATTCAATCTAGCTTTACTAATTGCTCTCTTCTTTCCTTTCCTTTCCCTTTACATTGCATTTCGAATTGCTATCTTCCGTAGCACATTACTTTTATGAATTTACTGTACCAAGAGAACTCGAATTTGACGAACTCAAATAAATGCACAAGCTGTACAGCGTTGTTTAATCTTTTCGGGAACATTGGGGAACAACATAGGCAAGGGAAGTTATGAGGCATCGAATCTGCTAACGCGGAATCAATTTATTAACTGGCCGAGAAATCGGCCAACATTTTGGCGACCGTGACAGGACAGAAACTTGCTGTTAGATTAGTTTTTGTTCAATTGCAACCAAGTTGGATTCGTCGCTTCATAATTTCTTAAGCTGCCACAAGTTTCCGAAATAGGAAAGGGGATGCTAGAGGCAATCAATCATTAAGCACCGAACAAAACTACAGTCCAGCTTGGTCAAGATTAGAAGCTCGCTACGACAACGACGTTTTAATTTTCCATGATTGTATAATTTAATTAACCATTAACCAAGCAACCAGAAGCAAGACTTTTGCTGAAGCTCATTGATAATGCGTCTGCTAAAGGCGGATCACTTCTTACACTAGGATCAACTGATGAAATAATGAATAACATCATGATTCAATTCGCCCCACTTCAATAAATAACCTGTCAGCATCGGTTCAACCTGTCAATCCACAAGCTAATTTACAAAGCACTTTGTTACTAACAAACACTGATAAAAAAGGGATGCTTCCTACAGCATTGATTCACATAATGGATAAGGCTGGACAACTACAAACTGTACGGCCACTTTTAGATTCATGTAGTAGGCAGCAAGCAGCGCTGCCAGCAGCAATTGAACCGATTTATATTGAGTGTAACTTGTTTTCTATTTATCCGAAATTTTGGGATCTCATGGTTTATATCCAATACTATAACATTAGCAAATTTCATGGGGATACTCCAATTTTTATGAAATTTTTTTCAAAATGTTTCTTCTAGAGCTGTATGATATAGTGGTCCGATCCTGACAAGTTTCATAAAAGGCATACGCATGGACGGACGGACGGTCAGACGGACATGGCTATATCGAATTAGCTTCTCATGCTGATCAAGAATATATACACTTTATGGTGTCAAAAACAATCTGACCAATAATCACATAGAAAATTAGAAATTTACATGAAAATTAAATCTATGAAATCGCTATTGAAACACTTTAAATTGTTGAATTGCACTGTGAAGCTAAAACTCTGTTACGCCTTTTTCGCGATAATCGATGTGAGGAAAATAGCTGTCCTTTATCTATTGCCAGGTGTGCTAGCGAGTCTAATTTGGCTTCCTGATGACTCTTTGTATTTACCGATTTATATCGAGTCAACTTCTTCAGCGACAATCTCCACTGGCAATCACGCTCCAAGTTCAATCGCCAGGATTATTGGCTTACGGGTGCGCTCTTTGCGGAGATGCGGCCTTCGTATGATTTTACCTAGAGGCTTTGAAGCACTTGCGATTTGGGAGGAATGAGAATAGCCAGGGCGACTTCAATCCAGTTTATTTTATTAGCGTAATGGGATGATTTTCAAGAATTTATTAAAGTTTAGCAAAACCCCGCTGTCATCTGCAAAACTCATAGATCTAGAAATTTCCATAGAAGAGAAGAGAAAGATGAGAATCAAAGTAACGAAAAGATTATCTCTCCAAAGTAACTTGGGTTGGTATAGATCTCTCTCTCTCTCTCTCTCTCTTCGGTCGTTTTTTCGTTTCAGCAAAGCGGGCTTTGCCTCAGTTGGAGTCCAAACAAAAAAGGTCGTGCCGCACTATAGGTAACTTTATTATTGTCGCATATGTCCTTTGATCCCATTCTATGTTATTCGAAGTAAAATGTTATGATTCTGGTTTAAAAAAAAAAAAAACTCAAAATTTTACTGAAGTGTAAACTTAAATGTAATTTTTATTTTACATTTTAAAAATCAAGTTGGCTTTAATTATAAAATAAGATCCGTCTCGAGATCTAGAGACTGGAATCTTTATTATGTATTGCAGAAAAAGCTGCTAGATTAAGTGGGTATTGCTGAAGTGAAAAAAAATCCAGAGGGCCTTTCGTTTCCACTTGCAATTGCCGCTGCATACTATAAATAGAATGACTGTGTAAAACGGTGAAATAAATACAAATTTATTATTTTTACCTGATGAGTGGCCATAGAAATAATAGCAGGATCGAAAGCTGAAAAGGCAGCTGCTGCAGTCACTGTATTCGAAAAATGTTGTAGCGGCTGAATGTGAGATTGTAGTTTTCGATGAATCAGCAACAATCTTGCTTGAACTTGTTGTTATATTTGTTGAATTTGGATCCAAATTTGACACTGCTGTGGTGCGCATGCCAGCAATATAAGCGGATGCGCATGTAAGCGGCAACAAGACATGGCTCAAGTGGTGTCACAACCGGTGGACTTCGATTATCCAACAATATACCTATGACAAAAATTTATACAAACATTTTGAGGAACATTATAGGTAATAATAATGTCCCACACAACAAGCAAGCAGCAACACAATACAAACGCTGCAATAATATACCAGATACAAGATACAGTCAATACACAAACATCGGAGTCACGACCAAAGCGTACGATATACATACACGCATGACCCATCACAGCCGAGCGTGTGGAGATCGGGCGAAACAGAAGCTCAAAGAGAGCAAAATTGGGGGCCAAGCAAGACCAGGAGACGGATGCGGGGTGCATCGTGCCCGAGACAAGTGCAAGCGAGAGCAGCTTGTGGGTATGTAAGGGGAATATACAAGTCGAAGAAGGGGAAATAAACCAATGTTCATTCGACTTGTTTGCAATAGAAAACCCATATCTGGTGGATGAATTATGCGCGATATGATTAAATAAGATACTAGCATGTAAAATAATCGTACTAGGCCGTGGGAGCTGCCTATATAAAGGCAACACCCATCAAGGAAATCATCAAGTCAACAAGTCGTGATCAACCAAGGAGTTTAAGGCCTTACGAGTAACCTTAAAGCTCAAGCAAGTGGAAACAAGTCCTGTACAAAGGATCAAGGAGAAATACAATAACTGAGAATTCCTTACGAGTAACCTCTCAAGTTATCAGACAACCAACAAGTCCTTAGAATAGGACCAAAACACCGTGCCCAAGCAATAGAAGAAGAGAAGTCAAGCGGCTCAAGGACGATTCACAGCACATTGGAAGGCACGAGGATATATCCTACTGCCGAAATTCCAGGATCTATATATCCTGACGAATACCAATCGCTGGGAAAAATTCTGTTGCAATGCAAGCAGTTACGGGTTTTGTTCTAGAGGCAACGAGCACGTAAAGACCATCTTACAAAAACAGCTGAAGGCATCGAGGTGGAAATAACATCCCTAGAAGATCAGGATATGTCAGAAC